>NC_134852.1:151398919-151715419 GCF_049852395.1 Peromyscus maniculatus bairdii
AGAAGGATTAGGAGGCAGAGCCTCATTAGAAGAGATGTATCAGGGGCTGGAGAGATGGCTCAGAGGTTAAGAGCACTGGCTGCTCTTCCAGATGTCCTGAGTTCAATTCCCAAAATCCACATGGTAGCTCACAATCATCTATAATGAGATTTGGTGCCCTCTTCTGGCGAGTAGGCATACATGCCAGAACATCGTGTACATAATAAATAAGTAAATCTTTAAAAAGAGAGAGAGAGAGAGAGAGAGAGAGAGAGAGAGAGAGAGAGAGAGAGAGAGAGGCTATCACTGCCGGGGGGAGGGGGTTGTGATCTTTGGGGTTTCAAAAGCCTATGCTATTCCTAGTTCTCTCTGTGTGTCCAACTCACATGTCCAGATGTGAGCTCTCAGCTACTGCTCCAGTGCCATACCTGCCTGCCTGCTGCCATGATCCCCAACATGGTGATCATGGACTCTAACCCTTTGGAACCGTGAGTCCTAATAAATGTTTTCTTTTAATTTACTTTAGTCATGGTGTGTTTTCATAGCAATAGAAAAGTAACTAAGACACCAGGGTCCAGTGCATCTAGTCTCTTCAAGCATAAGACCACTACCACCTAGTTGTCCCCAGCCTATATACTCTAGCTCCTCCCCAAGATCACAGGCAATTAAGGCAGAGTTACATACACTAGATGGTAGAGAAGAGCTGGATACTCAAGTGAGAGTCTCATGACTCTCTCCACCCCTCTGTAAGGGGGTACAAACTGTCATTAAGCCCAACTGGGATGGTCTTTTGCAAAGGGCTCAGTTGAATTTGAAGTTTATTGGCTCGGATGTCAGTCGCTCATGACGGGGAGCTCACTGCAACTCCCTGTTGGGGAATATTATTTTAAGGTGTGTTACTTTTGTTTATGTTGTATTTATTTAATTCTGCGAAGGTATGACAGTTTGCCTGTCTAAAACACCTGATGGTCTAATCTAGAACTGAATGGCCAATAGCAAAGCAGGAGAAAGGATAGGCCCGGCTGGCAGGCAGAGATAATATATAGAAGGAGAACTCTGGGAGGAGAAGCAGCCAGCCCCCCATCAGGGGCCAGCCACCCAGTTACACAGCAAGCCCCAGAGTAAGAGTAAGATTTACAGAAATAAGAGAATGGGAAAAGTCCAAAGGCAAAAGGTAGATGGGATAATTTAAGTTAAGGAAAGCTGGCAAGAAACAAGTCAAACTAAGGCTGGGCATTTGAAATTAAGAATAAGCCTCTTGTAGCGGTAACACCTGCATTACCGATACCCGTTCACCATGTCCGAGCGAAGGGCTGCGGATTAAAAAATAGAGACAAGAGACAGCGGGTCATTCATACGATTGGATGTCGAATGCCGTTTATTGAAAGAGGGAAGAAACCTTAAATACATACAGGCTTACAGCACAAATGGAGGAACCCCCGGAGGGCAGAAGTTCGCTACCAATGGTCTACATTCCAGACCCAATGTTCTACATTCTTGCATCTAAGTTGTTAACGCCCAAAATGCAGGATACACAAACAAGGAACTTCCCTTAAGCATTCAGAAGGGTGGATACTGGCAGGGAATCTGAATAGGGAGGACATCTGAGCAAGGTCAGCAAGCAAGGCCGCAGCCACTCCCAGTCGGGGGCCAGGGCCCATGGCGCCCACAGCCTCTGTGTGTGATTTATTTGGAAGCAGGTTGTGCCCCCCCCAAAAGCAAAAACAACCAACAACAACCCCCTAACTGAATAACCCAAAACAAGAGAAGGCTCCACAATTATGAGCACTTACTGCTCTTACACAGGACCAGGGTTTAATTCCCAGTACCCACCTGGTGGCTCACAACCATCTGTAACTCCAGTTCAAACAGACTGCAATGCACTCTTCTGGCTGCAGAGGGTACTGCAGGCAAGTGGTACATACACATACATGCAGGCAAACACTCATACACATAAACTAATAATAAACAAAACCTTTAGTTGGAGCGAGGGACAATAAGTCCAGGCTGTCAACAGACTAACCCAGTGGAGCCTCTAGCTCGCCCTTCAGATGATTATTGCATTTGGCAAAGTGCTGCCCTCACCAGAAGAGAACTATTCTGGTTCCAACTGGCGCCCTAGATACTGAGCATCTCTCCTAAGCCACTGTTAGAACATCTGACCCACTAAACCCTGGAGTGGAGTTTATGGTAGTGTCCCTCGCTAATGAAATGTGATATATAGTGCTGCCTCAAGGAAGCCCTGGAGGTCCAAGTAGGCAACTCCAGCAAGCAGACCACACTGTTAAGTCCCTCTGAAGCTATCCATACCAATGTCTCAGTGGGAAGCTGTCCCATGTAAACACTGACCCAAGCACCACTTCAGCCAAGGAGACAGGAGATGCTGAGAAGAATGTGGATGGGACAGCCCATCTGTGGAATTATCACTTCTCTCCCAGCCCCAGCACGCTGCTCTTATCCAGGAGGAAACAAACAAACAAACAAACAAACAAGCACTGTGGCAACACGAATACATGTTAGACATAACCTCATGTGCTGGTTAATTTTTTTCAACTTAACACAAACTGGAGTCACCTGGAAAGAGGGACCCTCAACTGATGAACTGACTTGTGGGCGTGTCTTAGGGCATTTTCTTAATTGCTGATTGATGCAGGAAGGCCCAGCCCACTGTGGGTGGTGCTATCCTTAGGCAAGGTAGGCCTGGACTGGATAAGAAAAGTAGCTAAGCAAGCTGGTAAGCAGTGTTCCTCCATGCTCTCTGCTTCAGTTCCTGCTTCTAGATTCCTGTTTAAGGGCCTGCCCTTGCTTTCCTTAATGATAGACTGTAATCTGTCAATTGAAATAAATCCCTTGCTCCCATAGCTGCTTTCTGTCAGAATGTTTTATCACAGGAACAGAGAAGCAAACGAATACACACCAGAACCTGGATATCCCATCACAGGCTCATGCAGTTATGGCTACTGCTGAGTGCCCAGTTGCCAGAGCAGAGAATGGCAGCAACCCTTCCATCCTGAAGCGGGCAGAGCTTTGCTCTCCCTGGGATAGGTGCTTACTCTGGTTGTGGATGCACCCTCCCTGGCAGCCTAAGGGCTTCTGCCCAAATGGCAATTTATGGACTCAGAGGAAGACCTACTCCACACAGCATAAGTCTCTCCAGAGAACTCACTGTCTGGCCATGTTCCCATTGAACAGTAAAATGGCTCCTAAAAGCTGTTTTGGTGCCAGCACAGTGGCCACACTGTGGGGCTGGGATGTACCCAGGATAGGCCTGATGCTCTGGATCAATGCCCACGCTACAGCTCACCAAGGGTCCAGGGGTCAGGAGAAGAAGTAGTGTAATGACCTTGTTTCCTGTCCCTACAACTTTGGCTCTACTTGTCTAGCGATCTCAGATCCCAAGGGACCAAGTAATTCATCTTGGTTCATCCAAGACTCCCCTGGGGTTAAAGTTAAAAGTACTTGGTCTTTTGAGCCCCTTTCAGTCCTGGGCAAATGCAAGAGTGTTCTACCAGGGGACATATCGTACAAAAGGCTGTCGTGGAGGAGATCTATAGAGAGAATGGTCTGTGTGTTGTCCAGGATGCTAGGTCCTGTCAAGAGGAGATCAGGGCCATGTTATAGACAAGATGAGAGATTCAGAAGGCAGGGATGTCTTGAGGGTGTCCCTTAGCACCTGCAAGTCCCACAGGAAACAACTACAGAAAACCAGCTCCATCGTGTACAAACAAAACTGTTGAAAGCACAGACCTTTTGGGAACGCAGGCTTAGGTTTCCCCCATACCAGGGGAAGAAGCTCAGCCTTTTCTGAGGGCAAAGGTATCAGGATGCCCCATCTAAAAGGGCAGCTGTCGGTGCCACTACAGCCTGGGACTGAATGGTAAGTGCTCTCCCTCACCCTCTGGTGACCAACTCCTTTGCCTCCTTCTTCCTTCTCCAGTCCCCCTCCCATCTAACGCATGTATTCACAGTGGCTAATGTGTTTCTGTTTGTAGCATTTACCTCTTGGATGGGCTCAGGGAGTATGACTCAGGGAGCATGACAGGAATGAATAGCACCCAAAGGTGAACTTTGCATCCTCTGGCGAAGCAGCCGATTTGGGTTAGGAGAGTTTAACTGTGGTTTTGCTTTGGTTAAACACAGTTGTAGGAGCTGGAGAGATGGCAGGGCAGTTAAGAGCACTGGTTGCTCTGCAGATGACTCAGGCTGAGTTCCCAGCACTCACATGGCCGCTAATCTCCTGGCAGTCATCCAGGAGATTCAACACCCTTTTCTGGCCTCTGTGGGCACCAGGCGTGCACACAGGCAAAACACCCATACACATAAAACAATAAAAAAACTTTTTAAGTAAACAGTTTTTTGTTTTTTTCAGAGTTCATGCACACCTTCATCAGGAGGGCTATTGTCTTTTTGTCAGCTTGGTTAGACTGGAACACTTCCCTCCATGGTTGGGGTGAGATGTGGTCATAGCGAGGTGTGTTAGCAAGAGGAACAGCTGGCTAGCTGGTCAAAGATTGCCTACTCAATTGCTCTGCCACCACCCTTTACCCTACTTGCTGGATTCCAGATGAACAGAGGAAATTCCCTAGCTGGGGACCAACAAAGGGTTCCACACACTTCTTTGCCAGTACCTGCTTCCCAACATCTGTTTTCTTTAAAGCGTTGCTTATTTTGTGTCTGCCCAGTACAACATGCTTCCATCTACGGAAGCAGAGATCTTATCTCTTGTTACTAGTCTTCCAGCTGTAAAATACTGAGTAATGTCTCTTAGCTGAATGACTATGAAGATACAAAAGCAGCTACAACATGTGACGTGGAAGGGGTGTGTGCATGTGTGTGAAACAGACCGCTGTTTGAGACAATGTTTAGGATATATAGGTGCAGGCAACAGAAACAAATCAGAATATTGAGACAATGTTTAGGACATACATATGTGCAGGCAACAGAAACAAATCAGAATAAGGGGTGAGCTGATGAGAACAGCAGCTGATGGTTTTTTAAAAAAACCACTTTGTAAGGATAGAAATGTAACCAATTTGTTTTTATGTCCCAAGGATATATATACACAGTGATGGTAGGGCAATGTTAAAACAAAAGACAAGCCAGGCAAGCATGATGACCCACGCCTTTAATCCCAGCACTCAGGAGGCAGACGGATGTCTAAGAGCTCCAGGCCAGCAAAGGCAACATAGGGAGACCCTGTCTCAAAACAAAACAAAACCAAAAACAACAACAACAAAAAAGAAAGACAAAGAAAAGAGCAAAGCAGCCTCCCAAACGGGACCAGTGGGTTGAAGTGATGCATGTGGTGTGAGGTAGCTCCACTGCTGAGCTGGAGGCCACCCCTTAGAACAGGCACGGGAAGGTGCCCAGTCATCTCCGCTGGGGCACAACCACTCCAGGGTGAGAAGGTCTCTGAGTGATTCCACCCCGTGCCGGATGGCATCTTTCCACTTAAGGCCATGACATCAGGGAGGAGGAGAGACTATTCAAATGCCCAGTCCACATTCCTAACCCACGAGTTCTGCAGGCTCACAGCAGCTTCTGCTACACCAACTGAAGTACCGTGGTCAATAGGCTGGAACCTCAAGAAGAACCGACTGGTGGCAAGGTGGAAGAGAGGTGGTAGTCCGGAGGGTTTAGATGCGCCAGCAAGAAAGCAAACAGCGTGCACAACTGAAGCAATCTCGACAGAACCACCCTCCACCCACCTGTCCTCCATCACAGCTAAACGAACTAGAACATCCCAGCCTAATTCAAGTCCGACTGAGACCTAAGCTGAGCTCCTCTTTGGTCCACAAGCTTTCTCTGCGTGCTCATTATCTCCCCAAGGTTTTCCCAGACGCATAGCCGTCTTCCCGCAGCACCCCTCACCCCGGCCACGGCCTCCACAGTGACAGAGATCTCTTACATCCCTCTCCCTGAACGTCCCTGGTGTCCCTCACCGCGGATTCGGTACCCGCAACCCCCGCATCCCCGGGCGCGCGGCCGGCGCAGAGCAGGTAAGTGCGCGCGTCGTGAGGACCACTGGCACACCCTAACGCGCCGCCCCGCCTCCGAGCATCACGGATTGGTTGTGCGCAGGCTGGCCGCGGCCGATTGGCTCTAGCCACGCGGCCGCCGGTCCCGTTTCACGGTGGGTAGCACCGCAGCGTGGATGCTGCTCGGTCCCGCGGCGGCCGGAGGAGCTTAAGCAGCCGGGAGGGGCGGGCGGGGGAGCGCCTCGAAGAGCCGCTCCCACCGCCCACCCCGACCGCGGCCCGAGCAGCCCGGGCGTCGCGACCGAATCCCGTAGCCCCGGCAGCGGACAAAGGGCCATGCGAGGCTGCAGGCGCTGAGCGCAGCAGGGTGGGCCGGGGGATGTGGGGCGGGGCAGGCGGGGCCGGGGGGCCGCAGCGACGCCTCTGAGTGTGGCGTCGCGATGCCGTGGTTCCCGGTGAAGAAGGTCCGCAAGCAGATGAAGCTGCTGCTGCTGTTGCTGCTGCTCACCTGCGCCGCGTGGCTCACGTACGTGCACCGGAGCCTGGTGCGCCCGGGCCGCGCGCTGCGCCAGCGGCTGGGCTACGGGCGAGGTACGCGAGGGCGCGCGGCGTGAGGGCCCGGGCCTCCCAAGGCGCGGGGGTCTGACTGCCCAGAGAGCCCCTGCTGCCGTGCTCCTCCCAGCTCCGCTATATTGGGGGAGGGGTCGCGGCTCTGTTCGGCGGGACTCCCGATGACGTCAGCAGTAACGCCGGGGACCCTCTTGGGGCGCATCCCTAACCTTTTCTGACCCTGGAATCTGGCTTAGACCCAGTGGTGATGGAGTTAATGGTGGGCTATTGCGGGCACCCGTGCCTTTAGCCAAGAGGCCTGGCAGGCCCTTGCCTACTTAGCAGGGCCTCAGTTTCCTTGTCTGCTGGGAGTGGGGGGTAAGGGTGGCGTTGAGGGATCCAGCTGCCTAGAGTGGCCAACACAGTTGGAACCCCTGGGTACACCTGTGACTGTGGACTGAGATGCCTATGTACTAGGGACCAGTGCGAACTTGAGTAGATGCTTGTAGTCTGCACATTTAAGTAAGAGTGGGTAGAGGATGTACAAAGCAACTCAGGCCTGGCGAGCCCCGTGGGCTAGAAGCAGGGGAGAACCTCTGGAGATGGTGGCCATTGACCCACACTTCTGTGGAAAAGTTCCAGAGCAGGGCGGGCGTCAATAACAGCTAGGTAGAAAAAGACCAGGGAATGGATAGAGCCCAGCCAGGCTGTCTCTGATCCTTGTGAAGGAGGCTGGTGAGCTGAGGGAGGATACAAGGAAGAAGGTAGCAAGTGTCTGTCCTCCGAAAGACTCAGAGCAGTGACACTGACTTGTGATGTCCTGGTCCACTCCACCCGATGGATCCCAGACTCCCTGTTCAGCCCTGCTCCTGTCTCTAACCTGCAGAAGTTCCTTTGCCTCCGCATGCACCTGGACACCTGTTTCCATTCATCTTCCACCAGATCCTGGGCCAAGGATCTGAGACAGATCCCAGCCCCAAAGAAAGTCTATGGGTCATCCCAGTCCATGTACCTTATAACGGTGACATCTTCAAGATACCCTGGCACATCTCTATCTGTCCCTAAGAGAAGCCTTGTCTCAGCTGTGAGCTGATAGGTCTGGACCCAGAGCTGACCTAGTACCCAATAAACCCAGCCCCTATCAGCTCCCCTTGTGGGTTTCTCAACAGCCACGGGCCTCCCTTCCTCCCGGCTTACTTCCTGAGCAATGTGATCCTGAGACCAACCAGGAAGGGGTGAAGACAGGGAGACCCACTGCTGAAGGTTGGATCATTAGGGCAGCTAGCTCTGATTCCTCCTAGGTGGGTAGGATCTCTCCTGGCTCCTGGAAGACCAGTGCTGCCCAGTGGCACTGCTAGAAGCAGCCTGGGCTGCACAGCTGGGGTCCCGACCACATGGGCTTTACTCTGGGCTGGAGCCCCAGCTCTTGTCTGGCCACCTGGGATCCCACCAGGCACTACACGGCTTGTGAGAAGCTGAGCAGCTGCATGTGTCCAAGGCTTTCCTCTGCCCCTGTAGTCAGTCTTCAGTGCAGGCAACATTCAGTGGGTGTCCAGCAGCCTGTGCCTCCAGATTTCTCCAAGTGGGATTGGGGCAGAAGCCTGTCTGCACACCCTCTGTGCTGAGGCTTAGCTCCTGTAAGATGGTGATAGTGGCCTGGGCTGAAACCCCACTACAGAAGGCTCCCGTAGGCCAGATGCCTGGACTTAGCTTGATGGCCTGTGGGTATCCCGACCAGGCTATCCAGGCCAGGCTCTGGGAATTGGACCAAGTGAGTCTCAGTTGTTCACTTCCTGGCTGGTCAGGAAAGGATCGAGAATGTGGAGCAAGTGAGAGGTACCACAGGAATTTCAAGAGAGGAGACCACAGGCAGCCCCTCACCTAGAGACTGTTCAGGCCCGTCTGTACCTGAACAAGAGCCTAGCTTCTGAGCTCTGCACTGAGGGGCCGATGTGGATGCAAAGCCTAGTTTGAAACAGGAAGGGTTCCTGGATCCAGTGTCTCTCCCTGGGAGCACCAGGAAAGACAAGACTGCGATGAAGTGAAACTTCCTGTCTTTGAAGACTCAAGTCCAGAAGAGTGGACACCTAGAAATGATGTGGGCTTGAAGCTTAGAGAGAAGGTCCAGGAAGTGGGACGAAGCAAGGTACAGGGGTGTTCTACCCCAAACTGGAGGGGCAGTTGTGGACATGTCTTCATATAGATCTGGGGAGAGGCAGGAGGCAGGCACCCTAGCACATGGGCAAGGCATCAAGGGTGGTAGGCCATCTGCAGTTCTTTCCAAGGCAAAGCCCTTCAGAAGATCACCAGATGGGGGTGAGCGTGTGTAGTTTCACAGTTCCCTGAGTGTGTGTATAGTCCTGCTTCCAGCTGTCATCCAGGACTGGAGAAGAGCTGGTGAGGGACTCTTGCTTTGCACTTCCCACTCTAGATGGGTTCTAGAAGGGCCCCAAAATGAAGGAGCAGGAGCTTCAGCAACTCTTCCTGCCCCCACCCCTGCCAACAACAAAGATGTTGACCTTAGAGAGAGTCTGGGACCTGACACACTTCACATGCTCTCTGCAGATAGTGAGAAGCTGACTGGTGTGACAGACAGCAGGGGTGTCCGAGTGGTATCGTCCACGCAGAGGGCAGAGGACTCCAGTGAAAGTCATGAAGAGGAGCAGGTGGTAAGCAGTGACCAGGAAAAAACTGTGCACAAGAGGCCACTGTCTTGGATGGATAGCTAGAGCCGTGGGCTGTATGTGAGCTTCAGCATCCCAGCCTGGATGCTGTGTCTGGGTAGCAGTCGATGATCTGCTTATGTTGTGCATCCTGTCAGTGCATCATACACTTGCCTGGGCAAGCTTGCTATGTGGAGAGTACTTAGGTGATGTGCAAAAGGGGGACCATGAAGCTCTGCTTTGCTGTGTGTGTGTGTGTGTGTGTGTGTGTGTGTGTGTGTGTGTGTGTACACCTAGATGGACTGTGCAGTTGTGACACTTCCTGCCTTTAGAACGCTAACATGGCTACCCTTTCCTGCAGCCTGAGGGGCGGGTTCCAAACATGCTGTTTCCTGGAGGAGCTAGGAAGCCACCACCACTGAACCTCACTCACCAGACACCTCCGTGGCGGGAAGAGGTGAGCTCTGTTGGGTTGGGTGGGGCTGGGCTGGACGGGGCTGGGAGGAGGGGTGAAGCAGGCTGTATAACAGCTCAAGTCCCCTCTGGCCCCTAGTTCAAGGGACAGGTGAACCTGCACGTATTTGAGGACTGGTGTGGGGGTGCTGTGGGCCACCTGAGAAGGAACCTGCACTTCCCGCTCTTTCCTCATGTGAGTACCCCAGGAAAGGATGGGTGGGCAGAGTGGGCACGGCATGTGATGAGCTGTGAGTCAATGGTTGTTGCCCTACCGGCAGACTCGCACCACTGTGACAAAGTTAGCCGTGTCCCCTAAGTGGAAGAACTATGGACTCCGGATTTTTGGCTTCATCCACCCAGCCAGAGATGGTGAGTAGGTGGGGTATGCCAGGGGCAAGATGCCTCGAACAGTCCAGCTTACTGCGCCTCTGTCCTGTGGACTAGGAGACATCCAGTTCTCTGTGGCTTCGGATGACAACTCTGAGTTCTGGCTGAGCTTGGACGAGAGCCCAGCAGCTGCCCAGCTTGTAGCCTTTGTGGGCAAGGTAGGTTCTGCCCTCTTACCTCGCTCTATCTGCACCATATCTGTCTTCACTGGGCCTCCTCCAGCCTCTTCAAAATACAGACTGAATGTGTCAGATGCCCACAAGGAAAATGTGATCACTCTTCTGCCCCTTCCTTGTGTCACCTCTAGACTGGCTCTGAGTGGACAGCACCTGGAGAATTCACCAAGTTCAGTTCCCAGGTGTCTAAGCCGCGGCGGTGAGTGAGGGTGCATGCATCGTGTGTGTGTGTGTGTGTGTGTGTGTGTGTGTGTGTGTGTGTGTGTGTGTGCGCGTGCGCGCGCACCGCGCGCGCGCGCACGCTCATATGTGTTGGCATGTGAGAGGGAGGCTGGGTGTCACCCTTGCCCATATTACACAAGCATCATCCTCCTGAGGGACCATCCCAGAGGGATGTGAGAGTCTTTCTTCACTCTCCGGACTCTTCATCTGTTTGGTGGGAGACAACCCCGACTTCTTATGTCCACAGGCTCATGGCCTCCCGGAGATACTACTTCGAACTGCTTCACAAGCAAGACGACAAGGGCTCAGACCATGTGGAAGTGGGTGTGAGTGTGGCCAGCCCTCTGGAGGAGCTCCAAAGACCACAGCTCTCTTCCCATCCACTTCCCATGTCCTTAATGGATAGGCACTGCAGGGTGGTCCACAACCCAAAGGGATTCCCAGTCTAGGAAATAAAGCAGATATTCAGGGACATGGGCCAGGGTCAAGAGGGCACGTTGTGCCTGCTGGATGCTCAGAGTGGCTGCACTGAAAAGTGGCCCTTCACCAGGAGACGTGGGGGAGAGAGTGTACAAGCAGGAAGCACAGCATGTAAATGCTATACCCGGAGAACTGGCCCCCATCTTCTAGCATCTTCTGAGACTCTAAGAAGTCTGGTAGCCAGGCCAGGCCTGAGCTGTAATGCTGCACTGAACTTCTCAGACTGTCGTGTGAGAGGGGCAATGAGGTTTGCCTGCCAGGAATCCTTCTGGCCTCTGTGGAACAATGGGAAGCCGAGAAGTAGGACATTGGAAAGTGTATTGTTATCTTTGTATTGCCATGATTATCACTGTAACAAAGTACCTGACAAGAAGCAACTTAAGGAAGGGTTTGTTTTAGCTCACAGTTTGAGGGTGCAGCCCATGACGGAGGGGGAGTCCTGGCAGGAGTGTGAGGTAGCTGCTTAGATGGCATCTGCAGTCTGGAACAGAGAGAGATGAACGCTGGTACTCAGCTCACTTTCTCCTTTCTATTCAGTTTTGGACCACAGTCCATGGAATGGTACTGCCCACATTTTAGGGTAGGTCTTCTCCCCCAATTAACCTCATCTAGATAATCCCTCACCGACATGCCCAGAGTTTGCCTCCAGTGATTTTAGATCCTGTCAGGTTGAAAATCAGTATCAGCCATCACAGGGAAGACAGGCATGTAGCTGGGAGGTAGGGAGAAGGGTTCCTCAGCAAGAAGGAAGAGCCCGGAGGATGAGGTACAGTGACCTCAGTAGCAGTGGGGGTTCTCAGCCTCGGCACCATGGGATATTACATATCTACCTCAGTAGAGTAGAGACTCAGGGTTTTGATGGTCCTAGGGAAGCAGAGGTATTGGTACAAAGGTCTAGGACAAGCTGGCAACGGAAGTGCATAGTCAGCCCCCCAGGAGCCCCAGATTCACAGAGGAACACATCTGCAGGGAGACTCAGGAACAGCCATGGAGCTGGGCTATGGGGAAGCCATCTGGCGGTAGATCCTAGGTCTGGGGCTGAGGAAGAGTTCCGCAGAGACCTCAGGAAGGCAACATGCAAAGCCAGAGAGAAAATGGGATAATAAGTTATAACCGGCAGTCCTTGGAGGAAAGGGGGAGGGGGAATGAAGTTGGATGGGGTCTGGATCTGTCCCTTGAACCCCTCAACCTTTTGGGCCTTCTATCAGATTGGCCCTCCCTCCCTCCTCTCTACCCACCAAGCTTCTTACATCCTTTGAGGATTTTTGCTCTCTAGTCCCTCACCCCCGAACTAAGGAAAACCACCTACCACGACCCAACCTCTTTCCTATCCCCACACCCCCAGTGGCGAGCTTTCCTGCCTGGTCTGAAGTTCGAGATCATTGGCTCTGCTCACATTTCCCTGTACACAGGTGCGGGCTGGGTCCTTCCTCAGGGGAATGGCTGGGTTCTGATGGGCTCAGCATGGGGATGGTGAAGGGTAGGCCGAAGCTCCAGACATCCTTCTACTCTCAGATGAGTCATCTCTGAAGATGGACCATGTGACCCATGTGCCTCAGTCTCCCGCCAGCTATGTCGGGGGATACCCAGCACACGAGGAACCCAGTGCCGACATGCTGCGGCCAGATCCCAGGGACACCTTCTTCCTCAGTGAGAGGAGGCTCCAGAGGAGGGTGGAGTGGGGTGAAGCCCAGGCCACCAAGTGACTGACTGACCTCCTCTTACAGCCCCTCGGATGGAACCCCTGAGCCTGGAGAACGTGCTGGAGCCCTGTGCCTATGCGCCTACCTATGTCCTCAAGGATTTTCCCATAGCCAGATACCAAGGACTACAGTTTGTAAGTGCCCAGTGGGAGAGGCTTCCTAAGGCAACCCTTTCCCCCAAGCCCTACCCCTGAGCTCTTGGCCCTACCTGCAGGTGTACCTGTCCTTCATCTATCCCAATGACCACACCCGTCTCACTCACATGGAGACAGAGAACAAATGCTTCTACCGCGAGTCCCCACTATACCTGGAAAGGTAGCTTGGGGCGGGGGTTTGTCCCGTCTGAATGAGGAGGAGGGGCCTCCGGGAGGAAGGTCTCTGATGCCCTTTCTCCTCCAGGTTTGGGTTCTATAAATACATGAAGATGGACAAGGAGGAAGACGAGGAGGAGGAAGTTCAGCGTAGAGCCTTCCTCTTCCTCAACCCAGATGGTGAGTGCCCTATTCCTGCTGTCCACCCAGCCCATCTGCCAGATACTCGCTTACCAGACACTCTCTGCAGACTTCCTGGATGATGAGGATGAGCAGGAACTGTTAGACAGTCTGGAGCCCTCGGATGCATCCCTACGGCAGAGCCACAGGACCCCCACCCCAACAGCCTCCACTGGGACTACAGCCACCCCTACCCCACCTACAACCAGTCCTCTGGATGAGCAGACCCCCAGACACTCCCGGGCCCTAAACTGGGCCCCACGTCCCCTGCCCCTCTTCTTGGGGAGAGCTCCACCTCCCCGAACTGTGGAGAAGTCTCCCTCAAAGGTGTATGTGACCAGGGTGCGACCTGGGCAGCGGGCTTCCCCAAAGGCACTGAGAGACTCACCCTGGCCGCCCTTCCCTGGCGTCTTCCTACGTCCCAAACCTCTGCCCAGAGTGCAGCTGCGGATGCCCCCACATCCACCGCGGACCCAGGGCTATAGGACCAGTGGCCCCAAGATCACAGAACTAAAGCCCCCAGTCAGGGCACAGACCACCCAGGAGGGCAAGTTGCATGGACAGGGACTCATGGTGCCCACGGTGGACTTGAACTCCTCAGTGGAAACACAGCCTGTGACCTCCTTCCTGAGCTTGTCTCAGGTGTCCAGGCCACAGCTGCCTGGAGAGGGTGAAGAAGGGGAGGATGACGGGGCCCCTGGTGATGAGGCCACATCAGAAGATAGTGAGGAAGAGGAGGAGCAGGCCGCTGGGCGGCCGCTGGGCCGCTGGCGGGAGGACGCCATTGACTGGCAGCGCACATTCAGCGTGGGTGCCATGGACTTTGAGCTGCTGCGCTCTGACTGGAATGACCTGCGATGCAACGTATCTGGGAACCTGCAGCTTCCTGAGGCTGAGGCGGTGGATGTGGTGGCTCAGTACATGGAGCGACTTAATGCACGCCATGGCGGGTATGGGGCAGGTTGCTGCTTGGAGCGAGGGCATGCTGTCCCCACAGGAATCTCAGGCCTTCCTTGGCTCTCACCGGCTCTCTGATCCCCTTTTCCCTCTGCAGTGATGAGTGTCTTACTGTTCTGCCTTGCCCAGGCTGAAGGGCTCCCTGGAGCCCCACTCAAGACTGGCTCCATACCCCTTCACTGCCAAGTTCCAAATCCATCACCTTGGACCTAGACTCTAGGTTGAATCCAGACTACAGGGAACAGTTGTCAGGATTAGCCAGGTCAAGGGCAGACAGCCTTTTCAGGGACAAGAGACACTGAAGGGTCAAGGTCAGGACCACCAAACATCTCCTTGTAGAACACTGAAGGGTCTGGGGGACTCTAACTCAAGGGGGAGACCCCAGGGCCCCTGCCCACTGGCCCCCTTGGCCTCCTAGGTCTTAGGAATCCAAGCTGTTTCTACCCCATTTTTAGGGAGATTAGGGCCATAATTTATCTTTGAGGGAATTCTTATGAGAGTCTGTTCTGTATATTGTCAGCCTTGAGGAAAGGTAGAACCTTCTGTGGACCTCGATGAACACAGGGACATCAAGACAGGGTGTCTAGCTCATGGATAGAAAGAGCCAGGCTCAACAGGAAGTTTTGGACAGGTAGGGGTTGTCCGGCTATTCCAGAGGACAAGAGCATGATAGTCCTCAAATAGGGCAGTGATGAGGTGGCCTAAGACTCTCCCCCCATTGGTGGTGCAGGATAGTCCCAGGTGGTTCAGAGGACAGGTTTCCTGAGAGCAGTTTGTAAGGACAGTCCCAGGGTCTCTTTAGGGCACTGTCCACCTCGAGTGGTCAAGGCGTGACCTTGTTTTTCACATCTGGGTGCTAGGGTGTGGGTAGCCCCAAGGAGTAACCTAGCGTGTTGGGTTGTGAGGGCAGAGGTTCCTGACCTGGGGAGAGGGGAGCAGGTGAGTTACACCTGTGAGTCTGGGCCCACCTGAAGTCACACTGCTGGGTTCCTATAGAGAAGCACTAGCTGTCAGCAGGAGGTAGGAAGCAGAATGAATAGCCTGAGAACTCTTGCCCGAGGCAAAAATAGAGATGCCTGCTGGAGGTGGGGGATGGCAGGGGAGGACCAACACCCTCCTGATGGCTCCCTAGGAAGCTGACCGTAGCAGGAGAGGACTGAAACAGCACCCCAGGACAAAGAAAATCAGGCAAAGGAAGTCATCTAGAGAACACGACAATCCTGGGCTCACAGCACCTCCTAGTGTAGCCTTCCCTACTTCCTGCTGGTCTGGGGAAGTGAGATGTGGGAAGGTCAGCTTGCCTCTGGGATGGAAGGAGCGGGTAGCAGGTGTAATGCAGTCTGAGGAGCGTAGCTGCGTGGTTCTGGGGGTGAGGTGGGGGAGCGTGTGGGGGCGTTAAGTGGAATTACGGCCCTTGGCTAATCAGCCCTGCCTCGCAGGCGCTTCTCGCTTCTGCGCATCGTGAACGTGGAGAAGCGCCGCGACTCTGCACGTGGAAGCCGCTTCCTCCTGGAGTTGGAATTGCAAGAGCGCGGAGGCGGCCGCCAGCGCCTGTCAGAATATGTCTTCCTGCGATTGCCTGGAGCGCGCATCGGGGACGAGGATGGAGAGAGTCCCGAGCCCCCTCCTGCCCCCTCCATCCGCTCAGACAGTCGCCCAGAGCTCTGCCGGCCCTTGCATCTGGCCTGGCGTCAGGATGTCATGGTTCACTTTATTGTGCCAGGTATGTGCGCCTCCGTGGTGGTGGGGGCATGCTAATGCCAAGGGTATGTATGGGTGGCTGAAGAGGGTCTTCCAAAGGAGAAAGCATGCTGTTCAGTCGTGCTGGCTCAGTGGCACCCTCTCTTCCAGTGAAGAATCAGGCTCGCTGGGTAGTGCAGTTCCTGGCAGATATGACAGCGCTGCATGTGCATACGGGAGACTCGCACTTCAACATCATCTTAGTGGACTTTGAGAGCGAGGACATGGATGTGGAAAGGGCCTTGCGTGCGGCTCAGCTACCTCGGTAATGATGATCACCACCGCCACCTAGTGAGGCCAAAGATCTTTTCTCTTGTGGGAGGTGGGTTGTCCTGATCCTCTCTACCTCCCTTGATGATGCCTGTGATTCCTTCCCTTCCCCCAGGTACCAGTACCTGAGACGAACTGGAAACTTCGAACGCTCTGCAGGCCTGCAAACCGGAGTGGATGCAGTAGAGGTCTGTGGGCCAGTCAAGGGCTTAGGGGAGAGAAATGAGGGTGCTGATCTCACCTTGGGGAGGTGGGCAGGGCTCAGACCTCCCAACCTACAGGACCCCAGCAGCATCGTTTTCCTCTGTGACCTGCACATCCACTTCCCACCTAACATCCTGGACAGCATCCGCAAGCACTGTGTGGAGGGCAAGCTGGCCTTCGCCCCTGTGGTCATGCGTCTGGGCTGTGGGAGTTCACCGTGGAACCCACATGGTAAGGATCTAAGTGTTCCCCAGGAATTCCAGGTTCTCACAACCACCAGGGCAAAATCCAAGCCTAACCTCCTGGGTAAGAGGACCCAGAAGTGCAGGGTTCATAAGACCCTTTCCTCTGGGGACCTGTGAGTTCGTGGGTTATGATCAAATACCAAGCCCCTTATGAGACTCGAAAGTAAGGAGGCTTCTTGGAATTCCTCCTGGGGTCCTCCAGTCTTCCCTGGGGAGAAAATGTTAAGGACCGCGGCCTGATGATCATCCTCCCCGCTCCAAGGTTACTGGGAAGTGAATGGATTTGGCCTGTTTGGGATCTATAAGTCAGACTTCGACAGAGTAGGAGGCATGAACACTGAGGAGTTCCGTGACCGGTGGGGAGGCGAGGACTGGGAACTTCTGGACAGGTGACTGAGACATCTCATCTTCCTCCAAAACCCCTCCCGTCTGCCCCTCTCCCAAGAACCCTCCCCAGCCCCAGGCTCCTACAGTGTCTGGGCAGCCCTGAGTCACAGCACCTGAACCAGGGCTCTGACTTCCCACCCACCCATCCCAGGGTCCTGCAGGCAGGGCTGGAGGTGGAGAGGCTTCGGCTGCGGCACTTTTACCACCACTACCACTCGAAGCGGGGCATGTGGGCCACGCGCAGCCGCAAAGGTGCCCGCACACAGCGATCCTGAAGACCTGGCAGCTCTCGGTGCCACTGGGTTTTGAGGCAGCAGCTAGAAGCTGCACCCTGAGCCTGATTCAGGCTCTGCTACCGCCTGTGCTGGCCCCAGCAAGCCTCCTCTGTGACTCCAGATAGGCAGCCCTCATGGCAGGGCTGGTACCTTGGTCCCCACGCTCCCTGATGATTTCTGTGAAATTTTTCCGTAGCAATGACATTGTTTTCAGAATTTACAAGAGTTCTGTCTGTTCTGTTTTTTATTCAGAATGAAATGAAATATTTTTTTTAGTTCTGACTTGTTCTGTGTGACTGGTCTCTTGTGAGGCAGAGCCCTGGTTAGCAGGGCGGCTGTGAGCAATGCAGCCCGCCCCTCCCCCCCCCCCCATACCCACTTCCTGCCTCTTCGGCTGTGTTTCCACCTGGTTTCTGTGGAGCCTGGCTAGTCAGAACAGACATTGCATGAGACCTTCCCACACAGGAACTGCTGCTGAACCAGCAGATGTGGAGACACCAAGTCTCCTGTGTGACCTCCATCTGTCACTCTGCAGGGGAGGACCCACACGGCCAGAGCAGACACACCGAAACCCCCAGTTACCCACATTGCCTTCTCTATATCTAGTTCAGAAGAAGTGCCCCTGCTTACAGATGTTTTACAAGAAAAGCATTGTGTTTAAGAATAGATGTTCTAGGAGCTGGAGAGATGCTCAGTGGTTAAGAGCACTTGTTGCTCTTGCAGAGGACCTGGGTTCAGTTTCCAGCACCAACATGGTGTCTCACAATTATCCCCAACCCAGTTCCAGGGGATCCAACACCCTCTTAATATCGCAGGTCACCTGGTACACATGTATATGTGAAGGCAAAACACTCATATATATCTGGGCAGGGGTGGCACACTCCTTTAATCCCAGCACTCGGGAGGCAAAGCCAGGCAGATCTCTGTGAGTTTGAGGCCAGCCTGGTCTACAGAGCGAGATCCAGGACTGGACCAAAACTACACAGAGAAACCCTGTCTCCAAAAGAAAACACACACACACACACACACACACACACACACACACATAAAATAAATAATCTTTAAAAAAAACCCACACATGGGGTGGGCGGTGGGAGGGGGAGAACAAGGGAATCCGTGGCTGATATGTAAAATTAAATTTAATAAATAAATTAAAAAAAACCCCACACATTAAAAGAAGAAGGTGTGGTGGCATACACCTTTAATCCCAGCAGTTGGGAGAAAGACTGTCATATCTCTGTGGCCCAGATACATAGTGAGACCCTATCAAAAAATAAAATAAAAAAGGCAGCATGCTACCAACGCTGGCAAGAGGACTCAGCAGCCAAATCTGATGACCCAAGGACCCACATAATAGAGAGAACTGACTCCTGCAAGTTGTCCTCTGACCTCCACAGGCATGCCATGGCACATGCACACATAAATACATATTTTTTTTAAGTACTGCAAGTTAAAAGACCCTCCTCTCAAAAAATAAAAAATAAAACAAAATGATGTGGGCTGGGCTGGAGAGCTGGCTCAGCAGTTAACATATGCTGCTCTTGCAGAGGATAGTATTCGGTCCCCAACTCACATGGTCGCTCACCACCATCCAGGACTCCGGTTCCAAGGTATCCAACACCCTCTTCCGATCTCCACACACACCAGGCATGTACACACATGTGGTACAATACATACATACAGGCAGGCAAGACACTCATCTACGCACACATGCACACTCGTGAGCACATGTGCACAAAATGTGAGCTGGAGAGACGGCTCAGCACGCAGCACTGCTGCTCTTCCAGAGAAGCTGACTTAGGTTCCTGGCATCCACATCAGGCAGGTCACAATTTCCTGTAACTTTCAGATCCGGGGACCCAACATTCTCCTCTGGTCTCTGTGAACACCAGTACACAGATGGCACGCACACACACACACACACACACACACACACACAGATATACACACATACGCATAAATAAAAATATATTTTAAGGCTGGGCAGTGGTAGCGCATGCCTTTAATCCCAGCACTGGGGAAGCAAAGCCAGGCGGATCTCTGTGAGTTTGAGGCCAGCCTGGGCTACAGAGCGAGATCCAGGACAGGCACCAAAACTACACAGAGAAACCCTATCTTGAAAAAACAAACAAACAAAAAAATCATTTAAAATTAAAACAACAAAAACCAGGTGTGATCATGCTCATATGCAAGCCCCACCCCTCAGGAGACTATGCAGGAAGGTCTCAATTTTGAGGCCAACATGGACTATTTAGCAAGACTTTGTCAAAGTGGAGTGGAGAATATATGATACCAAGAAAGAAACATTTTTTATTTTCTTTTTTTAAATTTTTATTTATGTGCATTGGTATTTTTGCCTGCATGTATACCTGTATGAGGTGTTGGGTACCCTAGAACTGGAGTTATAGACAGTTGTATGTTGCCATGTGGGTGCTGGGAATTGAACTCAGTTCCTTTGGAAGAACAGCCAGTGCTCTTAACCACTGAGTGATCTCTCCAGCCCCAAAGGAAACATTCTTAAAAGATAAGGAAAGGAAAAAGGAGCCATAAGTAAAAGGGAAATGAAGAAGATTAATATCAGAAGCCCAAGTCAGCAGGCTACGCTCACACCATAAATTCAAATTAACACATTAACACATTAAAGAATTTCTCTCTCTCTCTCTCTCTCTCTCTCTCTCTCTCTCTCTCTCTCTCTCTCTCTCTCCCTCTCCCTCTCCCTCTCCCTCTCCCTCTCCCTCTCCCTCTCCCTCCCCCTCTCCCTCTCCCTCTCCCTCCCTCTCCCTCTCTCCCTCTCTCCCTCCCTCCCTCCCTCCCTCCCTCCCCCTCCCTCCCTCACCTAGGGTCTCTCTACATAGCCCTGGCTGTCCTAGTTCTTACCATGTAGACCAGGCTGGCCTCTAACTCACGAAGGTCCACCTTCCTCTGCCTCCCAGTGGATCAAAGGTGTGTGCCACCTCGCCCTGGTATGTTAAGGTGTTCTCAAGGAGTACCAGCCAGAGGACAGGACTTGTCCTGGGAGGACTTACATCCTAGCACAGTACTGGGTGGTGCTGTTGG
Source organism: Peromyscus maniculatus bairdii (assembly GCF_049852395.1). NCBI lineage: Eukaryota > Metazoa > Chordata > Mammalia > Rodentia > Cricetidae > Peromyscus > Peromyscus maniculatus. The sequence goes on from NC_134852.1 coordinate 151,419,139, forward strand.
GTACTACACCTAATATGCACACTAGTATAATGTCCAACATCAGAGTGCCAGTTAATGGAAGTGCTATAATGAATAAGGCCAGAAAAGCAAGTAACACATCTGAACAGTGCTGCATTTGTAGTGGTTAGGAGAAGCAAGCCTGCAAAGGTCTTCCTCGAGGAGAACAAGCAGATGTTTGAGGGAAATTTAGAAAACTGATGAAGACAACAATGGAAATAGAAATTATTAACAGCACTTAGGTAGAAAAAAATTTTAAAGGTAAATAAGAAGCTGGGCAGTGGTGGTGCACACCTTTAATCCCAGCACTCAGGAGACAGTGGCAAGGTGATCTCTGTGAGTTAAGGCCAGCCTGGTCTAGAGAGTGAGTTCCAGGACAGCCAAACTGTTACACAAAGAAACGCTATTTCAAAAAAGAAAAAAAAAAGTTAAATAAGATCTTTGCAGAAATAAAGCCAATTTAGCATTTGGGATATAGCTGAGTGGTAGAATGCTTCACTGGCATACAAAAATCCCTGGATGTGTTCCCAAGAACCCACACAGAACTATCAATAATAATAAAATAATAATAATAATAATAATAATAATAATAATAAAGAACAACATACAGAATGAAATGCTAAATAACACAGATAAAAGAGAAAAGGCCTAGTGGCACATGGCTGTAATCCCAGGATTCAGGAGGCTGAGGCAGGATGATGGCCACAAATTAGAAGCCAGCCTGGGGCTGGAGAGATGGCTCAGCGGTTAAGAACACTGGCTGTTCTTCCAGAGGTCCTGAGTTCAATTCCCAGCAACCACATGGTGGCTCTCAACCATCTGTAAGGAGATTTGGTGCCCTCTTCTGGCCTGCAAGGATACATGCAGACATTACACTGTATAATAAATAAATAAATAAATAAATAAATAAATAAATAAATCTTTAAAAAAAGAAGCATGCATTACATTGTATAATAAATAAATAAATAAACAAACAAATCTTTAAAAAAAAAAAAAAAAGGAAGAAGCCAGCCTGTTCTACAGAGTGAGTTCTAGCCAACCAGAACTATGTAATGAGATCCTGCCTCAGACAGAGAAAAGAACAACAAAAGCGACTCATGAAAAGACAGTAGCTGGCAAAGCTCAAATAGAGAAGCCATAAGAGGTGGAAGGGGAAAATATGTGATAAAACAAAAGAAAACTTTCCCAAAGTAGAGGCCAGAGTCAAAGGAAGCCCCAGGCCAAGAGTGATCAGTACCTACGTAAAGGAAGCTGCTGGTTTTCCAGTAAGACCTCCAGGACACAAAGCAGGCTGGTGGAAGGTTCTGCTAACCTGGAGGTAGCCAGCTGTGGAACTCAGCAAGATCTCTGGTAATCCCATCTATAGCAGTGGGCCTCAAGTGGTCGGGCGTGGTAGTGCACGCCTTTAGTCCCAGCACTCTGGAGACAGAGGCAGATGGATCTCTCTGTGAGTTTAAGGCCAGCCTGGTCTACATGGTAAGTTCCAGGACAGCCAGGGTAGGTAGAGAGGGCCCTGTCTCAAAAAAAAAAAAAAAAAAAAGGTGGTCGGGGGGAGCCTCAGGCAAGCACTAGGGCTAGCCAAGAACTCCATAGAGGCAGTAGCCTTAGAAGAGAACTCACAGAACGAAAGAAGCAGTCTTCAAGACAGAATAAAACCCCGCCACTAAGAGAAACAGACTGTCCCCTTGGAGGAAGTGTCCAGGAAGTGGTCCAGACAGAGGTGACTATCAAGAACTCTACCAAGACCCCATTCTGCCAGTGTAGTGAGCAACACCCCATCACCCCTGTTCTGCTGCTCCTCAAAGTTAGAAATGTTTCTAGATGCTGCATGTGATGGCACATGTCTTTACTCCCAGCACTCAGGAAGCACAGGCAGGAAGATCTCTGTGAGTTCAAAGCCAGCCTGGTCTACATAGAGAGTTCTAAACCAGCCAGAGCTACACAGAGGAACCCTGAAACTCTAGCTAAAAAAAAGAGAGGCAGAGACAGATTCTGGCTTGCTTTACAATTTATGTAATTAACAGAAACCCATTTAGCCTTATGGAGCCTCAGTTTCACCATCTATAAATGGAGGTAGTCATAGCTCCACTCTTCTGGAGTTCCTGCGAGGATTAAGGGCAGAGTATGAACTAAGACTTCATCACCCTGCCTGGTACATCACCATTCTGGGGTCAGCATTAGGCCCACTCTAGGGACAACTCACTGCCATGTGTCAGCTCTTCCCACCCCCACACTTCTGCAGGATGCCACTCCGTCTTTTCTCTCCTAATTCCTTTTCTACAAAGGCTAACACACACACACACACACACACACACACACACACACACGCACGCACGCACGCACGCACGCACGCACGCACGCACGCACGCACGCACGCACACATGCATGCAAAGGCACAGGACCTCCCATTCTTACCTTATTGCTGTGCTGCTGTCTTTGGCACTTGGTTCTGCTTTGGTACTTTTGCTCTGCCCCAGACTGGCCATTACCCTGCCTGGCTCGCATCCCTGCAAATCCAGGAGGGACTATTAAGGGAGAAGTCCCGGGTGTCATGTCACAGGAGTCTCCTTCAGAAGTGCCTGGTGCACAGGAGGAGGTGAACTTGACCAGTGAATGGATTAATGTGGATGGACTGACAGGCAGGTGGACATGTTCCCACAGGTGTTGGTGACCTGGACTGGCACTCCTCAGCTACCTTCCACCCCTGGGGTGTAAGTCTGCGGTTGGAGCATGGGCAGTGATGGTGAAACCCAATACCCGTGGGCCCAGGATGGGATAGGGGGCCATAATGCCTGAGAAGGTATAGAGCGACACCCATGGGACAAGTCCGAGTAGGCTTGAAAGAGGTGGTCTTCGGGCAGGCATGATGACGCTCAGGCTTCTGGACGTCACCAGCCCAAGGATGTGCACCACAGGTCTCTCAGGTCAGGCTACTGCACCCAGCCAGTTCATCAACTCATCCCAAAGCAGTGCTGGCATGCCCTCACCCTGCCCCTCGGGCTTCATGAGCACCAGGAACCTCCTTAACCTGTCTGTGGCCCAGCATACTCATGGCATCTGTGTTTGGAAGAGTCTGCTGTTACTGTCCTAACACACTCCTAGGCATTAACTTCCACTCCCTAGTAAGGCCGTCCCTCGCCCTTGTATTATTCAGTCTCCCAGCCCATAGGCTCGCTCACTGTGTCCCTCCCCCGGCTTTCCTCACATGTCCACCCACATGTAGCGAGCAAAATTCTCCCACTCTGCTGCCGCCGTTCAACCCCCCCTCCCCACAGTTTGCACCCCTCTCTGGGAGGTAACAGCCACTGGGAGGGTGGCAGAGAGGGTGGCAGCCCACCAACTGCTTCACTCACTCTTCATGATCCTGAGTTCCAGGTTCTAGGCCTGATTACAGCAGAAATTCAACCATCCATCTCTACGCTCCGAGTAAACTTTCTTTCTGCATCAGACCACCTCCTCCTGGAAGCCCTGCTGCATTCTTCCCATCCTCTCTCCAAGAAAAGGAAGAGGGACACTCACAGAAGTTGAGGGGAAACCGGTCACAGGGGTCAGATACAGATCCAAACATGGGGCTCAGAGGAACAGACTCAGTGAGTATTACTGATCCTCTGAGCAATGGAGCCATTAAAGGAAGTATCCAGAGTCCAAGCTTTTTAGGGACACTGAGCCCCCTGAGGTGGATACAGCTCTCAGTCCCCATGTCCTTAAGGAGGCTGGTCATAGCTGTGGCACCTACAGCTCTCTGCCAGTGAACCCCCAGAGCTGACACTGGCCTTCCATCCAGTTGCCATCCATGCTCACCAGGTACCTCCTTATCTGGCTATAGCCGGACCTAAGCCATGTGTAATTATGGCCCTCTACTTTGCACTCTCCTGGAGCCCTCTGTCTCCTCTGCCCCCCAACCTGGCTGCTGTAGGGCTCTGGGTGGACCTAGTACATACAGGGCGGGCCTCTTCAGACCAGGCGTGTGCCTCCAGGCCGCACGGCGCCGCACAAACTTGTCTCCCAGGATTTTTCCACACGAAACACGTCTCCCAGGGAAGCAACCGGTCTGATGAGATGGGTGTGCAACGTTCCCACCCCACCCTCGGGTGCCCCCACGGAGCCATCTCCAAACAGAAGCTGTTGCCCACAGGAGCTGGGCCCTGATGGAGCCCACCACAGGCTCTCGGACCCGGATGGAGCCCAGGAGGAGCTGTCCTGCAGCCGTGGCCTCTAGAATGAGCCAAGGGGCCAGTGGGATCCAGGCCAGCAGCAAGGTAGGTTGCCCAGCCCTTGCCTCCACCCATGACCAGTAGACCCAAGCCAGACTATCCTGGAGGGGCTTCACCCTCCCCACGGTCTCCCCAACAACGTCTGGCCTCTGACGACTCCCATCCTCCAGCCCTTCCTACTCACTTTGAGCTTGTCCCTGACGCTGTCTATTTTCTCCGAGCTCTCCCCACTTCCAAGCTTCTGCTCCTAGCCACCGCTGTTAAAGCAAATGTCTTTAAGGGACCAGTACTCAAGGCTCAGGGCCTGGCGTGGGAGAGAGAGGCTGAGCCCAGGGACTAGGTTCTGGGAAAAGACAGAGCCTCAGGATAGAGTCCCAGGAATGCTTAAGAAGCACATGGAGCGTGCGGAGGCAACTTGTCCCCATCCTGGAGTTCTCCTGGCTTCTTCCTTTAACCCTCCAGTCTACCTGGATGCCAAGCCTAACTCACACGCTGGCCTGCCTGACGGGGGTTCTTGGGAGACCTTCCAGGGACAAGCTCTGATGCCCCTCACTTCCAGCCCTCCCCCCAACCTCCTGGCCCCCCAGCCTGGCAAGTGCTGACATGAGCCTAGGCCCCTCTGAGTCAACCCCTTGGGGCGGCTCCGCCTGCCTGCCCTGACTCATATGTTGGGAACGGGCCTCCCACCCCAGGCCTGGGGGGCAGAAGCTGGGGAGAGGTGCCAGAGAGGGCCAGGCAGCCCTTCTGAAGCCTCTGTAGAGGTGGGGGCTGGGTGAGTTTCTAGGTTTGCAGGTCATGGGGTGGACATTTGTCTACCTCACTGGGCAGTCTTACCGAGTTGTAAAGCCCAGGTTTAGCACCTTCATGGGGTTGCTTTTAACCTTAAAACTCCAGCACCCTCGTTCTTTATCCTCTACCAAGAAGACTCTATAAACATGAAACTATCTCTGGATGCCAAGCCTGCCTGGACCCCACCAAGCCCGGGGCCCAGCTTGGAGGTTGCCTGGTCTTTGATGCTCTAGAACTCCCAACCCCCAGGCTGGGACACTCCTCATATGGCTTGGAGTGACAGGCCCCCACAGGCTTCCTGTCCTACTCTCGTACTTAGAACGCTGGCACCCACGGGGCTTGGGCTGGGCTTGGAAGGCTGAGAGCAAGTAGATCCCAAGTCCCGTGGCCCTGTTCTGGGATAGGAGGAAAGGGAAGGCCAGGCCATGACTTGAGGACGCGCTGGGCCTGTTCTTCCGCCCAAATTCCACCTTAAGCAGGCAGAGGCCCCTCCCTCCCACCTGGCCCAGGTGTCCCCGCCCCCAGCCAAGCTCAGGGCTGGCCGGGCGCGTCTGTCTACGAGAGCCAGCCAGGAAGAGACTTCTGGAACCGGGCCTTGAGGGACAAGACCGGGAAGAGGCCCAGGACAGGTGGGGTGGCTAGTCGCCCCTGTCACTATGCAAGAGGGTAACTTCCTGCTGTCTGCCCTGCAGCCTGAGGCTGGTGTTTGCTCCCTGGCGCTGCCCTCGGACCTGCAGCTGGATCGTCGGGGTGCTGAGGGGCCGGAGGCTGACAGGCTTCGAGCCGCCCGAGTCCAGGAGCAAGTCCGAGCCCGCCTCCTGCAACTGGGCCAGCAGTCGCGCTACAATGGGTCTACTGAGCCTGATGGCGCCACCGAGACCGCCAGAGGTAGGCCAACTTGGGCATGGTAGGCAACAGAGGGGGATGAAGGCACTGGGGGGTGACGGCGGCAGGTAGAGGTGGCTAGGACAGGAGTGTCGGTGCCAGGGGCAGAGGCCATACGAGCTCGGGGTTCAGGCCTTGACTCACCTCACTGAGGCCTGCTCTGAGTCACCGCCCCGCCCCAGCGGGCATGAGGAGCAGCCTGGGTGGGGCATCCCTCCTCCCCAGCCAGGACAGGGGTCTGGGGGCTGAGCCCACCCACTCCCTAAGTTGGGAAGACCCAGGGAGGCAACAGGGAGAGCAGCCAGGCCCACCTGTCGGCTGTCCCCCACCCCTCCCAACACGTTCCCTCCCATCACCACAGAGCAGGGCTCACTGGAGGTCTCAGACAGAGGCCAGAGTGCCTTCCAACCAGATGGGAGGGACTCTAAGAGTAGTATGAGAGAGTGATGATCCTGGGTAGAGCCCAGGTCTGTCTGGAGCGGGGGCTCCCCGAGGAATTACAGAACTGGGCCTACCAGGAGTGACCCAGATACTCTACATGAGAATAGCCTGCTGGGTACTCTTCAGGGGCTCTCTCTCTCTCTCTCTCTCTCTCTCTTTCTCTCTCTCTCTCTCTCTCTTTCTCTCTCTCTCTCTCTCTCTCTCTCTCTCTCTCTCTCTCTGTGTGTGTGTGTGTGTGTGAGAGAGAGAGAGAGAGAGAGACAGAGAGACAGAGAGACAGAGAGAGACAGAGAGAGTCACTCAGACATGCTGGGCTCAAGGCAGTCATTCCCCAGGCTACAGCAATAGGGATTAAATGTAGACAGTACAATGAACCTCTGTTCAGAGGCCCAGACCCCAGTTCGCAGTGGTCCACATGATGTCTAGAGAAGGTTGTCTGGCAGAAGGGCTGGTCAGGAATTGGATGGCTGCCTGAAATCTTCTGATCCTAGCCCTCCCTGGAACCAAGTTGATGCCCAGGGGTCATGGGGTGGGGGAGGGCACAAGGAGGGCTTAATTAACACCTGGCTACCCTGCCAATTAGGGGGCGGAGGATAGTAATTTGGGGGTGGGCGTAAGGTCCCCAGGCTGGGGTGTGCCCCCCTAGGCTGGCCCTCACTAGCGTCAAAGGGTTAACAGCCCCTGCCTAGAAGCCTCATTAACCTGGGTGGATCTGGGGAACACCAGACTGCCCACCCCCTGGGCGGGGTTAGGAGGAGTGAAGGCCCCTTCCCCACATCCATGCAGACCTCTATGGGAGTAGCTTTGCTCAGGGAGCCCTTGCCAACAGCAGAGGACCCTGGGCAGAGGCGGAGTCCACCGGAGATCTGCCCACTATCACCATCAACTCTTGGGATGATGTTTCCTGGGTGACCTCACCTCTGCACCCACTGTCTCCCTGTTGTCCATTTTCTACCCACCTATGTGATCCTCTTTCTCCTCCCTCCCCCACCCACCCGGTCATCTCCACATCATTCCAAGCTTCTGACCGGCCCTCCTCACCCACTCACCCACCTTTCTGTCCACTGACCACGGAGCTGGGCTGACGCCCTGTCCTCAGCTAATGTGCAGCTGGATGGGGTAGGTGTGGTCCTTGCCTCAGGCTCTACCGGGCGGCTCTCCCACTGTCCATCAGAGCAGATGGGTCCAGAGAGACTACATCCCTGGTCTGCATAGTGTCACTACCCTGTGCCTGTAGTGCAGATGGAGTCTGGGCACAAGGGGAGCTCACAGGAGGTCATTGTGGGTTGGGGTAGGTTGAGCTGGCTTCCTGGAGGGGGCCAGATGTTGTGCTTTGGCGGGGACTGGACAGCTGATGGAGATCCTAGCGCATTCTCCAGACAGACCAGAGGTCAGCAGGATGAGTTGTCTGACCTCCTTTGAGCAGAGAAGGAACTCTGGAGTTCCAGGGAAGGGGGCCTACCAAAACAGATTGGCTGAAACCAAGCTGCAGCCATGGCAGGGCCATGGGCAAGGCGGTAACCCCAAAGCCCACTTGGCCTCCCTGCCCTGGTCTGATGTCACTCTCGGGGTCGTGATCAGAGACCTCTGGCAGAAGGGAGAAGAAAAGCCCATGACTTTGCTATCTGTCATGGTCAGGCCATCACTGTTTCCGTCCACAGGCATGCCCAGGGGTCAATACCACACTGTGCAGGCTGGCTTCAGCTCCCGATCCCAGGGTCTAAGTGGAGACAAGACCTCGGTGAGTCAGGGAGTCAGCTCTGAGTCCACACTGAGGGGGAGGCTCCACAGGGAAGGCTGGGAGCTCTGGATCAGAAGGGGAGGGAGCCAGGTAAACCCCAGATATCCCTTCTCTGTGCCCTCCCCTCCCATAGACCTTCCGGCCCATCGCCAAGCCAGCCTACAGCCCAGCCTCCTGGTCCTCCCGCTCAGCTGTGGACCTGAGCTGCAGTCGGAGGCTGAGCTCTGCCCACAATGGGGGCAGTGCCTTTGGGGCTGTGGGATATGGGGGTGCCCAGCCCACTCCACCTATGCCCACCCGGCCAGTGTCCTTCCATGAGCGAGGCGGGGCAGCCAGCAGAGCCGACTATGACACATTGTCCCTGCGCTCACTGAGGCTGGGGCCTGGAGGCCTGGACGACCGCTACAGCGTGGTGTCTGAGCAACTGGAGCCTGCGGCTGCCTCCACCTACAGAGCCTATGCTTATGAGCGCCAGGCCAGCTCTGGCTCTAGCCGGGCAGGAGGCCTGGACTGGCCAGAGGCCGCTGAGGGCCCACCCAGCCGGACCATTCGGGCACCTGCCATGCGAACCCTGCAGAGATTTCAAAGCAGCCACCGAAGCCGTGGGGTTACTGGGTCCGTGTCAGGTACTGGCCTGGAACCCGTGGCCCGAGCCCCATCTGTGCGCAGTCTCAGTCTTAGCCTGGCTGACTCAGGCCACCTGCCAGATGTCCGTGGACTGGACAGCTACACAGGCCATCGCACCCTGCAGAGGCTCAGCAGTGGGTGAGGAGCTGGTCTTGAAGAGGGAGGGGACTGTACCACGGTCTGGCCCAATCCTAAGGTCTGCCTGACCACTGACTAACCCCTGGTTCTACAGCTTTGATGACATTGACCTGCCCTCAGCTGTCAAGTACCTCATGGCCTCAGACCCCAACCTGCAGGTGCTGGGAGCAGCTTACATCCAGCACAGGTGCTACAGCGATGCAGCAGCCAAGAAACAGGTGACATATCCCACTGGCTGTCCCCTGTTATCTCTTGATGGCTGCCCCACTGGCCCTGGGTACCCTTAATGACTATCCTTACCAGCCCCCAACCCTCCCTGACTTCTGGTCCTTGGCCCTCCTTGCTGATCACTAGGCTGGCTGGGCAAACCTCACCTCTCCATATCCCCAGCAGAGAAAGGGCAGAAATGTCCTGTTGGTATATACCTGCATCACCTATATACACCAAAGACAGATACATATACCTGTGGCACATATATGCATCATCGCCATGTACTTGGATGACCTCCATATACTTGAATATACACGCACAGTCCTGCATATATAGTCACCATTTTCATGCATCTGCACCACCAAAACACATTTGCATGTGTTATGTACAAACTTGCATATCACCTGCAACCATCTGGATCACCTACGTACATATGCACTTATTCCCATGCATGTGGACATGTCGGCATGCATCTTCAGTCCACATGTGCCCACATACATCTCTACCTATGTGCCACAGGCTCGCAGCCTCCAGGCGGTGCCTAGACTGGTGAAGCTCTTTAACCACGCCAACCAAGAGGTGCAACGCCACGCCACGGGTGCCATGCGCAACCTCATTTATGACAATGCAGACAACAAGCTGGCGCTGGTGGAGGAAAATGGCATTTTTGAGCTGTTGCGGACACTTCGAGAGCAGGACGACGAGCTCCGCAAAAATGTTACAGGTACCCTTGTCCCCCCAGCCTCTTCATTCAGTCCCCTCCTTGCCCCCCTCCTGTCTTGTCCCACTCCTCTCTCACTGTGCTCCCCTTTTCCCTTCCTTATTCTCAACACTCTGTCTTTATCGTATGCCTTCCCTGTCCCAGATTGAACTTTGGGGGGGGGGGTGTTATTGTTTGAGGTTTTTTTGTTGTTTATATTATTTATTATTATTTTGTGTACCTGCATGCATGCCACAAACATACATGTAGAGGTCAGAGGACAACTTTGGGAGTCAGTTCTCTCCTTCAGCCACGGGTTCTGGGGAATCGAATTCAAGTAATTAGGCTTCCGCAGAAAGCACCTTTACCGGCTGAGCCGTTTGCCAGTCCATTTATTTATTATTTCTATCGAGACAGGCGCTCACGATGTAGCCTTGGCTGTCTTGAAACTCATTATGTAGCCCAGGCTAGTCTCAAATTCATAGAGATCTGCCTGACTCTGCCCCCTGAGTGCTAGCTTTAAAGATCTGTGCCATTACGCCCAGCTTATTTTATTATTTTTTAAAGATTCCTTTGTTTTTGTTTTTTATGTAGATGAAGTTTTTGCCTGCATGTATGTTCATTTACCACATACACACCTGGTACCTACACATGTCAGAAGAGGACATTGGATTCCCTGAAACTAGGGTCACAGACAGTTATTAAAAGCCATGTGGGTGGTGGGAACCAAATCTGTGTCCGCTACAAGAGCAGCAATGCTCTTAGCCACTAAGCTATTTCTCCGGCCCCTGGTGTGTGTGTGTGTGTGTGTGTGTTCAATTTATTTACTTTATGTGTATGAATGTTTTGCTTGCATAAATGTCTGTACACGACATGCATGCCCAGTGCCATGGAGGTCAGAAGAGGGCATTAAATCTCCTGGAACTAAAGTTACAGAGCCATCATGTAGGTACTGGGAGATGAGCCCAGGTCTTCTGGAAGAGCAGCCTGCTCTTAACCACTGAGCCATGTCTCCAGCCTACCACACCCCCTTTGTATTGTCCCGCCAAACTGGCTTCCATCTCACTATGTATCAGACACTGGCCATAAACTCATGGCAGTCCTTCTGCCTAGACCTTATGGTGATGGCGCATGCCTGTCGTGAGCCATCACAGTGAGCCCAGCTTATTGTTGTTGGTGTTGGCTGTCATTGTTGTGTGTATTGTCTGTTTTCCAGACAGGGTCTCACTATTAGTTCTGACTGACCTGGAACTCATAGACCAGGTTGGCCTCAGATTCACAGAAATCTACTTGTCCGTGTTTCCCAAATGCTGGGATGAAAGGCACGTACCACCATGCCTGGCTATTGTTTATGAGAGAGGGTCTCTCCATGTAGCCCCAGGAGGGCCTCAAACTCATGGCAATTCTCCTATCTTAGCTCCCTACATTCTGGGGTTACAAGTGTCACACCAACAAAACTCTATTTTTGTGGCTTCTCTCCTGATTTTCTGTGGTGCTAGGTGTGGTACTTACGGCTTCATGCACACAAGCAGGGCATACCCATGCTCTGCCTCTGGCTCTGTCTTTCCAGTCACCTCCACTCCCAGGCCTTCAGGTCCCCACACACCTTGTTAGTCTCTCCTGCTCGGCTCCTGCCCCACGCTTTCGCTTCCAAAGGTCACCTTGAGGACCTCTCCAGCGGAACTCTAGAGTAAGGCCAACAAAGTGTGGGGCCAAGTGCTGAAGTGAATAAGAGCATTTGCTGCTCTTCCAAGGGACCCACGTTCTGTTCCCAGCACCTACCTAAGGCAGCTCATAACTGCATGTAACTCCAGCTCCAGGGGATCTGACACGCGCCTCTGGACCCCACGGGTACCTGTGCTCATGTGCTTCTAATATACCCATGCGTGGACACACACATAATTTAAAAAATAAATAAATCTTTCTTAAAAAGAAGCAGCTGTAGAGAGCCTCCTCTGCGCCATCCCCAGAGGAAGCAGAAGGGCCAGGGAGCTGACCCTGACCACAGCCTCGGCCCGTCTTGTGCAGGGATCCTATGGAATCTGTCCTCCAGTGACCACCTGAAAGATCGTCTAGCCCGAGACACACTGGAGCAGCTCACAGACCTGGTGCTAAGTCCCCTGTCCGGGGCAGGGGGTCCCCCCCTCATCCAGCAGAATGCCTCTGAGGCAGAGATCTTCTACAATGCCACCGGCTTCCTCAGGTGCGCTAAGTGGAGGCGCTGGGCCAGGAGATGCTGAGGGGAACGAGCCATGTGCCAGAGAAGGACTGGGGAAGCTTCTAGAAGAAGTATGTTCATTTGCCACCTAAATGGCAAGGACAGTTAGCCAAGCCTGCAGGGAAAAGTTTAGGGGCTGAGGCAAGAATGGGATAGGCCAGGTATGACTACCCGGTATAGATGTCAGGACACTCTGGAGCTTTATGATTCATTAAATCAAGTCCCTTGTCCTGATGTCCATCTTCCGAAACTTTGAGGAGTTGATTTGGAGGTGGGTAATGTGAAGGGCAGAGGCAGAAGTTTGTGGTAGGGTCTGGGAACAGGAAGGCACAGGGGCCCGTCCCAACTCAGGATGCAAAGATCAGTGCCTGATGATTTCATCGCCAGGACAGGGGCTTCAAAGTTAAGGGTCCCTGAGGTGGCACTTCTAGGGTCCCTGGGGGGACTGTGTTGGTATCCCTGTGGGAGCTCTGATCTGCCTCCATCCCCAGGAACCTCAGCTCAGCCTCCCAGGCCACTCGCCAGAAGATGCGTGAGTGCCATGGGCTAGTGGATGCTCTGGTCACCTACATCAACCATGCCCTGGACGTGGGCAAGTGTGAGGACAAGGTGAGGGGCAGCTGGTGAGCCAAGGGGGCCCAGGGGCTTCGGCCCACTCTGACCACCCTCTGTTCCCTGCAGAGTGTGGAAAATGCTGTGTGTGTACTGAGGAACTTGTCCTACCGCCTCTATGACGAGATGCCGCCGTCAGCACTACAGCGGCTTGAAGGCCGGGGCCGCAGGGATGTGACTGGCGCACCCCCTGGTGAAGTGGTGGGCTGCTTCACACCACAGAGTAGGCGGCTGCGCGAGGTGAGCATGGACCTGGGAGGCCAGGAGCAGGGAGTGCCAAGCCTGGCGCCCTGACCTCAGCTGTAGCCTTGGCCCTGGTTGACTCCTGTGTCCTCCCACTCAGCTTCCTCTTACAGCTGACGCGCTCACCTTTGCGGAAGTGTCTAAGGATCCCAAGGGCCTTGAGTGGCTGTGGAGCCCCCAGATCGTGGGGCTGTACAACCGGCTGCTGCAGCGCTGTGAACTGAACCGGCATACCACAGAGGCGGCTGCAGGGGCACTACAGAATATCACCGCCGGTGACCGCAGGGTCAGTGGGCTGACAAGCCCCACTTTAGGTCTTGTGCTGGGCACTGGGACACATGGATGGGAGCCACACCCTAGGAGTTCGTGGTCTACTGGGGGAAGGAACCCCAAGAGTAAGATATAGAATGAGACCCGTGCTCAGTCTGAGGAATGGGGCCCTACGTGGATTTGGGTTCTGATATTCTGAGCAGAAGGGTTACCTGGTCATGTCCTGGGTCGGTAGAATAGGCAGAGGTAGCAGGCAAGAAGTAAAGCGGTTCTGCCTCAGTCTTGAACAGGGCTTGGCTAGGGATGGCTGGGGTGCTGCTGGGCTTTACCACATTCCCTGCCTTTCCCTGCAGTGGGCGGGTGTGCTGAGCCGCCTGGCCCTGGAACAGGAGCGCATCCTGAACCCCTTGCTGGACCGAGTTCGTACCGCTGACCACAACCAACTGCGCTCACTGACCGGCCTCATCCGAAACCTGTCTCGGAATGCCAGGAACAAGGATGAGATGTGTGAGTTGTTCTGCCCCTGGTCCGGCACACAGCCCGTGCCTCCCAAGGAGCTGGCTTCCGGCTAGCAAGTCAGATAGAGTGGGCAGGTGGGTGTGCCAGCCCCCAGGGGAGGCGGGGGTTCTGGGTGCCAAGGCAGCAGGGAATATGTCAGACTGACCCTAACCTCTTATCAGCCACAAAGGTAGTGAGCCACCTGATTGAGAAACTCCCTGGCAGTGTGGGTGAGAAGTGTCCCCCAGCTGAGGTGCTGGTCAACATCATTGCTGTGCTCAACAACCTGGTGGTAGCCAGCCCGATTGCTGCCCGGGACCTGCTCTACTTTGATGGGCTTCGAAAGCTGGTCTTCATCAAAAAAAAGAGGGATAGGTGAGGAACAACCCAACCCACAGCAACATGGCCAAGGGACACCCTACCATCCGACCTCCTAACCTTGACCCTGACCTCTTGAATGTCCCCAGCCCTGACAGTGAGAAGTCCTCCCGGGCAGCCTCCAGTCTCTTGGCCAACCTCTGGCAGTACAGCAAGCTCCACCGTGACTTCAGGGCGGTATGTTCTACACAGCCTGGGAACTGGGACTTGGGGCGTGTAGTCCAGTGCAAGGTGCAGGTCACCAGGGGAGGGACACAAGCCTGGAATACAGAGACAAGAGGCCCAGGCTATGCCCAGAATATTATGGGGAAGGCAGGATTTCAGGGACAGCAAAGGCAGTCCTGATCTCTCTGTCCCCTCTCCCCTGCAGAAGGGCTATCGGAAGGAGGACTTCCTGGGCCCATAGGTGAAGCCTCCTGGAGGTGAAGTGATTCAGCTTCCAAGAGACAGGCTCAGCTCCTACTGTTCCACAACCCATGGAAGGGGAGCTGATGGCCACCAGACCTCCCTATCTCTGGAGTCCTGTGTGTACCCTTGAGGGACCAGGGCCCCCAGGAAAGGATGGGGGCTTGCAACTGGGGATTGATTGGCTTCTGCAGGGCAGGGGAAGGGGGCAGGGCTTGAGCTGCTCTGGTGCTCGGGGTGGTGATTTAGTCACAATGGCAGGGGTGGGACTGCCTGTGGCCTGACAGCCTTGTGACAGCTGGGAATAAAAGTGGTTTTGAACAGAACCCCAGTTCTGTGTTTCCATAGCTGGCCACAGACCCTCAAGTGTGCATTGCCCCCAAAACATGCCTACTTGTCCCAGAAGACGCAACTCCAGGCTCACACACTGGCCTCCCAAGGCAGAGGACACAGGGAAGGAGTCGACTTACTGTGATCCAAGGCATAGACACAGCAGAGCAGAGGACGTCATGAGCAGTATCCATACCACACACACATGCAACACCCTCTATCCACCCTGAGCTGATGCTAGGAGGTACCCAAGGCTTGACGTCCAGGAGTATCAGGAACAAGGCTACCCATTTTTCCTTGTAAAATTATCAACAGTAGCTTCCTACTGAAGGACCTGTCGCGATGAGATGGGGCTAGGGGCAGTCACATTCCCAACCAAGAACCAAGAAGGGATACCAGGGGCAATCAGAACAAGGGATATGCCAGGGGTGGCTGAGGGTAGAAGGCAGATTTGGGTTTGAGTGGAAACCTGGTGCGGGTGGCGATGAATGGAAGGGTCAGGGCGTCATGGTGGAAGCGATAAGAGACACAGCAGGTACCACCCAGAAGAGAAACAGGCCCAGGCAGGAGCAAAGACAAGTTTATTTTGTGACACCCTGGAGCCACACTCCTTCCCCGAGAGGTTCAGAGCTACAGGCAAGGGTTGTGGTCCTGGGGAGAAGAGGTGCCTGCCTCTACCCTGGAAGCTGCCACCGTGACCCTATGATCTGGGCTGCTAGGATAAGGGCTACACATCATCCTCAGACACAAGGCAGTAGAAGTCTGTTCGTGCACTGTAGTTCCGAGAGCCAAGGTCCGAGACATCCACTTCACTGCTGTGGCCCTCTCCCACGGAGACCCTGCTTGCATGCAGTGGAGTTGGTGGCTCCCCAAAGACAGGTCCTCGGACACCTGCAGGACACCATAAGGCCTGAGGCTGTATGTCTACAGCCAGTCTTCTACTAGGATCTGGGACAAGAAGGGCTTACTCCATGCTCACCCACCAGCCCCAATGATACTAGAAACCTTGGAAGTTCCCCCGACAGAGGCCAAGGGGCAAAACACCTCCCCAGTAAGAGGCAGTTAGGGGCACTGCCAGTGGAGGTCAAACTTCTACAGGAGGCGAGATCTCTCCATCCCAGACTAGGACACTGGATGGAGCTGTGTCTGAACCCTTGATCTGCAGTGAGGCCAGGTGAGCATACCCAGGTCTCCCTCAGGGTCTGGATCCAGTTCTGACTCCATGGCCCGGCCCTGGGCAGCTCGTCCTCTCACGATTAGCATGGGATCTTTGTCGTCCTGTAGTCGGGTCTGGGGGTCTCCCTCCACCGGCCTGTATTGCACCTTCCGCGGCAGTGCCAGCTGTAGCTCTTTCCAAAAATCGGAGGAAGGCGTCTGGGGGAGCAGATTTGGACCCTCAGTTTAAATACATGGGGATCTATGAACCTGAAGCCTCTAGCCACCCAGATCCAAAGAGCACACTGATGGTGCCTGACTTGCAGGTCCCCTAGCCCTCCAGCACCTCAAGCACCCACTCACAAACCCCCAGCCCTCGCACCACGGAGCCAGGCTTCCACAGCAGCAGGGTCACCAGGTGGCGGTGCTGGCGCAGGAGCCGCAGAGCAGGGTGCATGGGCTCACGCCTCTGGCCCTCGAAGGTGATGAAGATAGGTCTGCGAGTGAGCTCCAGTAGGCGGCACAGTCCCTCCCTGCGGGGACCGGACCGTCAGGCGGGGCAGGACCAGGCCTCCCGGTCCCCCACCCCAAGCCAAGCGCCCGACGCACCGGAAGCTTTGGCTACACCAGGCCCGGCCCAGGAAGGCGTCTGAAAGAACCACGATGAGGCGCCGACAGCGGCTCAGGTTCACCAGGAGGTCGGCAGAGGGCTCTGTGGGCAAGGGCGAGGGCCGGCCGGTGAGAGGCGGGGCCGGTGACAAGGGCGGGACTCAGGGAACAGGGTGGGGATTGGGAGGTCGGGCAAGGGCGGTACCAGCGCGCGGCAAGAGATCGCGGTCCTCCAGGAAGAGCTTGTATCCCCGACGCCGCTCCAGCTGAGGCTTCAGAATAAAATTCACAAATTTGCGGTCCTCCGGGCAGTCGCTATAGGACACGTAGGCATCGTATAACTTCCCATCTGCAGAGGAGGCCATTCAGCGCGGCCAGTTACAGAGACACTCCTACCCAATGTCCAGCACTTCTCTGAACAAGTGAACCAGACCCCAGGACTCTAAACTTCTGTTGACCCTAGTCTTGTGCCCTTCTGAGACACCGCCTTTCCGAACTGTACACCTAGAGCCCCCTTAGAGCTACAACTCCCTCCTCCCAGGCCGGAACCCAGCATGCAGCTGGCACCTCAGTAAGGCCCTTGGCAGAATACCGTGCCCTAATCCATGCGGGACCCTACGCACCGTTCATCTCCACCTCCCCATAGGCGTCTTGGTACCAAAGCAGCACATTCAGACGACACTTAACATAGAGCAGGGCCACCAGCAGCAGAACCAGCAGGACAAGGAGGGAGGCCAGCACTGCAACCACATGGCCAGCAGGGCCTGCAGACAGGGAGAATCACTATTTCTTCAACCTTAGGACTTCAGGAAACCCTTGCCCTCCACCACCTTGAACTCCCTCACCAGCTCTCCAGAGGCTGAAGGAGTGGGAGCTGACATTCCAGACAGAGCAGGTGAAACTTCCATAGTCCTCAGCATTGGTCAAGTTGAGCACCAGAACACTGGACACAACCTCTGAGAAATTGGCGCCGACCCTGGGGAAACCAGGCCATACCCTCACCTGGGGACCAAGAACATCAGTGGATGCTCGAGTCCCACCTGCCTAGGATTCACCCAGGGAGATTACAGATTTGGGCTAAGTGATCAGAATTTGGGCCTGGGCCCTGGGGACCCTCTGGTTACAGGCTTGCGTAGTAAACGGCCCATTCAGGAGTTAAGATTCTATCCCCAGACAGTCTACAAGATATACACGGGGGTCATGAAGAAACTTTGGACCTGTCCCCTTGGCCAACCCTCTATCTCTGTCCATGGGAACACTTTGCCATGGCAGGTTTGCACGGGTACTACATAGCCCCTGTCCAGGTTATGATGGTTTAGGGTGCAGGTCAGAAAGGCTGCTAGCTGTGGTGTACCCCGGCAGTTACTCTAATCCTGGACACCCCAGTCTCTTACCAAAAGTACTGATGGAGGTTGAAGTGGCTTCCATTGCCCAATGGAACACCATCTTTTAGCCACTGTACCGAGGGCTGGGGACACTGGGGTGTAGAGACCACCCAAGCTGTGCAATTCAAAGCAACTGTACTGCCAAGGGCAGGTCCCAAGGCCTGGTTTTCAGATGGCGAGAGGAAATTAGGGGCCCTGTCACAGACATCTGCAGAAAGAAAACAACAGGTCAGCCATGCTGGGATGCCTTCTCCCACTCTGTGTATAGATGCTCTGTGATCAAGAAAAACAAGACAGTAAGGAAGTGGTGTCAGTGATCACACTACATCCATCCATGGGTCCTGTAGGCCAGAACCCAGGCTTGCATTCTTCCCTCAGTAGTGGCCAGTTGTGTTCTTCTGGCCCTCATGTGACAGCCTTGTGCTCAGGGGGAACATTAACAGGCAGAGGAGTGGCCAGAGTCATGTTTGAGCTGAGCCAGCCCAGCCACAGGGGCCTATCTGTTGGTTTATCCCCGCTGCATGAGTCTAGCCTCCACATGACCCCCTCAGAGCAGGGTCAGCTCCTGCCCCCCTCAGCCTGGCTGGCTTCTACTGAAGAGCTAGCTGCAGGGACTATGGACACCAAATGTGGAAAGAATACATAGACTAGCATCTTTCACAGGGACAGGGCAAGCTGGAGCCTGGGCTTCCAGGATCCCCTCCACTAACCCCAAGACCTGCCCTCCCACTTCACGGAGGCCTAAAGGTTTTCATCTTCAAGTGAAGATGATGGCCCCAGCAGGAGGCTGGAGAGGTATACTATGTCACCTCATTTAACACCCACACCCCAAGGACCCCCCCATTGAGATTCCTAGGCTTACTGATTCTTTTTTTCAGGTGGGCGTGGGGATTCGAGACAAGGTTTCTCTGGGTAACAGCCCTGGCTATCCTGGAACTCGCTTTGTCTCTGCCTCCCGAGTGCTGGGATAAAAGGCGTGCGCCACCATGCCCGGCAGGCTTACTGATTCTTGCATGCCTCTTCCTTAGGCCTTGGGCAGGAGAGAAGCAGAGGCTCTCATCATCCCTGCCTGCCCTGAGCTCAGAACCAACTGTTAGAGAGAAGAGATGAGCACAGGCCTTGACCTCTGGCATGTATCCAAGCACAGAGCTCAGCAGAGAGTGCAATGTGGCGCCAACCTGACAGGCAGACTGGGGTGGAGACTTGGTCGTGGCCCTCTCTGAACTACCTACCTGCCATGGCTCTTCCAGGGCCTCAGCAGGCCGAACACTGGTTCCACCCCTGCCTCCACTGGGGCTCCTCAACCGAGCAGATGGGTCCACTGAAGACCGAGAAGGACTCCTTTCTGTCTATTCAGCCAGCTGGACAGGGTCCCTGGAGGTCAGAGGCTGTCACTGTCCCCAGGGGACAAGTTAAACAGGAACACGGTGAGTTAACCAGTAACTGTCGGCCAGCAGCAGTCCTTACTGGCTGCACAACAGATAGCTTCCTTGCGACTTCAGCCCGTCTCAGAGTGCTGTGTGAGCTCCTGCATCTCGCAAGGCCAGAGCAGACTCGGCCTCACACAGCTTGGGAGGGGCAGTCCCACGGACCACTTTCATTTGCCCTGGAGCCACTGTGGTGACTCAGGGATACAACAGACATGCTCCAAGAAGGATGTGACCTCAGAAGACAGCAGTTAGCCTCATTCCTGGCTGTCCCCTGTAATGGACTGCTGCTGTATGCAGGTGGGTGCGTGGGTGCTTGTCTCCTGGCCAGGACCTGGGGGTTAAGGGGATATGAGCCATAAGTGAAACCTAACTGTGAGATTTCGCTCTGGGTGCAGTCACGCATGCACATGGGAATGGACACATCACACCTGCGGACACCTTGAGGTTCATCTGGGCCAGGAAAGGTAAATGGGACCAGGCTACTATAGAGATCACTCTGAAGGGCCTTGGGAAGCCCTTCTGGGTACCCCCTAAACAGATGACTCTTATCTAGGGCCCTGGGTCATTCTTAGCCCATAGCAATTATACACATCTGGGACTCTAAAAGCTCCGTAATGGCATGACTGTGGGAAACCTTCAGAATGCTCTTCCTTAGCAGCCCAGGGCCCTAAGTGACCCCTCTTTCCTTGGTGCCCCAAGTTCACTCTCTTTATACATTTAATTGAGTTCCTACTCTCCTCCATTCTGCACAGACACATGGGCAGCAGGAACATGGGGTCAAGCCCTGGGCCTGGCCTGCCTCAGATGCCCCAGATGCCCCAGAGGCTTTGATGAGAATTAGTATCTTTATACTCTCTCCCTTTGTTCTGCACTGGGCAATGCTCAGCCAGAAATCTCAGACTTGGCTCGACATCAGTCTTCTTGGGAGCTAGTTCAGGAAGAGGCACATTACTGTCAAGGGTGGCAAGGTGATCCTTCCAGAAACCCTTTGGGGTGAAGGGCAGTCCTACTACAATCCTGAAAGCAGAACCACTTACCAAGGGCCTGTAGAAGACAGGCTTCTCAATTGGCCCCTCAGAGTGACCAGAAGTGGGTACCCCAGCCCAGCAGGTCCCAGAGCATGTCCTGCAATAGCCCTCAGCCTCCTCAAGCTCAGAAGACCTTGACCCCTGCAAAGGCAGCAGCAGACACCGCCAGAAATGAAGACCAAGCCTCCAGGATGTGACTCACGGAGGCAGCAGGTGCCCTCTTCCCTTTCCCATTCTACGCCTGCACAGCCCCCTCGGGCCCCCAGTCAGCCTCACCGAGTTCACCTTAGCCAATGTGCACACACGTATCTTCCATACAACACTCCCTTCACACAGCTTTTGGGCTGCACACACCTCACTTCACAGGATCACTCCCAAATACCTCAGGGGCCACAAGCACACCCATACACGCATACACACACACACACACACACACACACACACACACACACACACACACACACACACGCTGTGCCTTCATGCACCTCAGCACCATGGGCCTCTCCTCAACCAAGCCTACCTCCAAGGACAGACCACAAGGCCACAGGATCCCTCAGCAGTAGGGAGGCACAGTCACCTCATTTCCGGATCTTTTCCTCCAAAGGGGAGATGGTCATTGAGGTCAGTAGCATGCACTTGTGAGCAAAGTGTCCCCTCTGCTGGGCCCCAGAGAGGAGCCACAGTGTTGTGGCTACCCACGATGCATCACCAAGCTTGGGCGAGGACCTGGCTTTTGTTGATATATATTTTAGTCAGAACTTTCCCCCTTAGTTTCCTGGCCTTACAGTCACATCCTCTCCTAAACCTAAACCCCACCCAGGTACCCACCCCTTCCCCTGGCGGGGCGGGCTGTTGGCGGTCCTTGCCCCGCCTTGCCTGGCTCTTCCTGTAACTCTAAGAGGCCCCTTCCTCCCAGGACAGCCCCAGTCCCTGAGTACTACATTTGCTTTTTACTCTAGAGCGTAGGTAGCTACTTCAAGTGGCAGAGGTTGGGGCGATGTGCAGAGATCCTGGCAAGGAGATCTCCAGCCAGAATAGTCCTAAACATATACTGGGTAGGAGACGTGCCTTCTAGATTCCATCTCTCACCCCACCTCACCCCCCGTTTGGCACAAGGTCTTACTGTGTAGTCCTGGTTGACCGGGAACAGTCTGTGTAGACCAGGCAGGCCTGGAACTCACAGAGCTCCACCTGCCTCTTTCTCTTGAGTGCTGGGATTAAAGGCGTCCTCCAAGCCTGGCAGCACTCTCGTTTTTTTTTTATACTATACTCAGGAGTGGAGAGGAAGAATTATATTATATGCCCCACCCCCCAAAAAGCCCCAGGCATGACTCACCTCTGACCTACTGTAACAAAGGGGATCTCTCAGAAACTGGTGACCAATAATGAAACAATAGAGCACATCTCTCTGGTCCTTACCCTGTCCACCTTCCAGGCAATAGACTCCAATGAATGAACAGTTGTGACAGGCTATGGTATCTCATAGACATGAGCTCAGGGCTGGGGTGAGAGAGCAGAGACCCCTTTCAAGAGCCAAACACAAGAGCCACAAGCCTCTGGCTCTGGGGTGGGATGGGGAGACACACAGCTGGTTTCTCCTATTGTTACCACTGACTCCAGATTGACTTGAGTCTTGGGGCCCAGTGGCGTTATTTACAGAATTGGACAAAGGTCTTCTCCAGCTCCTGTCCCTCTCTCTACCCTTACAGTCGCAGGAGTAGGTCCTGGATACTCTCCTGTGGTCTTCCCGCCCTTGGCTCAGGCCACCTAGGAGTATCCTCAATTCAGGAGCAGGCTTTCCTGCCACCTTACCTGATTATGACCCAGCCTTGTTCAAGCCCCTGTGGCCTGGCCTTCATGACCTCTAGGTGATGGTGCCCCTTAGGCTCAGGGCTGGAAAGGCTGAAGGGAACAGTTCCCCTTCCTCTACACTTGTGGAGCTGCTTGCTACCTGAAGCTGCTTCATAGGCCTCCTGAGTATCCCATGCACAGTAACCAGCTGACCTCACCAGAGGCAGTCCTGTACTTTCCCACATTGTGAGTAAAGAAACTGAAATGCGGGGCTGCAGAGATGGCTCAGCAGTTAAGAGCACTGGATCCTCTTCTAGAGGACCCAGGTTCAATTCCCAGTACCCACATGGCAGCTCACAACTGTCTGTGACTCCAGTTCCAGGGGATCCAGCATCCTCACATAGACATATACACAGGCAAACACCAATGCACATAAAATAAAAATAAATTAATTAATTAAAAAAGAAAGAAACTGAAATGCAGCAAAGTTCAAGAGCAGCCAGGTCAGAAAGGAAGAGGTAGGTGCCCAGTACTGAGGTCAGTACTCCCAAACACCTTTGCCCCCTAATAAGCCTGGCATGTTTGTGCCCCCTGCTCCTAGTCTCTGCCACCCTCGCAGGGTCTTGAGTCGATATCGTTCTCCTTCCCTTTGTCTGCTAACATCTACCACCCTCTATCCTACCCTCAAAACCAAGGGTTGGGACCCCTTTGGGCGGCAAACGACCCTTTCACAGAGGTCGCCTAAGACCATCAGAAAAGACAGATATTTACATTACGATCCCTAACAGTAGCAAGATTGCAGTTATAAAGTAGCAATGAAAATAACTTTATGGTTGGGGGTCACCACAACATAGGGAACTGTATTAACTGGTCACACCATTAGGAAGGTTGAGAACCCTGCTCTATCCAGTAGCCCAGCCTCAGGCCAGTCTTGCATAAAAGCCGGGATTGCCTCAAACACCTGCCCCTGCAGTCCTTTGGAGGCGCTCCAGGGCCTCGGAATTTAAATCCCAGCCTGGACCCTCGCCTCACTCAGCATTGCCTCCACCTTATGAGGTTCCTCGAAAGCCCAGGTCCTTCTCCCGCCAGGCCCAGTCCTTGAGCTCTCCTGGCACCCGGTGCTATGGGAAGAGTTAGTACTCAGGGGCTGCGGACCCAGAAGCCAGAGCCCGTTCCCCTCTTGCGGATCTGTTTCGCTGCTTAGCATCCCGCGGCCGGAGTGCTGCTCCTGCTCAGTTCTTGATTTGTGCAGCTCCTGGTTTTAGGGTGTGCTGGGTCCCCAAATATCTTTTTGTTAAAGAAAGGAGTGTGCATAAAAGACCTCAAGGAGACCATCATGCTCCTACATCTTGCCTTTCGTTTTCTGTGGGTGGCACCTGACCAGTTTCCCCGGACCCAACAGGTGCTGCAAGCAGATCTATCAGGCACGCGTGCAGAAGACGGGGACGCGCACGGAGAGCGGAAGCGCGCCGACAGCTAGTTAGGGCAAGGACCGAGTGCTGGTGCTTGCTGAAGGCGGAAGCTCTGCTGGGGTCCCCTAGAGCCGGGGCCCCAGCCAGCCTCTCAATCTGCCCAGTGTGTCCTAAAATTGCTCAGGGTTGAGATAAGCTCGTGGGAGCGAAGGTGGGGTCTTGCGCCCCTGGCCCTCCTCTGTAGACTTGTATTGAAGTCAAGAGAAGGCTATTGACCACGTCGGGCAGAGTGAAAAGAGAAAAGCCAGGGAAGGAGTCTGGACGTAGCGCTCTCGAGCTTCCGGGCTGCTCAGGGGAAACCCGCCTGGTTCAGAGCTACTTCCTGCGGGACCATGGCCCCGAGGCTCCTGGTTCCCAGGTTCCCAACCCTAGAACTGGAGCGGCTCCAGGAACCACAACCTCTACTCACCTCCACGCGTCTGAGTTACGACTGTCACCCACCTGCTTTCAGACCTGGGACTCGCGCGGAGGCTGGCAGTTTACCTGGCCTAGGTGCGCAGCAGCGACAGACCCAGCGGCAGGTGCAGCCCCGCCCCGCAGGCAGGGCGAGGGCGGACCCTAGTGTCCCGCTTTATGCCTGAGGTTAATGCTAGAGACTGTCGGGAGTTCAGCCCCCGGATCTTCAACCTTCCCCGCTTTGGGGCAGTGGCCAAACCAGCCCAGCCAGCCCAGCCCGCAAGGGGCCATCCAGCCGACCTTCATGGTGTTCTGCCTCTCTAGCCTGAGCTCTTCCATTTCGTCCAGGAAGTCTGTCTTGATCCACACCCCACCCATAACTGACCCTGTGTCTTCTCTTGCCACCCTAGAAATCCAGGTATTAGGAAAGGAGAACCTTCTTGATGAGGTGTGCCTCATAGACGAAGAGATAAAGTAAACCAGAGAAAAGCCAGGTGGTCCGAGGCTACCACAGTTCAGAATTGCCCAACAGTGGGCATCCTTCCTTTGTATAGCCCAGGGCAGAAATAATTCCTAGAAACTGGATCTACATAATGAGGCTCGGAAATCAATACACACAGGTTTATTTTGTTTGTAAAAAGTTTTATAGGTGGTGGGGATCCAGCTAATGGGGGGGGGGTGCCAGAAATTAATCCCTGGGCCTTCCACCAAGCAGGAGGCCACAGAACATGATCTGGGGCCCAAAAGCCAGGAGGTCAGTGGAAGTTGGGCTACTTTTACTGCAGTGGGGTTTTGTGAGCAGCCTGAAATTCTATGGGTACTAAGGTTACTCAAGAATTTTAAGTCAGGTCTGTGCCACGTTTGAACCCTAGAAAAGTTGGAGCAAACCCCACAGACACATCTGTGCTACTCATAAATACCCTAAATATACCAGTGACCCCCTACATATACATACATACATATATATTGGTTTACATATATACATGGGCTTCCTAGGGTGCTCATATATGCCTACATATATTCAAGACCTCCTATGATCTTCATTCACTGACATATATGTAGACCACCCAGGCCCCTACATATGCATGGACCATTTTACAGCCTCCCTCAACACACGGACACATGTTGTCATAGACAGGGGCAAGCTGTAGAGATGAGGACTCCTTCCTTCCTAGTCCAGGCTCCTGGAAATCAGCATTTCTCCACCTGCCCCGGATTGTCTATACGTCTGTGCTCCTAGAACTGAAGCTACAGGAAGAATGAAGTTGGTATGGGTCAGAGGCATGGCCTGTCCCCAGGCACAGACCTGCCCCCAACCAAGAAAGCCACCGCATCCCTACCACATTTTCTCCCGAAGTATCCGGTACTTCTCCTCCAGAACCTTGTTCTTCTCCTCCAGAACCTTGTTCTTCACTGACTGGGGCACATCAGGCACAAACCATGCAGCAATGAGCTTGATACACAAGGCGACATGCTGGGGGTAGGAGGGGGGAGAAAGGCCAGGCAAAGTTGGCAGCTAAGACGAACCTTTAGGATTTGGGGGCTGGGAAAGAAAAGTGAGAGAGCTGCCTTTACCTGGGCTCTCACAATTCTACCCACCTCAAAGAGGATGACGAAGGCCAGCCGGATGGCCAGAATGAACCAGAATTGCTCAGAGAAATTGTAGTCATGTTCGTTTCGGTAGTCCCGGTACCTGGGGTAGGGAAGTACCTAAAGTCAGGAATCAGGAGTTTAGAGGGCATTTATGGGGGAATAAGAGGTTCCAAACCTGCATGTGGTCACATTTTCTTGGCCTTCCATCCTGCTGTGGTCCTGGAAATCCTTGGTGTAGAAGACAGACAAGCTGTGGTTGACATAGCCCTTGAGGCAGCTGGGGAAGAGAAGTGTGGGACTCTCATGACCTGAGGCCCCTCCTGAGAACTCACGTGCATCTAGGGGGCAGGAGGGGAGGGCATACCATGGAAGGCCTCCTCCATTTCCCTTCATGAGAAAAGTCCTGCTGTCCAAGCACAAGGCCACACTTGGGAGGGGTGAAAGAGGCTGAGAGGCCACCAACTGTCTACCCTACCAGGCTGGATGAATGCTCCTAGGGCTGACCCAAAGACGCCCAGTCTGCAGGTGCAGTGGGAGCTAGACATATTTGTTCTCTGCCTTCCCACGCCTGAAGCAAGACAGAGGTGTACAACTTTGTGGGAAAGCCATTTAGGTACTGCCTGCTCACTACCAAGTGGGCCTGGTACTTCTCTCCCCACCAAGGGTTCATTAGTTATTCCTGGGATCCAGCCAAGGTATGTAGGTCATATAGACTGTTCAAGGAAGAGCCAAGGCCCAGCCTCAGTGCAGCCCCAGCTACCACTGGCAGCACCCACGTATACCCAGGAGAGCCCCAGGTCTGGACTCCAAGGGCTTAACTGGAAGGGCCAGTCTGGGGGTGGGGGGGGACGGCTTGACAGTTTAATGCCTTACTCTTCTGTGAAGTTCCTGTTCTGCCGGCACGGGCCATAGCGGTACTTGTAGACCACTCTGGGAATGAACTCAGAGGTGAAGGCGATGACCATCCCGTTGGCAATGACTGCCAGCACTCCAATGGTCTCCAGTACCTGCAGCCAGGTCCCTGAACCACAGCAGTACAGTGAGTGAAGCAGCCAGTCCTGATCTTTGGTAGTCTCCCATCCTAGAAGCTTAGAGCCTGATTGGTCAAGGAACCTTGTGACATCTCTGCTCATGCCTCATTGTAGCTATGTGGGCCAAATGATCTACAGGGAGACCCCCAGCTAAGACAGACATAGTATGGCTGCACCCTCTTCTCCTTGACATGAGCAGTCAAGGACTCAGGTTTCCCCATCCCCATTCTTCCGGGAACTCTTCTTCGGCGGGTGGTTTATCTCCTGGACCCCACCCAAGTGAGGATTCCTAAACCTGGGCCCTAGCCTGGGGTTCTTCCTAATGTTTCTCCAGCATCTAGCAGCTAACCTCTCTGTTTCCCTGACACCTGTCGTCCTCCCTAGGGAAAGTCAGGATGACTGAGGAGGGCTTGTGCTCTCTGTGCCCTCCCATGTGATCAGACTCCGGCTCTTCCATTTGGAGAGTCCCCTTGGAGGTTGTAAGACCTTCAGCCACACGCTGGAGGCTCAGGGGAGGACCTTGTCAGGTGTACTCTGGCCTGCCTTTTTCTAGGGATTGAGCCCATGAGGCTTAGTCTCCATATCTGGAACACCTAGGAACTGTCTCTGGAACAAGAGGGAAGGGCCCCAGCTATTACAAGTTGCTTCAAGGCAGCCTGGCACGGACAGGTGAAAAACCTAGGGTTGGAGGTTGCTCTTCCCAGTGCCCTGGCTCCTTTCCTCCACTGTACAATTTGTACGCCCCCCTGACCTATGTCCTTAGCCTTTCGAGGAACCAGGCGCCGCTGCAGTCTGACCATCTTGATGGCGTCCAGGCGGATCTCCACAAGGTTGCTGAAGAGTGCCAGGAGTGGTGCCAGGGGGAAGGCAGCCACAAAGATGGTGGTGAAGCCGTACTGGATCACTGCGGGGATGGCAATGTCACCCCGGGTCCAGGACAGCCACCCGCTTTTCACCCCGCGGACCCACCCCATCTGCGCAGCCCACTGGAGCTTCACACACTCATCTCCATGAATTCATCAAACAGGCTGAAGGTGTTGACTGGATTCATGCGGTAGTTCCGCTGCCACTCCTCCAGATCTGGGTCCCTGGACTCACGACCATGTTTATGAGCCCGCATTAAGCGGTATTTCAGGGCCAACCACCTGTGGGCACCAAGAATGTGTGGAACATACAGGAAGACTGCAGGGCAGGGGGACGGCACTGTGGGCACCGGGGTGGGGTAGGAAGAGGTCCTCACGGGCGCAGATACTCGATGCAGTTGCTCAGGGTTTGCTTGAGGCCCATGATGATGGCCATCTGGATGAACAGGTCCATCATGCAGCCACTGAGATGGCACTGTGGGGCCAGTGTGAAGGTCAGGGATGGAGCTCCAGGGAGGAGAGGGACTCAAGAACTAGGCAGTGGGGTCTTAGGACAGACTGACCTCCTCTAACTTCCACAGCCCAGCCAGGCGCGTGGACTTCCCAGGGTGACCATTGATCCTAGGGAGAAAATCAAGGCCTGTGAGGAAGTTGAATAGCACCCTGACGCTTGCGACCACGGGAAGGTAGAGTAACTGTGGTGGTTTCAATGAGAACGCCCTCCCCCCACAGGCTCATATATTTGAATACTTCATCCTCAGGATATGAGATGGTTTGGGAAGGATTAGGAGGTATGGCTTTGTTGCAAGAGGTAAATCACTGGGGTTGGGCTTTGAAGTTTCAAAAGACTCATGGAGGGGAAAGGGAAAATATAATCAAAATATATTATATTAAAAAGTTTGTTGTTGTTGTTGTTTTTTCCGGCCCAGCGGTGGTGGCGCATGCCTTTAATCCCAGCACTTAGGAGCCAGGGACAGGCGGATCTCTGTGAGTTCGGGGCCAGCCTGGTCTACAGAGGGAGTTCCTGGACAGCCAGGGCAACACAGAGAAACCCTGTCTCAAAAAGCCAATAAATAAATAAATAATTTTTTTCAATTAAAAAGACAAAATAAAACACGTGAGTCCCAGTACTCTCTCTCTCTCTGCCTCAAGGCTGTAGATCAAGATGTCAGCTCTCAACTGTTCCTTCACTTCACCATCACAGATTCCAACCCTCTGAAACTAAGCCAAAGTAAGCACTTTCTTTTATAAATTGCCTTGGTTATAGTGTTTTATAGTAACAGAAAAGTAACTGAGACAGGAGGTGGTACCAGGGAGTGGGCTATTGCTGAAAGATCTGATTATGCTGTTTTTGGAGAAATGTGGAAGACTTTGGGACTTTGAACTAGATAGATGGCTGAATGCTGTAGGCAGAGCTTAATGGGCCTTCCTAGGAACTTGGAAGACAGAGTACTGAAAGCCATGTGAATTATGGAGGTCTGACTCAAGAGATCTCACAAAAGATAACATGAGCAACTTGGCTAGGGACAATTCAAGAGATATTTGGGCGGGGTGGTGGGGTGGGGTGAGGTAGTAGTGGGGGTGGCTGCCTTCTGCCTTAGGTCTAAGAATTTGCCTGAGGCTAAATTGAAAAGTATTGAACTCTTCCTTGGTGGAAGAGATTTCAAGACAGCCTAATATTGATTCTGTCATGTGGCTATTAGTAATCACTCTTATGCAGGTCTACAATGAAAACGAGAAAGCAGATGAAGAAGAAATATAAAATACTCAGTTTAAAGAGAAAAAGAGTACCAGGAAATTTAATGTTGGAGTCTAGACTGTGCTGAAAGAGATAAGGGGATTCAAAAAGGCCTGATCCGAAATGGGATAAAGGAAGGGGGCACTCAGAGCAAGACCACACCCAGCTAAGCTTCCAGGTTGTAGAAAGAAAAGGACCAAAGAATTTTCTGCTTTTAAAAAGCAACAATCATTGGGCATCTACCCAAGGAATGCTGATTTATACCATAAAGATACATGCTCAGCTATGTTCATAGCAGCACTATTTGTAATAGCCAGAACCTGGAAACAACCTAGATGCCCATCAACGGAAGAATGGATGAAAAAAATGTGGTACATATACACGATGGAGTACTACTCAGCAGAGAAAAACAATGAAAGCATGAAATTTGCAGGCAAATGGATGGAACTAGAAAAAATCATCCTGAGTGAGGTAACCCAAACCCAGAAAGACAGTTATGGTATGTACTCACTCATTGGTGGATTCTAGATATAAAATAAAGAACAATCAGACCACAACCCATAGAACCATAGAGGCTATATATATAGCATGGAGGTCCCTAGGACGACTGTGGCATATAATAAATTTCAGTTTTACTCAATTATTGAAAAAAAATAGCCAAATGAATGGAAACACATGAACTATGAACCAAAGGCTGAGGGGCTCCCAGCTGGATCAGGCCCTCTGAATAGGTGAGACAGTTGATTGGCTTGATCAGTTTGGGAGGCATCTAGGCAGTGGGACCAAGTCCTGTGCTCATTGCATGACTTGGCTGTCTGAAACCTGGAACTTATGCAGGGATACTTGGCTTAGTCTGGGAGGAAGGGACTGGACCTCCCTGGACTGAGTCTACCTAGTTGATCACAGTCCTCGGGGGAGGACTTGTCCTGGAGGAGGTGGGAATGGAGGGTGAGCTGGGGGTAAGGGGAGGGCGTGGGAGGGGGGAGAATAGGGGAACCCATGGCTGGTATGTAGAACTGAATGATATTGCAAAATAAAAAATATATATCACAAAAAAAAAAAAAAGCAACAATCAGCCAGGCACTAATGGCACACGCCTTTAATCTGTGCTAGCACTCCGGAGGCAGAGGCAGGTGGCTCTCTGAATTCAAGACCAGCCTGGTCTATAGAGCAGGGGAAAAAAAAAAAGATGAAGAAAGGAAGAAAACCAAACTACTGGGATATAGGGCTTGAGAAAATATCAGTAGTAGCCAGGGTTAATGACAGAGGCCTGTAATCCTAGCACTCAGCACACTGAAGCAAGAAGATTAAAGATGATGAAACCTTGTCTCGAGAGAATAATGAGAATGAAATGAAATTTCAAAGAAATCTACAGGACCTATGTGAAGACAGCTACATCCTGCTAGAGTCCGATTTGAAGACAGCTATACTCTGCTAAAGAGCATAAAGACTTGAATTGAAAAGAAAAACTGTTCTTTACTGAGAGGGCTTGGATTTGACCTAGTACAGCAGGATGACAGGGACAAAACGCTGGGAATGATCTCCAAATCAGGGCAGGTGAAGGGACTCCCATGTCTTTAAACACGCTAGGAGGTTTAGTGGGTGTGTGTGGGGCAGAGTTGGTCGGAAGCTTGTGATTATTGGCAATATTTAAATGCCTTATAAAATTTAAGCATGTATACAAAGCAGCAATTATTTTCATCAGAGAAAACAGAAAGGCAAGCATTGACTGCACCAAAAGTGGTTCATTCAAACCAGGAAGGTGAGGCAATATTCATTTGACTTCTTCATGAAGCACAGCACCCCACAAAAGGTATGTAGAATATGGGACACTCGGCAGAGACACCTGGATGTTTCCATGCAAAAAGTAAGTCTGGTTGCTGACATGGCAAAACCACCTAGCCAGTGGGTGTCTGTGTACATGTCTGATAAACATGTACAAACAAGAAGACCCACCAGGCTGAGCTGGGTCACCTCTGAGGCCTAGGGTCACAAAAGGTGTTGTTCTATATTGAGTTTCTAAGTATTCTGGGCATGGACTATTTTTTAAGCTAGAAGAACAGATCTGATCAGGCTGTGGTGGTACATGCCTTTAGTTCCAGCACTCAGGGAGACAGAAGCAGGTGGATCTCTATGAGTTCAAGGCCAGCCTGGTCTCGAGAGTGAGTTCCAGGACAGCCAGAACTACACAGAGAAACCCTGTGTCAAAAAAATGAAAAAGAAGGAGGAGGAGGAGAAGAGATCTGACCACTTTTTTTTTTAAATATGAAACACTTTGCAAATTTGAATGTTATCCTTGTGCAGGGGCCATGCTAATCTTCTCTGCATTGTTCCAATTTTGGCTGCCGAAATGAGCACTTTTTTTTTTTTTTAATTCAGGATCTTATGTAGCCCATGCTGACTGAAAACTCACTCTCTTGCCTCCAATTACTGAGCCCTGAAATTACAGGAGTGTGCTACCACATCCAGCTTATGTGGTGCTAGAGGTCAAAGACAGGGCTTCTTCATTCATGCTACACAGGCACTCCAACTGAGCTGCACCCCAGCCTCAAGATCTGGCCACTTTTATTTTTCATATTTATTTATTTATTTATTTATTTATTTATTTTTAACAGAATCTCTCTACTTAGCCTTGGCTGTCCTGGAGCTTGATAGGTAGACCAGGCTGGCCTCAAACTCACAGAGTTCCACCTGCTTCTCAGCCCCAGTGCTGGGATTAAAGGTGTGTGGCTAAGATCTGGCCACTTTTAAAAGCAAGAAAGAGCCAGGAGGGCTGAGGCTGAAGGAGGAACTGGAGTGGAGGCTGGGATGGAGGGCGGGCATATGGGACCGGGGGTGGGGGGTGTGGGGAGTGGGGGGGTGGGGGAGTAGGGGTGTTACCTGCCTGGGGTGGAGGGCGGGCATATGGGATGGGGGGGTTACCTGCCTGGGGTGGAGGGCGGGCATATGGGACGGGGGGGTGGGTGGGGTGGGGTGGGGTGGGGTGGGGGGTGGGGGTTTACCTGCCCAGAATGAAGGCAATGTAGATGAGAGAGGAGAAGTGAGCAAAAAACTGCAGAGTGAAGAACTTGACGGTGAACTTGCTCTCTCGCTCTGAAAAGGTCCTGGGATCCTCTGGAATGAGACATGGCCATCCTGTCTTTCCCTAGACCAACAGGACAGCATGACCTACACCTCCCAAGTGAGAGTCCCAGAAGAGCAGGAAGCCCCCACCCCACGTCTGATCACAGCTCCACGACTCTCAGCCCTGAGTCCTCCCCAGCTCCCAGAGAGAGGCTGGCCTCTTCTCACCAAAGTTACAAAGCTTCTGGGCTACCCATTTGTTGACCTGAGGGAAGAAGGAACCAAGTGGGATTTCCCTGGCACTTCAGTCGAGCCCCCCAGGGCCTCCCCTGCCTGACCTCTACCTTAGTCATGATGACTATGATTACATAGTGTACCACGGCCCCGGTCACCACCACGACAGTGGTCACCTGCTGCTCCAGGAAGCTGCTGAAGAGAGCAACGGCCAGCACACGGTAGACAACCAGCACATGGGCCATGCCAATCATGAAACAGATCTGCAAAGGGTTGGGGGTGGCCATGAAGGGTAGGGACAGCTGGATCTCCGGCCCTTGCCTCAGTTCCCAGCAGTACCATGAACACAGACAGGATCAGAATGATAGTGCTGTTCAGGTAGGAATGGTGATGTGTTCTCAGCTTGTAGTCCGGATAGTTAATGAGCTCAAGGGCCATCTCTTCCTAGGAAGGTCACCAGACACACCTCAGATACGAGGTATGGGCCACTGGAAACAAGCCACCTTGTTGCCGCTGGCCCCGTCTCACCTCCTCCTCATCCCATCCGTACAAGTCCCAGTGCAGGACCACGCGGGCACGCTGCCGCTTCCAGATCTCCAGAAACACCGTGGCTGCAGTGAGCATATAGAGAGCTGTCAGTGCACCACCTAGGGTGAGCCAGGGTGGCTGAAGAGCTCAGGTTGGCTGTCCCCATGGCCCTCCAGGGATGCCTAGCAGCAACTCACCCCACAGAGCCATGAAGATGGCAAACACCACAGTACCCTCGTTGTCGAAGAGATGAGTGAGCTGAGGAGAGGGGCAGAAGGCTCATGCTGAGCCTCCTACCCATGTCCCCTAGCGGGGAAGGAAGAGCCCGGCCCATCAGGGCATCCAAGTGCCTTGTCTTCCCCACTTCTAGACAGACATGCTGTGCCAACCCTTGCATAAGCCCTGGAAAGACTCCAGTAGGCATCAAACCTTCGCAAAAGTGCACATTTCTGAGAGCGGCTGGTATCTGCGACTGTGGTCGCCAAGGGGGCACATGAAGATGTCCTTGGCCGCACAGATCTCTTTGCTGCGAGTATAGAGACAAGAGCGGTGATTCTCAGGTGTGGGGTCCACCCAGGCTCCCACCTCCATTCCTGGCCCACGTGGAGACGGCAGGCCTCAAGCCCTAACCCACCTGATCTGGCTGGAATCGAACAGGGCAAAGCCGCTCAGGAAGATGATGAGGCCCACCAAAGCAGCAGGCACGAGCGTGTAGGTGTACCAGCCAAGCCAGGCGAAGTACAGAGCCACCTTCTCGCCAAAGTAGTTCCTGTGGGAAAGCTTCCCCATCAAGGCCACCCTCCCCAATGGCCTCAGTACCTAGTAGGGTATGGTCATATGAGGAGAGGGTAGGAGGGGGAGGGTACTGCTAGCATCTGTGTGAGCGGGGACTGCATGTGTCACTTAGGACTGGATGTGCTGGTGATTGGAGCACAGATGTGTCTGTGGCCCACAGGTGAGCTGCTCGGTGTGGTATTACCTAATGTCATCAATCGGCTGTTTCCGGAACATGTTTCTCCATCGGGCCCAGTTTTTCTTCAAGTCTTTTTCTCCCTGTGTCCCGGGAGACAGATGAGAGCTTGGCTTCCTACCTCAGGTTCCCACCCTCAGGCCCATTCTGAACTTGTCACCCCTCACCTCGTGCAGAGGAAACATGGTCTCAAAAACCCCATCCTTCACCAGGTCCTCAAAGGTCTCTAGGGGTTACAGGGAGCCTCAGTCAGAGAGCAATGGAGGGTAGGAGAATCCAGACCACAGTAGCACCCTCCTGGGCCACCTGTCCCTCTGTGCTTACCACCAGGTTTCATCTTGTTGTTCACGACAAAGCTCACAATTCGGATTCTGAAACCCAAGAATATAAGAATCAGAATGGCCCCATGATGGCCTAGTGGACCTGGCCCATTAAGACCCTGCTTTCCACACACCCGGCCCTCTCTGTTCTAGAAAAGACATCCCACCAATACTGACCAGAACCCAGAGTCCATAAGTCACCCCGAAAGCCTGCTCAGGTCAGGTTTGCCTGGCCTCCAGGATGGGGTCCTGTCCTTACTCTCAGGTTTCCACAGCTCTCCCAGGTTCAGGGTCAAGAGCCCCCACCTTGCCCGCACATGCTGAGTGTTAATGTGCACAAATCCTCTTACTTGGTTATGAATGACTCTGCTTATGTGGAAACTGAGGTTCGGAGGCTAGGGTACCTTGCCCAAGGCCACACAGGCATTTTTTTCAGAGGTTAGGGTACCTTGCCCAAGGCCACACAGGCATTTGTAGAGCCCCATAGAGACACATCTTAAGTGTCTGAGACACAGTCACCTTATGAACACATGGAAATCGCCATGCCTGCCCGCCCCTCTGAGTCTTTCTTCGTGCCCACCAAGGTGTCTCAACTCTTCTGATGTCCCCTCAGTCCTCCCCAGTACCAAAAATCTCTGTGTTCTCAGGACTCTGCTGCCTGGTACCTAATTCTCTGACTGCCCTTTGCCAGGGTCAACTAACCAGGCCCCAGAGAGCTCTGGCTGGACGTGGGTAGGAGACACAGAAGGCCAGGAAGGGGTGGGTGCATGAGTGTTCCTGGGGGAGCAGATGACTGGGGACACAGGAGGACCAGGCAGGGGTGCGTGAGTGTTCCTGGGGGAGCAGGTGACTGGGGACACAGGAGGCTGTCCCTGTCAGGTAGCCAGGACCAGACGTCCAGAGAGAGGGTCTTGAGCTGATGAGGAAGGGATCTGTGGGAGATAAAGACCTCAGAATCCACAAGGGGTGTCTGCTCATTTCACTGCTGACTTTGATTCAAGGAAAACCATGACAAGGAGTTCTCACAGGATGTCAAGAAGTGAGCTGTTGTTGTGGAATATTATTTTAACTGGGCAAAGATGTGTTAATTTGTTTATGCTGCACAATATTACTTTAACCGTGAAAAGGTGTGTTACACTTGTTCAGGCTGCATTTGTTTAACGCTGTAAGGAAGTGTGTTTAATTGTGTAAAGATGTGTTGGTGTTTCACCTTGCCCGCCTAAGGCACCTGATCGGTCTAATAAAGAGCTGAACAGCCAACAGCTAGACAGAGAAAGGATAGGTGGGGCTGCTGGGCAAACAGAATAAATAGGAGGAGAAATCTAGGTGCGGGGGAGAAGAACAGGAGGAAGAAGAGAGGAGAGAACAAGGAAGACACCCGGGGCCAGAAGCCAGGCGGCCGCCACCCAGCCAGCCAGGGGAAGCGGTGAGAGTAAGATACACAGAAAAGATGAAAGGTAAAAAGCCGCCGGGCGGTGGTGGCCCATGCCTTTAATCCCAGCACTCAGGAGGTAGAGGCAGGCGGATCTCTGTGAGTTCGAGGCCAGCCTGGTCTCCAAAGCAAGTTCCAGGAAAGGTGCAAAGCTACACAAATAAACCCTGTCTTGAAAAACCAAAAAAAAAAAAAAAAAAAAAAAAAAAAAAAGAAAGAAAAAGAAAAAGAAAGAAAGAAAGATAAAAACCCATGAGGCAAAGGATAGATAAAGAGAAACAGGTTAATTTAAGTTAAAAGAGCTAGCAAGAGGCCGGGCGGTGGTGGCGCACGCCTTTAATCCCAGCACTCGGGAGGCAGAGGCAGGCAGATCTCTGTGAGTTCGAGGCCGGCCTGGGCTACCAAGTGAGCTCCAGGAAAGGCGCAAAGCTACACAAGAGAAACCCTGTCTCGAAAAACCAAAAAAAAAAAAAGAGCTAGCAAGAAACAAGCCTGAGCTAGATCGAGCAATTAAAACTAATGATAAGTCTCCATGTCATGATTTGGAAGCTGGTTGGTGGCCTAAAAGAAAAGGCCTGGTACAAGCTGTCGTTATTACTGTCACAAAATGAGAACTGGGGCACAGAGTCTTGCTCAAAGAGTGGGGTCTGATCCCCTGTGACATCCACAGTAAGACTGTATAGAGCTGTGTTGTCCTACCTCAGGTGGAACGTGACCCTTGTTCTGCCTAGACAAGAGCAAGGGTTCTCTTGCTCTGGACTCTGGATATGTTCTCACCTTGTGGTAGCTGGGATGCAGTTCATCTTGTTCAGTTTGGCTCTGGGGCCAGGATCTTCAGGCTTCATGAGAAGAGTCCGGTACAGGTCAAAGATCCCACTGTCAGCTCGGATCCCAAAGAACACCTTCTTCCGGTCCTTTATCATCTTGGGAGCCACAGGGGAATCAACTCATCCACAGCCACTATCCTGTCCCCTACTCCTGGGGCATGTGACAAGGCATGCCCCATGACTCTCTGGCCCACGATTTGGCCCCTGATGCAAACTAGCCCACCTTGAATTGGAAGCCTTTGCTCTCGAGTTTCTCCAGGAACTGCTGTTGCCTCTGAACCTGCTTCTGGATTTTCTGGGTCTGGAGATCAGCCACCAGGACACAGTCCCATTGATGAAAGGCCTCAAGCTGGAGGAAGAAGACGTGGGGTAGAAACAGAACACTGGATACAGATAGGAGGAAATGTAGACGTGGACACAGGATAGGAAAAGGTGTGGGGCAGGAACCCAGCACAGGGCATGGCTATGGGAGGAGGTGTAGGACCATAACCAAGTACAGGATACACAGTAGGCGAGGGGTCAGTGGGATCAAGCCTGGGAGGCCTGATCAGACTCACCTTACAAGTACCCATTTCCATCAGGGGCAAGTTGTCCCCATCTGACCCCACAAAGATCTGGAGGCTCTCATCACCCTGGGGAACAGAGAAAATGGGGAGATGAGCATGTAAGCCCCTCACAAGCCTCCTCCTCCAAATGCTCTGAGCAGGCACACAGGCACACAAAGAAGCAAGACTCCCACTTTGCGCCAAGCTAGTTGGGAAATAGGTAATTCCTGGCGGAGGAGAGACTGAGGATGTCACAAGGTAAGGTAGCAGAAGGTGACAAGAGAGCCAGCACTGTCTGTGTGGAAACACCAAGGGGCCAAGGGGCTCCTTCAGGGCTTTTTTTTTTTTTGTTTTGTTTTTGGTTTTTGGTTTTTCGAGACAGGGTTTCTCTGTGTAGTTTTGGTGCCGGTTCTGGATCTCGCTCTGTAGACCAGGCTGGCCTCGAACTCACAGAGATCCACCTGGCTCTGCCTCCTGAGTGCTGGGATTAAAGGTGTGTGCC
Source organism: Peromyscus maniculatus bairdii (assembly GCF_049852395.1). Lineage (NCBI taxonomy): Eukaryota > Metazoa > Chordata > Mammalia > Rodentia > Cricetidae > Peromyscus > Peromyscus maniculatus. Next base: position 151,456,747 of record NC_134852.1, read on the forward strand.
ACCACTGCCTGGCTCCTTCAGGGCTGTAACTGAAAGGAGTCCCAGTGAGCACCTGATGGGTGAAGAAACGGCAACCTCAGGAGAACCAGGGAGGGGCAGGTCAGAGGGCTAGAAGACCCCGGCTGCACACATTTTAAGAGTCTGAAGATGCCAAGACACTTGTGTACTGCTGGGGATTCACACAAACTTGGGGGACGTTTTGCACTGGGATCATAACTGGGCAGTACTAGGGCCTGTGGCCTGGCCACTCTTGAGGACACAGATAAGAACTCAAGGCAGGCATATTCCCCACCGCTGAGAACCACTAGTGGAATCTGAAGGACTTGAGTTTTTTCTGACTTGTTCCCTACTGGACCACAGTGAGGATCTAGATCTTCTGGGAGATGGGCTTACATTTCTCCCCACTCTGGGCTAGGTTCAGTGCCTAGAGAAAGCTGTGAGCATGGGAAACACAGTGGGCACCAGTATTGCCCAATCCGTATGAGGAAGGTTGGGGTACATCCCTGGGAGTCGGGGATGTACAACAGGAGACGGAGGTGAGTGGTGGTCCTGCTGCCTGAAGCCGATCATCCACCCACCCTAAGTCCTCAGAGAAGTTCAGAGGGCCATGTGAAGAGTGTCCGTCCAGGAGTCATGTCACCAAGACAAGGGCAAGATGTGTCTTAAGGGGAAGCTAAGAAGATGGTGACTAAAACCTACACTGAATCCTGAGTGACAAGAACAGGTGAATAGTGACAAGAAGAGATACAAAGGTGTGTGGCTGCAAGTGCTGGGCAGCACAGGTGTGTCCTGAGACTTAGTCAGGGGAAGCTAATGGAGGGCTGGGGGACACCAGAATGACCTTCTAGCTCTGTTACTAACTGAAATCTCAAACAAGCTTGTTTTTAAGAAAGCAACCCCTAGGAATCTGCATCTAGCGTGATATCCTTTTTTTTTTTTTTTTAAACGTGCACAGAATAGATATTTTGCCTGCATTTTTGCCGGCTAAGTTTGTGTATCATTTGTCTGCCCGGTGCCCATGGAAACCAGAAGAGGGCATCAGATCTGCTGGAACTGGGGAGGTAACACAGAAGGACCCGAGGAGTTACAGATTTTAATGAGCCACCACGTGGGTGTCTGGAATTGAACCAGGGTCCTCTGGAAGAGCAGCCAGTGCTCTTAACTGCTGAGCCATCTCTCTAGTCCCTAGCATGATATACTTTTCTATAAAATGAAAGAGAGTAGCACGTAAAGCTCTGCTTTTTAACTTTTTATTTATTTTGTGTGTGTGGGTGTTCGGCCTGCATGTATGTCTGTGCACCGTGTTTGACCCTTGTGCCCAGAAAAGCCAGAAGAGGTGTCAGGTCCCCTGGAACTGGAGTTACAGAAGTTTTGTGAACCACTGTGGGGATGCTGGGAATCAAACTCAGATCCTCTGGAAGAGCAGCCAGTGCTCTTAACCACTGATCCATTTCTCTAATCTGCTCTTTCTTCCTTCCTTTCCTTCTTTCTTTCTTTCTTTCTTTCTTTCTTTCTTTCTTTCTTTCTTTCTTTCTTTCTTTCTTTCTTTCTTTCTTACTTTCTTTCTTTTTTTTTCAGACAGGGTCTCACTTTGTAGCCCTGGCTAGCCTGGAACTCACTATGTAGACAGGCTGTCCTCAAATTCAGAGATCCATTTGCCTCTGCCTACACAGTTCTAAGATTAAAAGTGCATACCACTACACCTGACCCCATTTTGTTTTGTACATTTTTTTATATCTTTATTTTTTATTGTACAAATGTTTTTCTTCCATTCATGTGTGTTTGCCATGTGTGTGCCTGGTCCCCCAGTGGAGGTAAAAAGGGGGTATCAGATCTTCTGGAACAGGGGTTACAGGTGGTTGTGAGCCACTGTGTGAGTGCTGAGAATTGAACCCGTGTCCTCTGTCATTTTGTTTTAGTTTTTGAAACAGAGTTTCACACAGCCCAGATTGATTTAACTTCACTACGTAGCCCAGGATGACCTTGAACTGCAAATCCTCATGCCTCTATGTCCCCAGCCCTGGAATTGCTGGCAGACACTACCAAGCCTCGTTTGCGTTTGCATGGTACTAAGGATTGAATCCAGGGTTTCATGTGTGCTATGCGGGCTTTCTACTGATTGAGCTACATATCCAATCCAGTACGTTTATTTTTGAGTTTTTGACCCAGGCCTGTATGCCAGGCCTCAAATTGGCTAGGAGGGAGGATGACCTTGAATTTTTGATCGTCCTGCCTCTACCTTCTGAGTGCTGGGATTTCAGACATGGGACACTATGCCTGAGTTTTTTGTTAGTTTGTTTTTCTTAAATAGGGTTTTAATATGAATCCCAGGCTGCTCTCAGGTTTTTCATCTTCCTGCCTCAGCCTCACAAGTAAAGTGGTACATTTTTAGGAATACTCACAGTTGGAATAAAACTACACCACCATCTGGGTGGTGGTGGTGCACACCTTTGAGCCCAGCACTCGGGAGGCAGAGGCACAAAGATCTCTGTGAGTTGGAGGCCAGCCTGGTCTACAGAGTGAGTTCCAGGACAGCCAGGGCTACACAGAAAAACCCTGTCTCCAAAAAATAAATAAATAAATAAAACAAAAGAACAAAAAAACTACACTACCAAGGGAGGGGGCAGAGTCAGGGCAGCGGGTGCTGTGGCCTCTGTCTCCATGGGTGCTGCTGGGTCCGGGCTTCTCGCGAGACTTCATTTACTCTCAACAAACAAGGTGCCTGAGGACTGAAGGTAAGTGGTGGTCAGGGCTTCTTTCCTGAGGGTGTGGGCTACAGGAAGCAGGGAGAAAGACCTGGGGAGGTGGGGGCTGCCGGGCAGGTTGGAGCAGGTTGCGCTTTCCCAAACCTGGTGGAGTAACGGCCGAGGGAGGGGTTGAATGGGCAGATGCTGAGGATGCCAATTTTGTAATACATTATGTGTAATGCATGCTCTGTGCACATGGGTGACACAGTCCTGTCCATGTCCCTAAGAGCAACACACAGGGGTTGATGGAGGGACTTCAGAGGGACTCCAGAGTGACAAGGACCTGTGTGTGGCTCCAATGTCCCAGAAGCAGGTACACTTAGGTACCCTCTAGGCACCTGAGCCAAATGAAGCTGTTTCTCTGGCTGTCCCGCAGGTTGGGAGGCTCTTCTCATATCCCATGGCCCAGATCCCGAGTCTTGCTTATCCTGTTTTCAATTCCAAATGCCCACCTCAGTGGCCCCCGCCTCTATCCCCACACTACCTCTTACCATCCCTGAAGTCACTCCAATGCCAGGTCTGGCTCCTGCTTCCCCTGCCCAAACACATTCCTCCCACCTCCTCCAGAGAGTCTCACTATACTGCTCCAACAGGCCAGCTCAAGAGCTGCCAGGTAAAATACAGGCCACCCAGTCATGTAGGAATTTCAGATAACCAAACAGGCTTTGGGATGGGCATGGTGGCACAAGCCAGCAATTTGGAGGGTTGTGGTGAGTTTGTGGCCAGCCTGATCTACACAGCAAGGCCTTGTCCCAAAGCAAAACAAAATGAAGGGGTTTTGTTTGTTTGTAAGTATAAGGATATCCCAATGTTGCCTGGGTATACTTATACAGAGGGGGGAAAAGCTGTTTCTCTGAAATTCAACCTAAGGTTCTTTGTTTTGTTTGTCTGTCTGTTTGCCTTGCTGCTGAATCCACACCCTGCTGCATCCCCATGAGTGCACAGACACACACTCACACATCCCCAAGGAGCTGCTGGTTGAGGATGGGCTGGTGTTGCCTCTGCCCGAATCTCTGTCGAGCTGCTGGAGGGAGGACAGGCCTCAGAACTTCATCTCCCCGTCTCCCTGTGTGCATCCTGCGTGTTATACTTCCCTGTCCCCCTGGGCTCCCAGGGCAGCACTTCTGTTCCCAACCCCCCACCCCCCTGCTCTGACAACATTCCCCAGACTCCTGGGCTCTCCTGGGCTTCCCATCCTCTGCCCACAGACACCTACGCCTGGTATTGTGGGCAGTGACTGAAACTTCTCCAGGAGAGAAGCCCTACACCTAGAGCTGTAAGACAGGGTGAGCACCCACATCTCAACTTGGGAAGGTGACATCTCAACCACAGGATAGATAGCCAGGGGACCCTTATGTCCCTGGCACCCAGCCTAGTAATCCACCCACCACGAAAGTTTGGGTGACTCAGCAAGTGTCATGTGGGATGAATTGGTAAGTGAAAGTGTTTGACTTTGGACCTGAGCAGACATCCTCTCATGCCTTCCCTTCCCATAAGCCACAATCAATCAGTGTGGGACCAAAGCGTTAAAACGTGTGGAACATATTAGAATGGAGATAAGACCTAGGAGAGAACCAGGAACCTGTAGGACTTTGGAAACCAAACTGAGAGGGATCCTAGGAAGAGGAGACTGTCCACAAAGTATACATTTGAATGCTGGCCTAAGAGGCTGTCTCCAGTCAGCCCAAAAATTAGACTAAAAAGCCCCTTCCCACTAGAGATGTGTGCAGCTTTGGAACAATTACCTGGAGCCTCATGGAGCTGGGGTCGTCACTTCAGCCAGTGTAGGTAGGCTGAAGCCACTCTGGGCAGGACCACTATTTAAATACACATGGAAAAACAATATACACACAGCTGGGGGCTGCACCAGCTTGTAGCTGCCACCATAGCACAGGGACAGTGGCCAGCCTAGGCCAGAGGTCCCCTAGCTAGCCCTGGTTCATCCATTCCTAACCCACAGCAAGACAGGTCCGGCCACTAAGTTCGACATTCATGCATGCTGGGCTTACCAACATCCACAGCCACAGCACCCAGATTTCAAGGTCAGGCGGTCCAGGGCCACACCTTGTTGTTCCCCAATGGATGATGATACCCAGTGTTGCCCTTGGGTTATTCATGGTGGGACCAGCTAGTGAAGCTGTCTCTATCTCCAGCCAAGCAGCTTTCTCAGTATTCCTGAAATATTCAAAACTTCTGGGTCCTAATCCATTGGGTGCCACCTCCAAGAAGCTGTGTGGGCTTCTGAAACTCCAAGATACCCAAGGCAGGGACAGGGCTGTCCCCACACACTCTGCTGGGGCCTTGGACCTTCAGTTCCAATCTTGCCACACATAGCCAGCCTAGGATTCAAGCTCAGGCAGACAGACACCCTGGCTCTGATGTGATCAGCCCTCTCAGAAACTCAGTTTCCTCACCTATAGGATCTAAGGATATCAGCTCCACAACAGAGAAACCTAACAGTATACACGGACAGGAAAAGAGTGAAGAAAAGCATGTGCCCAGGCAGGCACTTAGGTTCCTGCCATTTTCCTCAGTTCTTCCCACCCCAAATCCTGCAGGCCATACACAGTGGGCTGGGGCTCAGGGTTCAGGGCTCAGCTAGGGCCCCCAGCTCCTTATTATGTCCCACTCCTCCAGTGAGTGGGACACCATAGCACCTAAGGAATCCTCCCTTTGGGGGATCAAGAATGCAGGGAGCCAGAGCTGGGCAGTCCTGCTCCCTACTGTCCATCTCCTCTCCACCCTCCTGGTCAGTGCAGGCAGAAGGACAGCTGTGCATACAGCTGCCATCCGTCTCCAAAGCGAGCCTGACCTGTGGGTACACAGTACACATACGGACTGTATCCCAGCCACACACAAAAGACACGTGGGCCTCACTTCCCACCCCATTCGTGGCCCACCTTGCCCTAAGGTCATGTTTACCTCCCTTGCTAGTGCTCTGAGGCCTACCTCACTCTTCAGTTTCATTAGCCACAGGGGGACCCACCTGCTCCACCACAGTGTATAACATAGAGGCCATTTCTGCTGCCCTGGGCTCTGTTTTCTTAAACCCACTGCATACTGGGCACCATGTCTGCTTCCTCTGCCTCCTAGGAACTCCCGAGGCCTCTGTCTCTCTCTCCATCTTTCCTTGAGCGGTCTGTAACCATCTGTCTTCCATCGGTCCATCCTTTTGTGTGCCTGCCCATCTGCCCATCCCTAGACGCTAAACAGGCAATTCATTCTGTGTTCTCAGTGCTAAGTCCTGGAGGGTAGTGCATGGTGTGGGTGCACAGAGGGACTGAAGTCATGTCTGCCTGGTGGGAGAGATGGTCCCAGTCTTTACCTCATAAAGGCAAGAGATTAGCAAGAGGAGAAAAGGGGTTGGAGCAGCATTTCTGGGAGAGGGAAATGTATATGGATTAGTTCTGAGAGGCAGGTTGCACTTGGAATTTTTACTCAGTTCTCAGCCCTTCGGAAACTCAGTCCTTACCATCTCTGAGGACTCAATAGCTATTGCTCTCAAGAACTGAGTCCTGGGCTGGAGAGATGGCTCAGCGGTTAAGAGCACTGGCTGCTCTTCCAGAGGACCCAGGTTCAATTCCCAGCACCCACATGGCAGCTCACAACGGTCTGTGACTTCAGTTCTAGGAGATCTGACACCTTCACACCAATGCCCTTAAAGTAAAGTTAAATAAAATTATTTAAAAAAAAAAAAAAAAAAGAACTCAGTCCTGGACCACTGAGATAGCTCAGCAGGTAAAGACACCTGCCAACAAAGCCTCGTGTTGATCCCTAGGACCACATGGTCAAAGAGAGAACCGACTCCAAAGAGTTGTCCTCTGACCAGCCACATGCATGTCCTGAATGGACTCAGTCCTCAGCACCCCTGGGAGCTTGGTAGTCACTACTCCTGGTGACAGTCCTCAGCACTTCAACTTTGCAGGAGTATAAAGGGCAAGGACGGGGCCACCAGGCGAGGCTAAGTTCACAGAAGCCAGATCGAGGAAGGTTTCCTGGACTTCAACAAAAACAATGGAGAGCCATGGCAGAAATTTAAACCATGGAGGGCAGGCGCAGATCCAACCAGGAGCTGGGACCACCAAGCCCTCTGAGTGCCTAAAGGCTCATGCTCTCTCTTTCTATCACCAGTTTGGGAAAGAGGCTGCAAAGGGGTGCTGGGGCCAGGCTAAGGGGTGTCTCTGTGCTGGCTTGAGCAGACAGCTCCCAGAGCTGGGTTCTGGAAAGCCCAGTGAGAGGACTGAGTAACAGCAGAGGGAGCAGCCACCCACACAGCCCACACCGGGAGGCCTGGTGCCTGAGTGGGAAGTTGGTTTCACTCTCCACCTCGCCCTTCCCTCCTCCCTGGGGATGCCAGTGCCGGCCTCTGCCACAGGTGAGCTTTTTGGTTGACAAGAGGAGAAATAATGCTTTCTAAAAAGTTACCACACACACACATATGCACAGACACAGACACACGCACACGCACACACATTTCACCTTCTGCTCTACACCTGCTTCAATTCAGCATTAGAGCTGGCCTCTGCCTGGAGCAGGATCCAGAGAGCGCGGCACATAGCTGCCCAGGCCAATCTAGCCTAGTGCCCATAGTCCCTCCCGCTCAGTGCAAGTTGCAGGTCTGGGGATTCCACCACAGCATCTCTGTCCTCACCTCGCACAGACAACTCTGGCAGAAAACCCTAAGTCACACACTCATAGGAGCCCAGTTCTGGGGTCCCCAGAATTCCAAGATAGGGCTACAAGGCTACTTCATGCCCTCTATGTAGGTCCTGATCCAAGTCTAGCCACATTCTCCCTGGATGGCAGGTTGTTGGGAACTAACTGCCTGCCACCAAACCTTCCAGGGAAGGGTGGCAGCGGCGGGGGCAGAAGGCATGTCCCTTTAGAACCCAGGCTCACCTGCATGCCGGTGGCTGGTCCCTGAGTCAATGTGGGGCTCCGGATGCTGGTGCTGGCAGGTGTGAGAGTGACTGCCAGGCTGCTGGCTGTTACCTGACTTCCGTGTGTGATTGCCCCGCCCTCTCCTCTGATAGCTTGCCCCAGTGTGCTGAGGCGGAGCCAGGAGAAGCCCGCCAAGAAGATCCCTTCCAGTGTCCAGCAATTCCAATACCTTCCTTTTAGGGATGAGGGTGGGGCAAGAGGGCAGAAGAGCACTGGAGCTCTCTCCTGGGTTCCCTATTATCCTCCCTGTGGGGTGCATTGACTATGAGGTGGGGTCCATGGCACCCCCTTCTTCCAGAGAAAAAGGTGACATAGATGACCTTAACAGAGAGGTGCTCAGTAGCACCTATCCCCAAGACACCTGCAGAGTTCATTTCTGACCCTCCAGATGTACTGTTGACACCATAGAAGAGAAAGAGGCAAGGGGATGGCGAGACAGACCCCGAAGGAACTGTCTTCTCACACCTGGGCTCCTGAAGCCTTGAAGTCTTAGGTGATCCCGAGATCACGAGCTCTGGGGTGCAGCCTGCACTCAGGCAGCTGCTGGAGAGGGCTATGGGGCAACCAACATGTGGGAAGCAGGCTGAGGATGCTGAAGCTGGCAAGGGGTGGATGGCCTCCATCAGAGAACATAAGACACTGACTATGAATGCCATTACACACACGTCAGGGGCCACACCTGAAAACCAATGTGAAGCTGAGGATACAGGGACAAGGCTGACAGTCAGGACAGGATCTCTCTGAAGGTATCACAGGGTGGCTGGCAGCCAGGAAGCACCCAGTGTCACCTGATCAACACTGTGTCACCGTGGAGTACTCTCCTACAGTTCAGGCACTGAGTTGATGTATACTTGCTCCGGTTTCTTGGAAGAGTGACATGCCCTTACTTCTGCTTAGGGGCAGTAGCAGGTTCCAGGACTGAATTGTGATTGGTCAAAGAGAAAATAGAAAACAGAGGAAAGAAAGGGAGAGGGAGGAGAGGGAGAGCAAACTGTGTAACTGTGTCTTAGTCACGGTTCTATGGCTGTGAAGAGACACCATGACCACGGCAACTCTTAGAAAAGAAAGCATTTATATGGCGATGGCTTATAGTCTCGGAGGTTTAGTCCATTGACATCATGGCAGGGAGCATGGCACTGGTAGAGTAGCTGAGAACTACATTTGATCCCAAGGCAGAAAGAGAGAGAGAGAACCCCCAGAGACACACTTCCTTCAACAAGGCCGCACCTAATCCTGCTAATCCTATCAAAGAGCCCCAATCCCTGGTGGTTAAACATTCAAATATACGAGCCTTTCCTATCCAAACCACCACACTGTGTAAGCAACGAAGTCAAACCAGGACATACTGGTATATGGGCAACAAATGGAAATGGTAGTGGCTTAAACACATTTCTGGATGTTCTTTCCTAAAAAGGAAGTCCGGAGATGGACAGTGAGGACTAACATGTTCAATCCATAATCATCAAGGGCCCAAATTTTCTTTACTGTGTTTTGCCACCGTAAACACTTGGTCTTTATTCCCTTGGTTAGATTTTTTTTTTTTTTGGTGTTTTTTTTTTTTTTGTTGTTGTTGTTGTTTTTTGTTTTTGTTTTTGTTTTTTGAGATAGGGTTTCTCTGTGTGGCTTTGGAGCCTTTCCTGGATCTCACTCTGTAGTCCAGGCTGGCCTTGATCTCACAGAGATCCGCCTGGCTCTGCCTCCCGAGTGCTGGGATTAAAGATGTGCACCACCACCACCCGGCTTTGTTAGATTATTTTAAAAGGCCGCTGTTAGGAGACAGAAGGCAGAAAGAAAGAGAGGCTTGGTCTATCCTTAAGTGGAACCATATTTATTCCCAGCAAGGGGGCATCTTGTCACCCACATGTGGATGGCCAAAATGCCTACTGAGGGAAATGGGAAGTGGTCCCTTATAGGGTGGAAACTACTTCTGTAGTCTGCAAGGGAAGCTGGGATGTGTAGTCCTTCAGCAGGGAAACTATCATTCCTCCCTTGTACGACAGCTGCTCAGTCTCCTAGCATTACATCCACACTCAGCCAGAAGGAAGAGGAAGAACAGAGGGTAGCTCAAACCTCGCACGGCTGGTTACATAACCATACAAAGGCAAAGAAGCTTGGAGAATGTGGCCTCTTCTTCTAAGGAAGAAAGTAGGACCCTTTGGTACCTAGCAGCCTCAATCTATGGACATCCAGTCTCAAACACCCAGTAGGAGAGTCATCAAGGGTTGAATCCAAACTAAGACCCACACTACAGCTGCTTGTCTTTCTGCCAGCTCCCACTGCAACCTGCCCAGGACACTGGCTCCTCAATGCCATCCCCTCTATTTCTTTCTTCTTTCGTTGTTTGAGATGAGGTCGCACTAAAATTTACTATATAGCCCACACTGGACTGGAACTTGCAGTGTTCGTCCTGCATTAGCTTCCTGAACTTTCCAATATGTACCACCAACCTAGCAGGAGCATAAGGGGTTTTTTTGTTTGTTTTTTGGTTATTTTGTTTTGTTTTGCTTTTTTTGGTTTTTTGAGACAGGGTTTCTCTGTGTAGTTTTGGTGCCTGACCTGGATCTCACTCTGTAGACCAGGCTGGCCTCGAACTCACAAAGATCCACCTGGCTCTGCCTCCCGAGTTGGGATTAAAGGCATGTGCCACAGCCGCCTGGCCAAGGAGCATAAGTTTTAGTGGGTGACATAAACTATGTTTACTCAGATTTTTTCCTGTTATTGAACATCTAGATGGTTTACAATCCTGGACACAAAAGGCATATCTCTCTCTATATCTTCATTATTTTGAATTTTTCTCTCTCAGAACAATCATAGGAAGCAAGGTTAATGGGCATCACCAGAAACAGTTCTGAGGCTGTGATCAGTCTTGGGGATCGATGTCTAGAAAGACTGGCTCAACTTCTCTCCAGATTGGGGTGCTGAGAAAGGCTCTGGCTGTACTCACTCCCCAGAATGTGGGCCCTTCTATGAGACAGGTAAGGCTAGAGTAAGATCTGTCTCTAAGAAATAAACAAAAGTGTGCTTTAGGGCTGGATTTTAAGTCAACAGCAGAGTGTGTGCATAGCAATCTAGAGGTCAGGGCTCCATTCCACACACTGCAAAAAAAAAAAAAGAATACAGTCCATGAGAATACGGAAAAATGCTTAGAATGTAAAACAAAGAAATTAAAACATGAAATTTCAGCTAAGCTGAAAACTGTGAAAATGCTGGAAAATCGGGTTCACAAGTCGATACTGTGTAAAGTCAATTCACTGACTGTCACTCATGTTTCTTTCTTTTACATGTTCTACCACAAACACACAGCTATTTGATGTTACTATTCAATTACTTTATTAGCATATCATGATCTAGTATTACAAACCTTATTTTCCCAGACTTGCTGTATGTATTCTTTGGCCTCTGTTCTGGGTGCAGTTGAGGTGGAAGTGACAGCGTCACGCATGAGGCCCCGCTGTGGTGTGGCCCAGCCTCCTTGGCTGTTGGCTGTGCTGCCCTGCCTTTCTAGGTAGAGAACTTTGGCCCAGGCCACATGGGGCTCTGGCTCTTCCCTGTGGACCATGGACCTTTCCGCTCCTTCCTTATTTCTCCAGCCACAAATCTTGGCTCCTTCCAAGGGCCAAAGTGCATCAAGAGGCGTCTGTTGCTAACCAGGCCCCGGTGGCCTCACTGTGGATCAGGATGACAAGGCCAACGAGGGCTCCAGGGAGCAGTGAAACTCCAGTGACAGGAGTGAGCACTGTCTGCCTTACCCCTTGACCTAGGACCTCCAGCCCTTCAGGAAGGTGTCTCTCAATCCTGATGGCTTGGATGTGAATAGATATACTCTGATGCCTTGACCAAGATGCCTCTAAGTGATAGAAGTGGATGCCTCCAAGAACCTGCTTCCCATCTTCTCTCTGGGTTGGTTTCCAACCTTGTTCCATACAAGGGGAGCCCGAATCATCTCTCAGGTTGCTTGCCTATCAGGTCTCTCTTTCTGAAGCTGGCCTTGTATTTTCCACACATAGGGTGGGGCCTCCCTACGGGGACTACTTGGTTTCTCTGCTTTGCTCCTTTAAAAAAACTCTCGGGTGGCAGGTGTGCTGGGAATGAGTTTTCTGTAATACATTCAGCTTTGTAGATTTGCCACACCAGTAGAAACAAGTCATTGTTCCTTTGCACAGGCTTTCTCTTCTTTCCTTGTAAGGGTATTTTTAGAAAACATTTCCGTCAGTGTTCCACTGTTTCCCACCATCAATGTGAATCCCTGGGCCTAAGGAAGCCTTGGGCTCTGATGCCAGGCCAGGTCACGCCCATGTGAGCTTTGGCGCCCTCCTTCCCAGGGTAAGGCCGGAACTGGCCATTTCCTTTAAGCCCTGCCTGGCTCCAGAGCCTTGGGTCTCTGATATTAGGCTTCACAGCTGAGAAAGGTCACTCTGTGTCCCACTCCCTAGGGGCTGGGGTGAGGGCTTCCGCAGCCTGCAGACAAGATGGAGTGAGACACTGGTGCGAACCTACAAGCGGAGGGAGCGCCTGCAGAATCCTGGGGTTCAGGTAGAGGCTTCGTGATCCTGTAAAGTGTTGGGAGTGGAGGTCACCAAAATTTCCGCGGTTCAGCATCTGTTTCTTTTCTTTCCTTCTTTTTTTTTAAATTAAGAAATTTTCTATTCACTTTACATACTAACCACAGATCATCGCATCTCTGTTTCTAAACAAGGCGCAAAGATAAAACTCTACAGTTGTGAAGACTAAAATCACTTGTAAAACATTGGAAACTTGGGAGAATGTCCCACAACACGTCGCCAGACCGGGGCAGTGATTACTAACACTTGTACAGAGCAGCGTGGTCCGACTAAACCGGGGGCGCGCCCTCCCAGACCACGCCCTTTCCGGGCTTGCTCTACCCACCGCCCACGAGCTGCCGGCCCGGCCCCTGAGCAATTCCGCTCCGCCCCGGAGCTGTCCTCTCCCGGCCAGACCTTTAAATCTTGGCTCCGCCCTCGAACCGCCCGCCCATCCGCCGCTCAGAGCCTGGCCACGCCATTCACCCCGCCCCTCGACCCCCAGCCCCGCCCTTCAGCCCCGCCCACAGGCCGTCATGTCAGTCCACCCGCAACCCCGCCTCTTGACCCTGGACCGGCCCCGAACTGCCCTTCCAGAGGTCCGAGGCCCGCCCCAGACGACGCCCCCAAGCCGGCCAGCCTTTGGCTCCGCCCCTCGCCGAACAGTCCGGGATTGATGCTGCCTTTGCTCCCTAGACAAGGTGGCGGCGCTCCAGCCATGCATGGGAAGGAGGAGCCTGGTCTCTGCTCGGGAGAAACACCCACACCAGGAAAGCTCTCTCTCTCCACCAAGGGAGCCCCGAAGGGAGATACAAGAAGAGGGCACCGAAGGATGGCTCGGAGGGAGCCGCCCTTGGCACTGCTACTGGGTAAGCCGGTAGCCTGCCGCCCGGCGCTGGACTCGACCTCGCGTGGTATGACATCACTTCCTCGCCAAGTATATGTTGGTACCGGCCCATTGTCTTAGTCCCAGACAATGCAGTCGTGGTGTCGCCGACCCCATCACGCTTTCAGCTGCTTCAAGGCCCATTACAGGATGGAAACTGAGGCCCAGCCCTGCCCTTCTTTGTAGCCCCGTATTGTCCACTCGTACACCCAACGATAACACAGGGCTGACACAATGTGGGGGGCCATACCCGACCAGAGCAATGGGCGGGAGACGGGGTGCCCAGAGGCAAAGCACTAAGCTTACCAGAAGAGTCATACATCTGTGCATAGAGCAAAGTTCAGTATTCAGGTGATGAGTATTTTAACAAACAGTGGAGGTTGTAAACACTGAGGCAGGCTAGAAAGACAGGGGGAAAAGTAAGGAGACATGGGAAGGGAAAGGAACCCTTCCTCAGCTGAAAGTCAAGAATTCCAGCACAACAAATTTGGTGTGAAGACTGGCAACATAGAGACTACATACTTCTTTTATACAGAAGTACTTTCGAATAACAGTGTTACAACAGCAATGAACCATGCTTAAGCCCTGAGTGTATATAACCTTACAATATGGACTCCCTTCTTTCTCTTTCTCACATCGGAACCTGAAAACTTCTGAGAGTTTCACAAACAGAAGTTTACAGTAAAAAGTAAAGTAAAAAAAAAGTTTACCCATGCAGCTGGGCGTGGTAGCACACATTTTTAATCCCAGCACTCAGGCAGAGGCAGGCAGATTTTTGTGAGTTCAAGGTCAGCCTGGTCTACAAAGACAGTTCCAGGACAGCCAGCGCTGTTGCACAGAGAAACCCTGTCTCAAAAACCCAAACAAACGAAAACCTCCATGCAATCTTTGTGACCTAGTGTTTTACCTTATCAATTGCAATCCTCTACAGTGCACATCAAGAACTGCTTTATGACCACATTTAAATTCTCTAGCAACCCTTTGAGATGTAACTTCAGATGATACCAACACCTTATATGGCTACTGTAACGATACTTAAGAGGGACTGTCTTGAGAATTCCCACTTTCCCACTTGGGTGTGTACTATTCTAGTCCCTATAAGTCTGTTTCCCACCCCCACCATGTATAAATCTGTGTTAAACTCTCTTCTTAATTAATTCCAACTTTACTTCATACTGACTCATCCTGAAGTGCCCTAGGGTGTATAGTCAAGAAGTCCAGTTTTGAAGGCCTAAGCACGGAGCTGTGTCTTCAGCCCACACTCCAACTACTGCTGACAGAATCCAAATGGAATCTCTTTGTCAAAACCCTAATCAAATGAAGCTGAGTATGGCGATACATGCCTGTAGTCTCAACCCTTGGGAGCCTGCCTGTGCCATTAGGATTGCTGTAGGTCCCTAGCCAGCCTGGACTACATGGTGAGGTGCAGGGCAGTTGAGGGTACCTAGGGAGACCATGTCATGATAAAAACCTACCTAGAGCCAGAGAGATGGCTCAGAAGGTAAAAGTGCTGGCTGCACAAACCTGAAGACCCCAGTTCAGTGCCTGGAACCCATGTAAGAAGTGGCGTTCTGTGGCATGCATCTGTAATCTTAGCACTCCTATGGGTGAGGTGGCAGGCAGACGCAGGAGAGTCTCTTGGAGAGCTGGCTGCGTCTCAGGAGCCAGCTAGCCTATACTATGCAGTACAAGAGCAGTAATGAGAGACCGTGCCTCAACAGGTGTGCTAGAAGTAAGTTCAAGGTCTCTTCAAGGGTAAACTTCACCCTTGATTGTGCGCTAAGGAACAAATAGTCGGAGACAGGAAGTGCACTTGCTTTTTATTCTAATACAAGTGGTGATGAAGAACCAGCCTGCCCTCCATTTTAGGCTTAAAAGCCATCTTATAGTAAAGACAAACCAGGTTCATTCCTGTTTATGATTAAACTTCTGTTTCTCAAGGATCGGACTATGTCCTGCCTGTAACCTTAACTACAAATGGTTCTGGACGGCCTGTTCAGGAATGGCAATCATGTCTTTGTTTTAAGAAGTTCCTTATAACCATCTTGCAACTCTACCTTTGTTTCAAAAGGTTATATGACTACCTATAGCCACCTTGTTAGAACCACCTGTTGTTATGACTACCTCATTACACCCACCTTGCGACCATGTCTTTGTTTCAGGAGGTCATCAGGACTAACTGGTTATGCCTATGTTCTTCTCCTGTAGCCCCAGTTTTGCCTGCCAAATTCCCCATGTGGAAACTCCCTACCCCTGAGCTCTAAAAGCATTGTCTTCCTCACATCCAATGCTGACCTCTCAAATCCCACCTTAGTGGGAGACAGCCCGTGTTCAGGAATAAAAAAGTTTGCTTTAAATTGCTTGTTTTAATTAATGTGGCTATGGTGATTTGAGTCGGTAGTCTTTTCCTCCCAGCTTTGGACTTAACATTGACAGTATTTTTTCCTCATTGGCTGGGGTCTAACCTCGCAGTCTTTCAAGATTGGCCAATTTTAAAGGCATCTGCTGCAGAAAAAATGGAGGAAAGGAGAAAGGAGTCACTTGCTCTAGACATCCAGTTCCTGGAATGCATGATGCCTGTGAGTAAAGGAAGGTTTACTGGGTGGAGATTAAAATATTTGCATAAATGTTGTATAAGGTGGGGGAGATGAAATAATTTGGATTTCTTGTTTTAAACACAGTTTTATAGTATTTGATAGAAAAGACTCATCTTTAATATTTTGTGCAAGTGGAAGGCAAGAACCGGTTCCCAAATGTCCTCTGGCTTCCACATGCACAGCCATACTCTTGCATGAACACACACACACACACACACACACACACACACACACACACACAATCTTTTTTTTTTAACAGCTGTGTTTTTATTTGCTCACTTAACATCACAAATAAATGACATCAAATTTCACACAGTTGCTTTTACTTAAAATTCAAATGCTTTGTGCATTTTTTGAAGTTGCCAATTGGCACTTTTTCCTCCAGGGATTGCTACTGCATTTTCTAAATACACTGATGGGGACCACGGTTAAGCAGGTTTCTGCAAAGCAGGACAGTCTCTTAAGATGGGTTTGTGAAAGGATAGCAATTGACAAAGAATACATTCCCCCGGTTTTACCCAATAGTCCAAAAGGATGTTAGGTTGAATACAGAGGTGGGGAATGAGTGGCTATTAAGGATACTAAAGACAGCTCAAAATAATTTGGATTGGGATCTGAAACATTGTAATTCTCCTCAATCATGACGTTTTACAGGTGGAGCCTTTTTTTTTTTTTTTTTTGAGACAGGGTTTCTCTGTGTAGCTTTGCGCCTTTCCTGGGACTCACTTGGTAGCCCAGGCTGGCCTCGAACTCACAGAGATCCACCTGCCTCTGCCTCCCGAGTGCTGGGATTAAAGGCGTGCGCCACCACCACCACCACCACCACCACCACCCCCCCCCCCCCCCACCACCACCCCCCCCACCACCACCCCCCCCCACCACCCCCCGCAGGAGCCTTTTTTTAATGCAGAGTTTTACAACCATATGTTGGGTCCTCCTGTTGTTCTCAGAAAATATTTCATCCTAGAAACATGTCTCTGAGTTTTCTTTTTCACATGTAACTTTCTTTCTTTCTTTTTTTGAGACAAAGTCTCACTTTGTAGCCTGGCCTCTGGCTGTCCTGCCTCTGCCTCTGCCTCCTGAGTGCTAAGACTAAAGGTATATACCACCATGCCTAGCTGTAACTTTATTTTCTTGAAACCTAGACATTGTCAGTTTGAGAAGAAATTCACTGAATCCACAGTGCTCTTGCCTTTAAATTCTAAAGTAGGTAGTACATTCACAAGATTGCTTAAATTTCTTTTTCCAATTTACAATCCTAATTCTCCCCAAGTAAGTGTAATTTTTTTGTTGTTGTTGTAAAAAAGATTATATGATGGTTTGTGAGCTTTGTTTTAATTCTTTTTTATTCTTAATTAAAATAATAATAAAAAATCTGGGAGAAACATGAACCACTGAGAATGAAATCAAATGCCTGCAGTTGTGGTGGCCCTTGTTTACAGCTCAAAAAAAAAAAAAAAAAAGGACTAGTAGGATAAAGGGACTATGGTTCTTCCTCTCTGAGATAACTGGTGTTTTTTTTTTTGTTGTTGTTGCTGTTTTGTTTTTTTTTTATGAGACAGAGTTTCTCTGTGTAAGAGTCTTAGTTGTCCTGGAACTCACTTTGTATGCCAGGCTGGCCTTGAACTCACAAACTACAAACTCTAAGAGATCTATCTGTCTCTGCTTCCCAAGTGCTAGGATTAAAGGCTTGCACCACCACTGCCCAGCTTATGAATTTTGTTTATTTGTTTGATTGCTTGTTTATTTGTTCTTGTGTTTGTTGTTGTTTTTTCGAGACAGGGTTTCTCTATAGCCTTGACTGTCTTGGAACTCACTCTGTAGACCAGGCTGGCCTCGAACTCACAGAGATCCACCTGCCTCTGCCTCTGGAGTGCTGGGATTAAAGGCATGCGCCACCACTGCCCGACTTGGTTTTTTAAGATGGGGTCTCCTGTAGCCCAGGCTGACCTCAATCTGGCAATGTAGTCAAGAGTTACCTTCTATGTTCTTTTCTCTGCCAGTTAAAGAATTAACTGGTGATGGTGCATGCCTTTAATCCCAGCACTTGGGAAGCAGAGGCAGGTGGATCTCTGTGAGTTCAAGGCCAACCTGGGCTACAGAGTGAGTGCCAGGAAAGGCGCAAAGCTACACAGAGAAACCCTGTCTTGAAAAACCAAAAAAAAAAAAAAAAAAAAAAAAGGCATAAGCAGCAGAAGAGGAAATGGAGATACAACAGACAGAATCAGCGGGTAAAGAAAGGCTTTTATTAGGGTGAAGAAGCACACAGGGCACATAGAAAGACCCTTTGCAAAGCTCAGGGGGCACTCAGGAATCACAAACCCCGTCTTTCTTTGAAGGCTGGGTAGTTGTTTGAGACAGGATCTCACTATATAGCCAAGGGTGGCCTGGAACTCACTATATAGGTCATGCTGGCATCCAAACTCACAGAGACATGCCTGCCTCTGGGTCCTGGGATTAAAGGTTTGGACCACTGTGGCCATACCAGCAACATAAGCAGAAGGCTTTAAGGATCTTGAAGTGGTCTTGTAGCTGGATTTTCTCCAGTCCTGCCCAGCCCCATGGACCCCACAACCACTTATAAAATAATCACTCAGAAGCTCATATTAATTAAACTGCTCAGCCATTAGCTCAAGCCTATTACTGTCTAGCTCTTACACTTAAACTCAGCCCATTTCTATTAATCTATACCTTGCCACGTGGCTCGTGGCTTACCGGTAACTTACATCTTGCTCCTCATCAAGGCGGCTGGCAGCATCTCCTGACTCAGCCTTCTTCCACCCAGCATTCTCCTCTCTCTTGTCCCGCCTACACTATCCTTCCTGCTTGGCTACTGGCCAATCAGCATTTTATTTATCAATCAATCATAGCAACATATATTCACAGCATACAGGACACCCCACAGCAGGGTCTCCCTCCCTAATTTATGCTTTGTCAGTTTGAACAATAGCAGGGAGGCTGATGATAGGCCCACAAAAGGATCACAACTTTTAGGCAAGCATGTTCTTATCAGGCTGGTCTGTAGACTGGGGTTCCTACTGCCAGAGAATAAGCCCACCACGGCCTTTCTTTTAAGCTGCCAGAATTTTGTTTCAATTCAGGAGGGTGAAGAAGATACCAGAAGTTTGCCATCTTTTTTGTTTGTCTTTGTTTTTGTTTTTTAAATAATTTATTTAAGTTTATCTTATTTGCATTGGTGTGAAGATGTCAGATCCCCTGGAATTGGAGTTACAGACAGTTGTGAGCTGCCATGTGGGTGCTGGGAATTGAACTCAGGTCCTCTGGATGAGCAGCCAGTGCTCTTAACCTCTGAGCCATCTCTCCAACCCCTTGTCTTTGTTTTTTTTTGTTTCTTTACTTTTTTGGGGTTTTGTTTGTTTGTTTTTGAGACAGGGTTTCTCTGTGTAGCCTTGGCTGTCCTGAAACTCACTCTGTAGATCAGGCTGGCCTTGAACTCACAGAGATACACCTGCCTCTGCCTCTGGATTATTGGCATTAAAGGCATGTGCCACCATTCCGCTGCTGAAATTTGCCACCTCAATGTTTATTTGTAGGTTCTCTTCCTACCTGTCTACCTATCAGGGACTGTAACTCCTAGTCCCACAGAAGGATGACCATGAACTTCCTGATCTACCCACCTCCACTTCAAAGTTTTAGGATTTCGGGCCTGTGGCACCACATGCCAACACAACTGATAAAACTGAAAAAGAACCTACATACTCATACAAGTTTAGTAACCCATTCTCTACTCAATGGCAGAAATGTATTTTCAGCAACTACCTGTGTTCTTTTCAACTTTCTAACATGACTCATTCAGTTAATTTAAAGCAGTAATAAATGATAGATAGATAGATAGATAGATAGATAGATAGATAGATAGATAGACAGATAGATAGGTGATTAATTTAAAAAACTTTAAGGAATTGAGACTAAGTCTCACTGTACTGTAGCCTTGGCTGATCTGGAGCTCACTATGTAGACCAGATTATCTTCAAACACATACAGATCTTCTTCCTGCCTCTGTTTCCTGAGTAGCTGGGATTAAAGCCAGTTGCCACCACGTCTGGCTAAAATTTTAATTTTTTAAAAATGTGTGTAGGTGTTTTGCCCGCACCACCAGTGTGCAGTGCATGCGAGGTCACAAGAGGGCGTTGGGTTTACTGGAACTGAAGTTACAATAGATTGTGAGCTGCCATGTGGGTGTGAACTGAACCCAGTCCTCTAAAAGTGCAGCCAGTGTTCTTAACTGCTAAGCCATCTCTCCAGCACACCCACCCACTTTTTAGAACAAGGTTTGTCTGTGTAACCCAGGGTGGCCTTGAATTGGTGCAATCGTCCTGCCTCAGCCTCTCCGGTGCTTAGTTCGTTTGCTAGGGCCACCACAACAGCTTAAGCTGGTTCTCTTTGCGTCCCCAGACACCTGTCTTCAGAACTCTCTCAACACCAACCACTGCCACACGCTAGAACAGTCTCCCAGCAAGGCGGAGCACGCGGCCGGTCTCCTAGCAACCGGACAGCGTCCCTCCCCGGGTAGCTGCTCAGGACCCGGGCCGCCAGCGCCCAGCATGCCCTGCGGCTCGGCGCGCACTACGCGTCCCACAATGCTTCACGGCCCCGCCCCACTCCCGCGGAGACCCCGCCGGGCGGCAGCGCGACCCCTGCCCGCCGCCCGCAGCTTGGCGGGCTGCGCAGGCCGGGCGCCATGCGGAAGGGCGAGCGCAGAGGCGCCGGAGGCCCGGAGTCCGGGTCTCCGCTGCTCGAGGGCCGCCGCAGCACCGAGTCCGAGGTCTACGACGATGGCACCAACACCTTCTTTTGGTGAGGGGCTCCCCGCGTCCGGGTCCGGGCTTGGGACAGGCGGTTTGGGTTGGAGTCGGGGACCGTCAAGGCCAGGATCAGTCGGGGGAGCGGCGCACCGGGGCTCAGAGGCCGGCAAGCCGGTGGAACACCCCCCTCCCGCCCCCGTGGTCGTCTGCGTGTGAGATGGCGAGTGTTTTTCGGGTCGGGGGAGCCCCGGAATGAGCTCTGGAAGGCCTCGCCACCACACATTAGTAACATGCAGGCTTCCCCTCCGTTGGACAGTTAGCGTCCCCTTCTCCTCCCCGGTGGCATTGCCCTGAACTGGCCTGATGGGTATGGCATGTCTGTGTGTTAGGTTTTGCTCATTGCTACCTTTTTCAGTGACTCTGGCCTGCACAGCTCAGCCCCTGACAAGTTTTGGAGTCGGGCTGCCTCCTCTGCCTTTAGTGGAGTGAGTGCCTAGGAATTGCAGGTGCTTTGCTCCTTTAAAGGGCCATGTCACCGCCCTGGCTGACCAGCCAAATGCGTGATCCCATGACCTTGGACTAACCCTTCACCTTTCCTCATTTGTGAGAAACGACAAAACTCATACACCAGAGAGCATGCTTCATGAGAGGAATGGTTTTGCCGTGTGTGTGTGTGTGTGTGTGTGTGTGTGTGTGTGTGTGTGTTTCGAGACAGGGTTTTTCTGTTGTGATAGTTCTTGCTGTCTGAGAACTATCTGTAGATAGTTCTCTGTAGACCAGGCTGGCCTTGAACTCATAGAGATCCACCTGCCTCTGCCTCCTGAGTACTGGGATTAAAGGCGTGCGCCATCATTGCCCAGAAGCCTTACCAGTCTACTTCAGATGGCTAAGTTTCCACCCACCTATGCAATACTGGGTGGGTCCTGTAGATAAGTGGGACCCAAGTGCAGGGAGACAAATGTATACCCACTGGGGATGCTAAGTGGAAGTAGCTTTGAGAGAACAGCAGTAACAGTGCTGAGAGCACATTTAATCAGTGAGAGAAGCCTGGCCGAAAGTGATTGGATAATTCAGACGGTGCCATTACACAGATAGGATTCTCCGAGGGACTCTGGCTTGTATCTCGGGCTTGCAAGAGGGAGTGGTAGCTGAGGCTCTGGTGAGATAGAGTTGAAGTAGCAGGAAAGTGGGTGGGTGTAGGAGATAGCTTTGCTTCTTATATTAGTAGCACTTTCTCCAGGTTATGGACAGCTCTTCTGCAAGGGGGTCCAACCAGTACTTCTTTTCAATATGATGCCCTCTGGTGACTGTAAAAATGTTAGAAGGGAAGGAAGCAATCCCAGCACTCGGGAGGCAGAGGCAGGTGAATCTCTGTGAGTTTGAGGCTAGCCTGGTCTACAGAGTGAGTTCTGGGACAGCCAGAACTACATAGCGAAACCCGGGGTGGGGGAGAGAAAGCAGGGGGCACCTGAAGTTGTGAGTAGGGGCCAGGGCTAGTGCCAATGGACTTCTGACCTTTGAGGTCCTTTGGACATGGAAATGACCCAGAAGAAGTCAGGCTGTCCTGAGCCCATAGCTGACCTCAGGACTGACCCCATACCTCGTCCTGCTTGACAGGACACGTGGTTTCTAATCCCATGACTGACCCCGTACCATCTCCTTCACATCCTGCCTGACAGGACAAAGGACCCTTTTCCCTTTCAGGGAAATGATTCCTGTAAAATCCCTGGCCCACACCTGCTTTTTGTTTTTATAAACTCTGTCTTGCCTTCAGGGCCAAGAGTTCTTTGTGGCAGGAGCCTACTTTTGGTCCCCTGCTTAAATAAAGGGCTCTAATTGGCCTTATATTCATGATAGACTATACATTACTCAGGTGGATAGTTCAACATCATTCTCTGTCAGGCAGCCCCCACCATGCCTCTTCGGCAGGAGGGAGGCACCACCCTCCCCCGGTATCGTTGATGGCCACTGGAGAGAGAATCCTGGAGTGGGCAGCTGGCTTGCCTTTCTTGTTTTATATTCACTTATTCATCCAGTCATTCTTCAGTGTGTATTTTGGAGACCTCTACTGAGTGCCGTTACTATCTTAGGGGATGTGTCAGGAAACTAAACAAGAGCTCAGACTCTAGCACAGTCCTGGAGCTTTGTTTAAAATTTTATTTTGTGTGTCCTGATGTTCTGTCTGTATCTGTACCATGTATGTGTGCAGTGTCCCTGGAGGCCAGAAGAGGATCTAATAGTTAGTACTTGGGACTAATAGTTCCAGACTGATGAGGTGCTGTATGGGTGTTAAGGATCCAATCTGGATCCTCTGGAAGAGTGGCTGGTGTTTTTTTTTTTTTTTCTTTCTTTCGTTTGTTTGTTTATTTTTTGAGACAGGATTTCTTTGTGTAACAGTCCTGACTATCCTAGAACTCACTTTGTACACTAGACTGGCCTTGAACTCACTGAGATCCACCTGCCTCTGCCTCTCGAGTGCTGGGATTAAAGGCATGCGCCACCACCGCCCGGCACAGCTAGTGTTTTTAACCTCAGGGCCATCTCTCCAGACCCCCAGTGTCACTTTCTAACCTACTCCCACCAGCATGGAATCTGTGACAATTTGAAAATTGGTAGTCTATGCTTGAATCTTAAAGCTTGGGCCCTCTCGTGAGCCTTCTAAGTGAGTTGAGGCAGATATCACCAGTGCATCCTCAATAGTTCTGTATTTCTGCAGCTTCAGGTGTGTGTAGATAATCACTGTGGACTAGGGCTTGCCGAGGTTTGCCCACATCCAGCAAACATGATTTGACAACTCATACCTGTTTAACTATCAGATCAGCAGGCCAGGAAGGCCAGTGTAACAGGCTAGGAGCCTCTTGCAGACCTGGGGCAAGCCTTCTCCCTTTCTTGGCAACACCCTCATGTTTCCCTGGTTGGTTCTGGCAGGGCTGCCTTCCTACCCACTCAGCATGAGGAGCATGGTCATCTCTAGGGAGGAACAACAACTGGGTATTTTCCACTCATAGCAAGGAACCAGTTTGTCCTCGTGCTTGCCCCATGCAATGACTGAAGTCCCAAGATTTACATAGGTCAGCTCTCATCCTGGGTCTAGTCATGGGACCCAGACCATCCCAGTGTCTGCCCACACGACGGGGGAGGAAGCTCACCATTGCACAAAGCTGACATTCTGGAAGGGAAAAGATGACCTGCCTTTGGAATCTGTTGCGCGCGTGTGCGTGTGCGTGTGCGTGTGTGCGTGCGTGCGTGCGTGCGTGCGTGTGTGTGTGTTGAGCGATACATTCTGAAGTCTACCTGCTGTGAGTTTGTCTGGCTGATGCCCTTGCCTCTGGATCCCCCTTCCTGCTGCTTCACTTTTCCCAGGTCAGGGGAGGCCAGGTACTTGGTAACTATGTGAACGATAGGGCAAACAGTTATTCCTGGTATATTTAAGAGAAGTTAGAGATAGTACTCCCGGCCAGGCGGAGGTGGCCCACACTTTTAATCCCAGCACTTGGGAGGCAGAGGCAGGTGGATCTCTGTGAGTTGGAGGCCAGCTTGGTCTACAGAGTGAGTTCCAGGACAGCCAGGGCTACATAGAGAAGCCTGTCTTGAAAAACAAAGAGAGAGAGAGAGAGAGAGAGAGAGAGAGAGAGAGAGAGAGAGAGAGAGAGAGAGAGAGAGAGAGAGAAGAAAAAAGCCAAGGATGTCCTCAGCTTACTGGCTGCTTCAAAAACTATGAGAAGATCAGTGTACTAGTAAAAAATAACAGTAAAGTAACCAAGGAGCTGAAGTAATTTTTAAGTTCTAGGGGAAAGAGCTGGGGACTGTCCCTCAGTGGTAGAGTGCTTGTCTGGCACATGAAAGGCCGTAGGCTCACTCCTCAGAACTAGAGGGAAAATGGGGAAACCTTCCATGTGTGACTTGTGTTAGTTATGTGATCCTGTCTACCTGTGCTGTAGGCAGTGCACTCCAACCCCTCTGGTACCCATGGGAATGGTCAGTCAGCTCGGGAGTGCAGGTCAGACCCTCTCCTGTGCTGGGTGAGTAGGTATCAGGAGTACTGGGTAACCCTCTCTCTGCTCTGACACTACCCGTGTGTTTTGGATTCAGGCGTGCCCACACCTTAACTGTGCTGTTCATCCTCACCTGTGCACTGGGTTATGTGACTCTCCTGGAGGAAACACCTCAGGATACAGCCTACAACACCAAGAGGTAACTAACTGCTTATGTGCGGAGGGTGTGGTGCTCTGTGGTGCTCTGGCCAGCCCAGGATCTGAATTCTCCTTGTCCGTCAAAGTGACAAGCTTCTGCACCTTCCCTTGGAACTGTGGAGTAGTTCTTGCCCAGGACCCTACCTACTTTTAAGTAATAGGGATGTTTTGCAGCAGCCTTCAGGGTGGTTCCCCCTAGCTGTGTGCTTCTATGGTGGTGTTGATGCCAGCACTTTCTAAATATTTAAACAAACTGCATAAGAGGCCAGGTGGACATTCAATGACCACCTGTGACCATGCTTCTCAAGGTTCTCCAGAGCAGCAGGTCACAAGCACTGTTCTGAGGCCAGTCCCTAGCATACAGAGTACTGACAGGCTTTCCTATTGCTCCTCTAATTCTCTAGCCTGCGAATCTGCCCTGGAATGCTGCCTGGCAAGGCAGGTCCTTCTTGCTCTGGGAGGGCTAGAGAGGAGACCAGAGAGGATTTAGTAGGGCAGAGGCACAGGGAGATGTCAGAAGTCTATTAATAAGATTTCAGTGCACCTTAGTTGCTTGCCCTCCAGACTTTCGGAACCTCCATGGTCCTGACACTTGTAGGTCAAAATTTTGTTTTTGGAAAATGGAAGTCTTAGTACTTTGCTATAAGAATTGAATGGGGTAATAGTGACTATGGTGTGAACATGTGGATGTAGTCATTCCCTAGTCCCCAATCTCTGTGGGTCTTGTGAGAGTGACATCACACCGAACAGCTCACCATCAATGTGGTAGACTCTAGGACATAAGGATACCCAGCCTGTCTGGGATGTAGAACCTTTGTAATGGAGCTTATGCCCTTGGGTACAGCTGGATTCTTATGGTAAAACACTGCCATCAGGCTGCTGGACCCACAGGCTCCCATCTGCCTTTCTTGGGCAATACAGGTACCTTCTCTCTAGCTGGTTTTCCAGCTATTCCTGGCCCATTTTCTGTGAGTTTTCTTTACTGTTTAGTAACTTCCGACTCACAGTCAGCCTCTTAGGAGTTTCCTTATGTTTTCTGAGCTTGAGATGGCTTGATTCCAGGCCCACCAGCCCTTCTCTAGTCCATCATGTCTGGCTGGGCCTATACTGGCACTTCCTGCTCATTCTCATCTACAGGCCTGCCTGTTTCTCCCCTCTTTCTTGGAAAGGCTTCCATCACACACTTAAGTCCCAGGCTAGGCCTGTAAGCTCAACATGCTCTTAAGGAGATGAGCTAATACTGAGAGAAGAACTTGTGCTTCCTGGGCCACTAGGTAGGGTCTGTTTTGCCCTTCCTTGTCCTGGTCCTGGCAGAGGGACCATCTGCACATACTAGCCCCTAGGGTATGGAGGCTGTAGACTCTTGTTTGAGCCTATATCTGCTCAGAGGGAATTTTCAAATAGAACTGGTCTTAGCTAGGTATGATTGTTCATACATGTAAGCCTAGCACTTGGGAAACAAGAGGCAGAAGGATCAGGAGTTCAAGGTCAATCTCGGCTACATGGTGAGTTCAAGACTAGCCTGGGCTATGTGAGACTGTATCGAAAAACAACCAAAAGACATGGTGGCACATACCTTTCTGGCACTGGGAAGCAGAACAGGCAGATCTCTATGAGTTTGAAGCTAGCCTGGTGTCCATAGAGAGTTCCTGGACAGCTGTTGCTACATAGTGAGGCCCTCTCTCAAAAACAAAACAAAACTGGGTCTGAGTATGTTGGATTTCTCTGAATTCATGTCTGTGTACTTGGGCATGGAGGGTCAGCAGCATTCTGCAAGGCTAGTAAGAAGTCCAGAGATGGGACATGGTTACATCTCAGAAGGTGTTCTCCATGGGCTGAATGTATGGCGGGGGCCTAGAATTTAATCCTTAGCATCACACCCTGTACCCCCCAAAAGGTTTCTCTATACGAGAAGTAAAATTAGCTCAAGATGCCCAGCTCTGAGGTCACTGGAAAAGAGTTGTCTCAAGGAAGAGCAGGAACATGCAAAGGTGTCTGGAATGGTCACCAAGCACCTGCCAGAGCAGTTACAGAGCTGTTGTCCACCCAATGTGTTGGTCCTGTTGTCAGTACTAGATGACCCAGACCCTGGAGAGTCCAAGAGCTCAGCCCCAAGCATAAGGAGGGTGGCACTGGACCTGTGTGGATGAGGCCACTCTTCCTCCAGCACTGACCTCAGGGGAGCTGCCTCACTGCTCCTCAGGGGACACTAGACACTCATTCCTCATGTTCTTTGTCTGCCTCCTTCGTCTTTAAGAGCATGAAAGAACTGACCTTTCTGGCCTGTAATTCTTTTGATAGAGCCTGGAATCTGTATTTTCTCCTCCCTGGGAATATGTGGGAGTTTTCTTATGCTCTTAGGGTAGGCTTCATGTGTAAAACATAATTTTCATTACATTTGTTTTATTTGTGTATATGTAGATGTGTGTTCACGTGTATACAATGCATGCGTGCACAAGTGTCAGAGGACAATCTATAGGAGTTAATTTTCTCCTTCTAGCATGCACATCCCAGGGATTGAACTCAAATTGTCATAGTGACAACCATATTACCTGCTGAGCCATGTCACCAGCCTTATAGAAAATATTTTATAATTTTTGTGGTGTTGTGGATGGAACTCAGACACTCACATATACCAAGCAAGCACTCTTGCTTGCTCAGAGACACAACCCCAAGACTTGCTTACTTTTCATTTAAACAAATATTTTTATTTATGTGAATTATGTATTGGGATAGGTGAGTGTTCTCAGAGGCCAGAAGAGGGTGTCGAATCCCCTGGAGCTATAGACAGCTGTAGTTGCCTTATGGGTGCTGGAATCTGAATCTGGGTTCTCTGTAAGAGCAGCTTATGCTCTTAACTGAGCTGTCTCTCCAGTTCCCCAAGATTTATTTATTTATTCATATTTTCTTATAATTTATTTATTTTATTTTATATGCATTGGTATTTTTGCCTTCGTATATGTCTGTGGGAGGGTGTCAGATCCCTTGGAACTGGAGTCACAGACAGTTGTGAACTGACATGTGGGTGCTGGGAATCGAACCCAGGTCCTCTGGAAGAGCAATCAGTGCTCTTAACCACTGAGCCATCTCTCCAAACCCCTTCCCCCCAGCATTTATTTTTAGCATTTTTCTTTTTTGTTTGTCAAGACAGGGTTTCTCTGTGTAGTCTTGGATGTCCTGGAGCTTGCTCTGTAGACCAGGCTAGCCTCAAACTCAGAAATCTGTCTGCCTCTGCCTCCAAGTGCTGGGATTAAAGGTGTACGCCCAGCTATTTTTAATTTTTTTCTAAAGATTTATTTAATTTTTTATGTGTATATATATGTGCCTGTGTGAGTTAATGTGTACTCTGTGCATATAAGTGCCCACAGATATCAGAGACATTGGATCCTTTGTAACTGGAGTTACAGGCAGTTACAGTGAGTCTTCTGATTCTGATGCTAAAAACTGAACCCAGGTCCTCTATAAGAGTAGCCAATGTGCCGGGCGGTGGTGGCGCACGCCTTTAATCCCAGCACTCGGGAGGCAGAGCCAGGCGGATCTCTGTGAGTTCGAGGCCAGCCTGGGCTACCAAGTGAGCTCCAGGAAAGGCACAAAGCTACACAGAGAAACCCTGTCTCGAGAAAAAAAAAAAAAAAAAGAGTAGCCAATGCTCTTAAGTACTGTGCCATCTCTCCAGCCCCTTTTGGGAAGTCATTAATTTCAACTTGTGTATCATTGTTTTTGAGATATGGGAGGAGGGGGTGGTCACTGTATTGCCAGTCTGGGCTTGAGTTTTGGATTTTGTGTGTGTGTGTGTGTGTGTGTGTGTGTGTGTGTGTGTGTGTGTGTGTGTTTTCAGGCAGAGCTCTGGCTGTCCTGGAATTCACTTTTTATGTGGATCAGGCTGATGTGGAACTCACAGAGATCCATTCGCCTCTGCCTCCCAAGTGTTGGGATTAAAGGTGTGCTTTACCACACCCAGCTACCAGTCTGTTCTTGATCCAGGGCTCAAGTAATCCTTTTATGTCAGCCTCCTGAAGAGCCAGGACTCCAGGCACAGACCACTGTTTATTTTTTTCTTCTCAAATCAACCTTATTGGCATTTGTATATATATATATATACATTTTTTTTTTTTTTTTTTGAGACAGGGTTTCTCTGAGTAACAGTCCTGGCTGTCCTGGAACTCACAGAGATTCACCTGCCTCTGCCTGCTAAGTGCTGGGATTAAAGGCATGCACCACCACCATGGCCTATAATTTAATGCATTTCTAATAAAGTTACAACTTGGTAAGTTGAGGTACATACATACACCTGTGTGCCTGCTGCTGGCCCAGGAGTGGCGTTGCTGTGTTACTCTTCTGTGTCTGGCTTCTTCTCCACGACAGTGGATGTGTGTCTTTGTGGACTATCGGACTGTTGTGCTGTGCCACACAGATGCTCATGATTGATCATCTGCATGTGGCACTTAAGGCTCTCTCACCTCAGTTGGTGAAGTGTCCATTCCATCTACAATTTAAAAAGTTGTACAAAATTAAAGGCCAGGCGTAATGGCACACACCTGTAATCTCAGAACTCAGGAGTTTGAAGCAGGAGAACCCTAAGTTCAAGGCCAGTCTGGGCTACATAGCAAGAACCTGCCTCTTTTCTCAAAAAACAAAACAAACCCCACCCCCCACATTTTTAAAAGGGCAAACACAATTAAAATCTGTTGATACACACATGTACTCCCAGCTGCTTGGGAGCCTGAGGTGGGGATTGCTTGAACCCAGCCTGGACAGCATGAGAAGTCTGTTCTCTAGAAAGTAAGGTAAGGGGGCTGGAGAGATGGCTTAGCGGTTAAGGGCACTGGCTGCTCTTCCAGAGGTTTTGAGTTTAATTCCCAGCAACCACATGGTGGCTCACAACCATCTATAATGAGATCTGGCGCCCTCTTCTGGCCTGTAGGCACACATGCAGACAGAACACTGTATACATAATAAATAAATAAATAAATAAATAAATAAATAATAAATAAATAAATAAATAAATAAATAAATCTTTAAAAAGAAAGAAAGTAAGGTAAGGACCTGAGTAAAAGACCTGGACTTCAGGAAAGACACAAAGCTACACAGAAAAACACTTGTCTCGAAAAACCAAAAAAAGAAAGAAAGAAGAAAGAAAAAAAAAAGACGTGGACAGAAGGTACGGAAGGCTGGAGAGACGGCTCAGCTGTTGAGGGTGCATACTGTTCTTGCTTGTGGGGAACCAAGATCAGTTCTCAGTACCCATCTCCAGCTCTAGGAGCTCTAACACCGTCCTGCACCTGCACTTATGTGCAAATTCCCACATACATGTGCACACATACATTTAATTAAAAGGAATAAAAATAAAGCACTCGGGAGGCAGAGGCAGGTGGATCTCTGTAAATTTGAGGCCAGCCTAGTCTACAAAATGAGAAGGGCTGCTAAAAAGAGAAATCCTGTCTCAAAAAAAACAAATAAATAAAGAAATCTTGGAGGGGGAAAGGCCTGAACTGAACAGATAACCTTACCAAGGAGGAAGCAGAGGGAAACAGCATATGAATGAGCAGCACTTGACATCACAGGGCATCTCAGACCTGCAGGAGGACTGAAATGTAAAAACTGATAAGGATGTGAAACAACAGTGGCTCATTCATTACTAACAGGGATGCAGAGCGACCTGTCCACATTGGAAAGAAACTTAGGGAACTAATATCTCTTTCTTAATTTTATGTGTGTGTGTGTGTGTGTGTGTGTTGTGTCTGTGCACCATTTTTGTGTCTAGTGCTCATGACAGATCTGGAACTGAAGTTAAAGATGGTTGTAAGCTATCTTGTGGGTGCTGGAAATCAAACCAGGGCAAGCATCCAGAGCTCTTAACCACTGAGCCATCTCTCCAGCTCCACTGTGTTCACATGTGGTCCAGCATCAAGCTTCTAAGGGTGAGATCAATAGTAGAGCATTAGAGCATTTGTTGAGGCTCTGAGTTCCATTCCAAGTGACACACACACACACACACACACACACACACACACACACACACACACAAACTATCTTAGATGGCGATGGTGACTAGGACCCTAAGAAGGAAGGCGTATGGACAAGAGAATCAATTTATAGATGCACTGAGACGCCTGAAGTGCCAGGAGCTGAAATCTTTAAGAACAGAGGCAGAGACGCTGCAAGAGCTCATGTACTGGCTGACAGCTGAGCCCATGGGTACCTGTATAGTTGCTGCTGCTGTGCCTTTGATGTGCCTTTGTGACAGATGCCAGAAACCAGTAGAGTTTTTATGTCACCAAGGACAAAAGTCAGAGCTGTCCCCACTGGGAGACATCAGAGACAAACTCAGGTTTAGCTCAATACGGAGCTAACAGGTGGTTACAAGTAGTATATGTTATCTATAACACTTCAGCTTCCCGTGTCCACCAGCCTCGTCTCTGAGGGTTCAACCCAACTTTGAAAACATTTGAAAGGGGACTGGAGAGATGGCTAAGTGGGCAAGAGCACTGGCTCCTCTCCCGAAGAACCCAGATTCATTTCAGCATCTACATGGTAGCTCACAACTCCAGTTCTAATTCCTTCTTCTGGGCTCTGTAGACACTGCATACATGTGGTACAGACATTCATGCAGGCCAAACACCCATGCACATAAAAATAAATAACTTTGTTTCTTTTGTTTTGTTTTTCAAGACAGGGTTTTTCTGTGTAGCCTTGGCTGTCCTGGGACTCATTCTGTTGACCAGGCTGGTCTTGAACTCAGAGTGCCTCCCAGTGCTGGAATCAAAGGCATGCACCACCATACCTTGTTGCTGGCTGCTCAGTTTTGACTAAGGCCATTGATGTCAAATGACCTAAGAACACTGCAGGCTTTTCTGAGTTTCAGACACAACAGGAACCTCTAGGCCCATTGTGGGCCTTTTCTGCCTCAGTCCTGGCCTTAAAATGACTCCATGGAGTCTGGGTCTCTCACTGCAGAACTAGAAGCCAAGATCTGGTGCTGGGTGTACTTGTTGCCACTAGGGTAAGGCTAGCTTTAGGCTCTGAGTTCAGAGAATGGCATGCACTTGCCTTCACCAACCTATATCCACACATACAATTACCCTGATATCTGTTGGTTTTAGGATCCTCCAGATATAATGAAATGTGCGGACACTCAAATCCTTTACATGCAGTGCTCTCAGTGTATAGCACATAAATCTCCCATTTACTAAAATCATCTCTAAACTGCATATACTAGCTAATAAAATGTGGCTGCTACATACAGAGCTGATTCAGTGCGTGATGGACAATGACAAGGAAAAAGTCTATACATGTTCAGTGTAGATGTGGTTTATTTTCAGATATTTTCTTTTTGTGGAGATAGAGGGAATAGGTTTTGAGACAGAGTTTCTTTCTTTGTGTAGCCTTGGCTGTCCTGGAACTTGCTCTGTAGACCAGGCTGCCCTTGAACTCACAGAGATCTGCCTGCCTCTATATCTCAGGTGCTGGGATTAAAGGTGTGTGCCAAAACAAAAAATGTTTTCTTTTTTAAAAAAAAAATTGTAGTGGTGTATCTTTAGTACCAGCACTCAGAAGCAGAGGCAGAGGCAGGTGGATCTCTCTGAGTTTCAAGCCAGCCTGATCTACAGAACGAGTTCCAGGACAGCCAAGGCTACACATAGAAACCTTATCTCTGGAAAAAAAGAAAACAAAACACTGAGCAACAAAATCGGTAAAGTGATGTTGGACTATTACACAAAGCATGAAATCTCATATACAGGAGTCCATAGTGAGATATGTGATTAAATCATTAAACAGGAGCAAGAGGCATAGTTCCCATGCAGAAAAATCGCACGTGGACGGGCTCTACCTGAGGAAGCTTTAAGCCCTGCACCTTTCCTGCTCCTTCCCCAGAGCTCATCAAGGGGGTGGAGGATTGCTCTGTAGAGAATAGCTGTGCTCAGGGTCAGCATCAGAACCCTAAGAACAGATCAGGTAGATAGTGGGGCCTATAGTTGGTGACCAAGGGGTGTTTGACCCCTGGGCCTTCCTCCCCAAGCCTACAGCCATATTCTTACTGTGAGGAAAGCAGCAGGGGAGTCTTCAGACAGGCTGAGCGTCCTGCTTCCAGCTGGATCACCAAAACCAGACTGTCACCACCTGAGGATGTGACTGTCACCACTACAGCGATGTGAAGACCCATCATCATTTCTCAAGGGCTTTATGAGGGCTAATCATCCTGTGTCCGAGTGGATGAGTGGTGACACTGTAAATGACGTGAGAAGCCTAACCCAAGGACATCTGAGAGGGGAAGTGAATCTTTGTGCATCAGCCGAGTAGCTGCCAGACTGAGTGTGGGCTGTTGCTCACACCTGATCCTGCATGCCAGGGACTGGCTAAGATGGGTGTCCTCTGGGGTCCCTGCTGCCTCCCACCTCTGCCTGGAAGAAGCTTGCGCACACTGAGGGGCTGTTTGTTCTTTATTTGCAGAGGTATTGTGGCCAGTATTTTGGTTTTCTTATGTTTTGGAGTCACACAAGCCAAAGACGGGCCATTTTCCAGACCTCATCCAGGTAACTCGCCATTTCTTTCTCCGTGTGTGCTACGTAGCCCTTCTGTTCTGAGCAGCTGCTGTGTCTGTGCTGCTGGATGTGAATGTCCTGTCCCCGCTCCTCCTGTGGCTGCCACCTGCATGGCAGGGTAGCTGACTAGACTTCCTCCACTTGTTCCTCAACTGTTCTATGGCTCTCTCACCTTCTTCCTGCAAGACCAGGGTGCCCTAGGATCATAGGAGGGCTGGAGACCTAGGGTCCTGTTGGGTGCTGTCTCCATCACCCCTTCTCCAAGTTCTGACAGATCCCTGGCATCAAACTGCCCCGTGTGAACCTCAGCTGGAGGTCACAGGCCACCACCCACTTTTCTCCTCAGTTGGCCAGAGCTCAGACTAGGAGACCCCTGAGGCTACAATTTGGTTGATGGGACTCAAGGACCTCATCATATGTTTAGAAACATGTTTCTTTTCTGTCTCAATGGGAGTATAAACTGGAAATACAGAAACTATTTTTTAGGCATTTTAAAAAATAAACACTTAAATTTGGATGTGTTGTGTATATTTATTTATTTACCTATTTTTAAGAGTCTCACTATTACTCAGGCTATTCTCCAATTTCTGGATTCAAGGAATTTCCTTGCCTCCTTTCCTTAAAACTAGGACCACAAGTGAGTGCTACACACTACTGATTTCCTAGGTTTTGATTGTGGTTTTTTTGGTTTTTGTTTTTAAAGATTTATTTATTTATTATGTATACAGTGTTCTGTTTGTATGTATGTCTGCACACCAGAAAAGGGCACCAGATCTCATTACAGATGGTTGTGAGCCACCATGTGGTTGCTGGGAATTGAACTCGGGACCTCTGGAAGAGCAGCCAGTGCTCTTACCCTCTGAGCCACCTCTCCAGCCCCTTTTGTTGTTTCTGTATTGTTCTGTAAATTAGGCAGTCTTGAGATTTTGCCCATATTGTCTCTGTGTACTTATCTGATTGTGTAGCAAACCACTGTAGGAGCAGAGATAAGGAATTATCCCTGAGCTTGTTAGCCTTCAAGATGGGGCATGTCTACCAAGAGTAAGTCAGTTCTGAGCTGGGAACAAGACAAGACTCCCCTGTGGCTCAGAAGGTCTGAGCTGGGCCCTTCAGGGATCCCGAGGCTGTGTGGTCTGTGACTGCTGATAGTTTACTGAGTCGCCTCAGAGTCTTAGTGAGCTTCCCCCTCTGAGCCTAGCCAGCCTTGCCTCAGTAGTAGGGTTTGGAGCAGAGCCCCAGAAAAGCAAAATAATTAAAAAAGTGCCCAATTTGCTTTGTTTCTCCTTTGACAGGTTTAATTGTGATCTTTTCAGATGGCACTTCTGAAATAAGTCTCTCCTAATGATGGCTTGAGCTCTACCACAGTGGGAAAATCAACAGCACCTATAGAATTTTATTTGGAGCTGACATTCTCTGTTTTGTAATTGAATTATGATTATTACACACACATATATTTGGTTTTCCCTGGAAAGGAAGGATGCTCAGTTTTAGGTGTTAATGTTGTACACATTTCTTTGTTAAAATAAAACTACATGTGTACAGGGGGGTGGGACTGAATGCTAAGTGCTTGTCCTGTGTTTGGAAGAAGAGGGCTATAAGCCCATCCGGGAAGGCGTACTTCCTCCCTCTTGGATGCCGCATCTCAGTGAACATGACAGATGGGACCAGGCTGGACACTGGAAGTGTCTCTAAGACACTCTAGTCTGGGGGCACAAGCCCTCTACCCTGGCAAGCTCAAGTCACCGTGTCTGGAAGGGTTTAGAGCTTCCAGAGGCTCCCACTGGACTCTGAGCCAAGTGACTATTGAGCTAGCTCCCAGTACTTGTATGTTGGTCTTCTCCCTCTTGTTTTTTTGACAGGATCTCACTGTGTAGCCCTGGCTGCCCAGAACTCACCCTGTAGAGCAGTCGGGTCTTCAGCTTAGTATCTACCTGTCTCTTTCCCAAGTGCTGAGATTAAAGGCCTGTGTTACTATGCCCAGGAGTCCTCTCCCTCTTAACGCGCATGCTCACCTGTGCGTTACTTTGAGCACTCTGCTCTGCCTTCTCTCGCTCCACTGTAGTTGCTTTGCATAAGCTCCAGGCTTCTTCACCATTCCTTGTCTTGCTTACGCAGGAAGTCTGTCCTCAGCCATCTCCCCGCTCCCCCCTCACTCTTGGTTAATATACTGAGCATGGAACCGTCAGAGCCGCCAGTCAAAAGGCATGTGATGCCACTAAGTGAGACATCAACAAGTGGAACATCGGGAGGGACAGCTCAAATGTGTTCCACTCTAGGGAGGGTTTCCTGCAGGGCTCTGCCCTCGACCCTACCTCCTGGTCTGCACTCAGGAGGACCCAGTCAGGCTGCCTCAGCTAGGACCATTATTTGCCTGGCCTCATTAGAGCAGCAAAAGGAGGTTTCAGCTGACCTGTCTGGGGAGTTGCTTTATTTGGAAACTTTAATTGGCTGTGATTCCAAGTGAACACCTTGAAATAGGTCCTGGTTCTTTTGAGACAGCCTCCCCCCTTGGTTTAATGTTTTTGTTTTTGTCTGTGTGCAGTGCTAGGAGCTGAACCCTGGGCCTCGTGCTTGCTAGACAAGTGTGCCACCCCTGAGCTACCACCCCAGCTCCCTTCCTAGTTCTTTTATCTGTGGCTGTGTCCAGAGCTAGGGTTCAGATGTCATCCCCAGCACTGCTAAACTGCCTGTGTTCCTTCCCCACATTTTATATTTGGGTGGACAGGGGACACTGGCATCAAACCCACCAGAGATTAGAAGGTTGAGAGGGGGTGTGTGGAGGCAGCCGGATATTTAGGGATGGGCCTAAAGGAGGCAAGGATTCAGGTGGTTCAGCTTCTGATTTGGGCTCTTCCTTAAAAAGAACATGGGAAAGACAGGAAACAGCAATAGTGAAGAGATGGTGTCAGCCTCAGAATTGAGGACATAAGATAGATGTTCCTGTTGGACTGGGCGGTGGTGGCGCACGCCTTTAATCCCAGCACTCGGGAGGCAGAGGCAGGCAGATCTCTGAGTTCAAGGCCAGCCTGGTCTAAAAAGTGAGTTCCTGGACAGCCAGGGCTGTTACACAGAGAAACCTTGTCTTGGAAAACTAAAAAGAAAAGAAAAAGAAAAAAATGTTCCTGTTGGAATGTGTGGCTTTAGGTATCTGGCTCTTCTTTTAAGCCCCCACCCCAACCCCACCCATTACACCAACTCCGGTGGTGTCGGTCACCCTGCCGCCCTCAGCTGCCGTTGCACCTCTAGAGTTGGTGAAGGTTTTCACACAGGCTCTTCCCCCACTTGATCAAGTGGGAAGCACAGGCCTAACCTCCATCTGTATCCGAGAGTGACATGAGCAAATCCATTAAGAGCTTCCCGTCATGTTCCCATCTGGCTTGGTCATTCTCAACCAAATAGATAGGTCACACACTCTGAATGCATGGAGCCTCCCTGGCTCTTCAGTACCATGGTGGTGTTGAGGGCGGAGGGTATTTGAATATCAGAAGTCTGCTGATACGGTTTGTGTTAAAACACCTTCCTAAATGAAGAAGACTAAAACTTTATACTTATTCATGATTAAAAACTGAACATACTAGAATTACAAGGTTCTCATCCCTGAAAAAGGTGTCCAGCAGAACCTGGTGCAGGTCAGCCACATGAGGAGTAGATAAAAGAGCAGGATGCAGTCATCACCTCTTCTACCCAACATTATAGGCCTCTGAACCTCTGGGAAGGCAAAATGAAACCAACTCCTCAGGTCTGGAGCAGAGGAAACATTTCAGAGAGAAGATCTCTGTGTAAACTTATTTAGGCCATGCTTATAAAAATTCTATGAAGGACACCTGAGCACTGCCCCCCCTCCCCCCGCACCCCGAAAAATACTGTCTGTGATCAAGAACCTCCTGCGGCCGGGTGGGGCCAGAGCCCCAGAGCAGAGCCCTGACATTGCTGTTGTCTTGTTGTAGCTTACTGGCGGTTTTGGCTGTGTGTTAGTGTGGTCTACGAGTTGTTTCTCATCTTCATCCTCTTCCAGGTAAGCGGTTTTCCTTGGTTGATAAAATAGGAATAGATAACAGAGGAGGATTGACTTGTCAGTCCCCAGAGTCCTGGCAAGAAGCCACCAGGCAGGACCAGCATAGGTAGCTACAAACTGTCTCACTCCAGGAGGGCCCTCAGGGAGGACTGTCTTATGTAGGTGCCCGCAGAGGCTGCTGCCGTGTCTGTGTGCGAGCAGGGACAGACGTAGAGAAACAGCTCATCTGATTTCAAGACAGGAAATGTGCAGGTTTGCCCCTGGCCTGTAGCTGAGCAGCTGCAGCTTTAGGAACTTTGGCCTACCTGGGACCCACAGAGCTGGTGGGGCTGGCAGCTCACCAGGGGGTGGAGTGGGGATGGAGTGTCACACTGTGTTCACTGATGGTTCACTCACTGAACTCTGAGCTTCATGGGTGAGCGGCTGGGTTTGTTACTGTGCCATCTGTGGGAGTCACTGAGGGCCGAGTCCCTGTGCATGTACAAAGATCGTAGCAGGGCCCAGAATAGTTCTGTCTCTAGAAAACTCACCCAAATCCCTTGATAGACTCTTCTGCCCTGCAGTCACCTGCCGTCTGTCAAGACCTGTCTCAGAACAGCCCATGTGAACCATGTGAGCTTGTCATACCTCTGAGGTCCACCCAGCTCTATCATCGGCACAGTGCCTCTTCTTGTGGCCAAGGGACATACAGGATGGCATTCTGCCCACTCAGCCGACCTGAGAGGCATTTGGTTTCCCATTTGGAGCTGTTATGAATCAAGCTGCTTTCAACACTCCGATCAGGCCTTGTATGGACACAGATTTCCATTTCTGTCCTAGACAGGCCAGAGTGGTCTCACTGGTCACATCACACATGCGCCTTCAGCGGTTTGAGGACCTGTCAGGCTGGTTTCCAGCATGGCTCTGCCATCTTGCATCCCACCAGCACTGACTTAGAATCCCTGCTGCTCTATACCCTTTCCTCCAGTTCTGTTGTGTGAGTGCTCAGACTGTAATTGCTGCTGGTGAATGGAATTATATCCTAATGGGTATAAGGGGGCGTTTCCTGGTTTTGTCTTTTTCCTAGGAGCCAGGGGTCCACTTGAAAACACCACAGCACACCTAGGTTCACATCTTCTGGGCTCCTCTGGGCTATGTAGTTCTCAGGCTGACCTTGCTTCTCATGGGCTGGCAGCTCTGCAGAGGCTGGTGGGTGTCTGGTTGGTCAGGTGGTAATGCAGTCTTCCACACTTTGTTCTTCTCTTTCAAGATTGCCCTGTGGGCTGATCTACATTTCCAAACGAGTGATAGACTCACTTTCCGGCCATGTAAAAGCCCATGAGATTTCTTTTTCTTTCTTTGCAGTGCTGGGGATGGAACCCAGGCCTCCTGCATGCTAGGCAAGCGCTCTCCTACTGAGCCACACCCAGCCCTAGCAGGTGAGATGGTGACAGGGTTGCATTGTCAGTGTAGAATACTGCCATCACAGCGTCATAAGTCTTGCGATCCACGGACACGGGATGTCTTTCCATTTATTTAGGTCCTTAATTTCTTCCTACTGTGTTTTAGTTTCCATACTGTAAGTTTTGTACTTCCTTCGTTAAACTATTCCCAAGTATTTTACTCATTCTGATGCTTTTCTTAAGTGGAATTGTCTTCTCAGGTTTGTTTTGGATTGCTTGTTAATAGTGTGTAGAAATACAGTTTATTTTCATGTCGATTCGTGCCCTGTGGCCTTGCTGAACTTATTAGCTCCTGTACTTCTGTAGGATTTGCTGTTTTCTAGTTCGTGCCATCTGCCTTTTTCCTAGGGCTCTGTTCCTTTCCTGAAGGATGGAGGACGGTCTTAAGGGACTGCAGTCTGGGAACTGGGTTTGCTGATCAGGTGCCCCAGTCCTCGGCTACAGAAGCAGCTCCATTTGTGTTGGCCATGTGTGTGACACTTCTTTGCTGTCTGGTGCCTTCTGTTTCCTACTCCTGCCTCCTCCCCTAGCTGGGCCTCCAGCAATGTATCGGGTACAAGCATGGACCTCCTTAACCGGTGCTTGATCTTAGAGGACTATCTAGCCCGTCTGTCCTGAGTGTGCTGGGAGCTCTGACTTTTCCCAGAAGCCTTCACCAAGTGGAAGCAGTTCAGTTGTAGCTAGTTGACTGTTTTTATTATTAGATTTTAGGATATTAGATTTTGTCAAATGCATTTCCTGCGTTGAGATTGTTATGTGAGTTTTTCTTTATTGATGATGGTATTTATATTAATTTTTTTAAAACAATATTTATTATATATAGAGTGTTCTGCCTGCATGTATGCCTGCACACCAGAAGAGGGCACCAGATCTCATTGCAGATGGTTGTGAGCCACCATGTGCTTGCTGGGAATCGAACTCAGGACTTATGGAAAAGCAACTAGTGCTCTTAACCTCTGAGCCATCTCCTGAGCCTTATATTGATTAATTTTTAAAATGTGGTTCACTTGGGGTATCCTGTTCTGCTTTGTTTTTGAGACAGGGTCTTGTTGTGTAGCCCAGGCTGGCCCCGAGCTTGCAGTAGTCCTCCTGTTTCTACTAACCGAGTGCTTTGGTCAGAGGTGTGCACTGCCATACTTGGCATGACTTTTTTACCGGCACTTATGATGCATTCCTGAGATGCAGTGGTAGTGTATGACCCTGTCTGTAGTCAGGATTCAGCCTCGTATTTTGCCTAGGATCTTTGCATATATATTCAAGAGACACATGTCTTTGACTTCCTGGAATTGTTTTTTCTGGCTTTGGCATCAGAGTGTCTGATGTGTTTGTTAGGATTTGATTGGGATTAAGGTATATGTCACCTATCTGTCCATGGGCCTTCTGCTCGCCCGGTAAGACTGGCCTTGATTGTGGATGTGCAACCTCTCAGTGTCCCTCCATACGGTGCCTATTTCTGTCTGCTCTCTTTCTTTTTCTTTTTTCTTTTCTTTTTCTTTTTTTTTTTTTTTTTTTTGGTTTTTCGAGACAGGGTTTCTCTGTGTAGCTTTGCGCCTCTCCTGGTAGCCCAGGCTGGCCTCGATCACAGAGATCTGCCTGCCTCTGCCTCCCGAGTGCTGGGATTAAAGACGTGCGCCACCACCGCCGGCTCTGTCTGCTCTCTAGAAGGAAGTTGCTGTGTGCTATCCATGTGGGAGGAGGAGCCAGGATTTGAGCTCCACTACCTCAGAGTTGTGTGTCTGTGTTATTGGAGTTCCTCTTAAGGAAAGGCCGACTCTTTTCCACCATGTCCTAAGTATCTAATAATTTGTTGGGATTAGTGTGACTCAAAGTTACTTTGTTTCAGGTTGTAACCAAATACTCTTTTACATTTCTCACTGGAGTTCTTTAGGCCATTGGCAGCTTTCATTTAGTTTCTATCTTGTTTGACACACTCCCGTCTTTAAGGGCTCTGGGTTTTTTGTTTGTTGAAGCCCTTCCTGACTCATACCATAGGATGTTCCAATTGTATGCACCCCCTACGTGAGACCTGGACTCAGCCTTTTCCCATGGCCCTGTTCCTTTCCTGAAGGATGGAGGAGATTCTTAAGAGACTGCAGTCTGGGAACTGGGTTTGCTGGCCAGGTGTCCCAGCCCTTGGCTACAGAAGCAGCTCTATTTGTGTTGGCCTGTGTGTAAAACATGACTGTGGGCATAGCAGTTTAGTGCTCTCTGAAGGTCCTTCTGCAGTCTGGCTACTTCCCACTTGCTCACCTGCCCTCTACAAGAATGCCATGGGGTCAGAGGGTCTCTGCCTGTTGATCAGGGAGCAGGGGTTTTGTACCTAGCGACAGGTACCCCTTGATTCTAAACTTCTGCCAAGCCCAGAACTTGCCTTTTCTGACTTCATTTGAGGCCTCAGGACCTTAGCTGGAGGTAGTTTCAAGAACATTCCTGCCTCAACGTTTCCTCAAGTCTTGATAGTTTTCAGGACACGTGGCATTAGCAAGATGGCCATCTGTGGAGTCTGCACCAGGAACAGGTGAACCCTGACCTTCCGATCAGGGGCTAGACTCACAGCTGCTCCTGTCTGGTGTCTTTTCACTTCCACCTCCTCTGTGGACCTCGGCTGTATCATTGAGTCTGTGGGCCTTTGAGCCTCCTTTTGTCCTAGCTTGTGCTTTCCTCTAGGAGCCCTCCTCCTCTGCGTCCAAAAGTGCTTCCTCCACTGAGGGGACAGAACTCTGATCAGCTGCTGCGTATCTGAAAAGATGGGGTTGTGCCTGGCAGAGTGGCCTTGGCATGGCCCTGGACTGTGTGGAAGGGCAGCAGTGTAGGCTGCCTCTTCTGGATAGGGACCTCGTCCTGTATCCCCTGGGAGAGTGTTGTGGGGGGCTGCCTGGCATTTGTGCCTTGATGGCTCCCTGGGACTCAAGGCACCCCCAGGTCTCCAGCCCTAGCTGGAGTGGAAGGGCCGTGCTGACCCAGACAGATCACACCGCAGACTGCTCCATCCGGGCTGCCCTGCTAAGGCTGACCACACTAACGGCTCTGCTTTGCAGACAGTCCAGGATGGCCGACAGTTTCTCAAGTATGTGGACCCCAGGCTGGGAGTCCCCTTGCCAGAGAGGGACTACGGGGGCAACTGCCTCATCTATGATGCCGACAACAAGACTGACCCCTTCCACAACATCTGGGTAGGGTGTTCTCCTCCCCTGCAGGACTGCCCCCTCCTGCTTCTCCACACTGCTCCTTCAGGACAGTGTGGTGTGGCTCTGCACATGGGGTCCAGGCCCATGGCCCTGTTCATGTTAGATGAGGATCAGGCATCCTGCTCTCTGCTACCGGCATGGTCATCTGAAGGTGTCCACATAACAACATACTTGCCAGACTCTGACTTGGCATCAGCCCGAAGGGGGGAGGGGGAAGGCAATGACCCTGGGCCTCTGCACAGCATGAGGTTGTATGGTCCCTGGAAACTTGCCCAAGATACCACAGGGGAGGAGACTGCCTGAGGGAGGGAGGGGCCGCCTGAGGTGGGAGCTGTGCCTCAGGGTCCCATCCTTGTTACCCACAGGACAAGCTGGATGGCTTTGTTCCTGCGCACTTCATTGGCTGGTATCTGAAGGTAGGGTGACCTAGCTGACCTGGCACCCTGGTTCTCTCTAGTCGCCCTTCCTCCATGTTCCAGGCCACTTGGGGCCACAGTTGACCCGAGTGGTAGGTGGGTGAGCCCTGGTACGGAAGCACTGCCATCCTGCCAGTGTGTGTACAATCCTGGAAGTTTCCAGGCTTCTCGGTAGAACGCAAGTGCTGTGCTGACCCTGCTGCTCAGATCTGTGCCCTGTCCCCAGCACTACTGCCCTTAGGAAGGGACGGGGAGATGGCAGGGCAGGGGGCCAGGTGCTGCCCACCAGTTAACAGCACACACCTTGAACCAGGCCTCCTGGCAGAGCTCAGTGCCAAACCTCTGGGCCCCTCCATGTTAACCAACACTCTTAAAGTTGCCCATCTAGTACACATACCAGGGAC
Organism: Peromyscus maniculatus bairdii; assembly: GCF_049852395.1. Classification (NCBI taxonomy): domain Eukaryota; kingdom Metazoa; phylum Chordata; class Mammalia; order Rodentia; family Cricetidae; genus Peromyscus; species Peromyscus maniculatus. Next base: position 151,499,426 of record NC_134852.1, read on the forward strand.
CCCCCACCCCTGGCTGGAGGCAGGAAGCAGGGGTAGTTTGTTTGAAGGGCAATCTGTAGGGGTGAATGGCAAAGGCTGACGGGGTGCTTTCTGGCACCTCACAGACCCTCATGATCCGTGACTGGTGGATGTGCATGATCATCAGCGTGATGTTCGAGTTCCTGGAGTATAGCCTGGAGCACCAGCTGCCCAACTTCAGCGAGTGCTGGTGGGACCATGTAGGTGCAGCGGGCAAGGCTGCGCAGCCTGGGGGCGGGGCTGTCGTCCCAGGCCCCGAGGCTAACACCTCTCCTTTCCCGACCCAGTGGATCATGGACGTGCTCATCTGCAACGGGCTGGGCATCTACTGTGGCATGAAGACCCTCGAGTGGCTGTCCTTGAAGACATATAAGTGGCAGGGCCTCTGGAACATTCCAACCTACAAGTACATCTTGGGCGTTGTAGAGGGAACCACAGAGCTTTGGGCCCCCAAGCACAGGGCCTTGCTGCTCAGGAGGGTGGCAGGCAAGATGGTCTTTGTCGTCCAGACATTAGAGTGGTGGAGTCAACTGTTTCTCCTCCATCTGGCCCCTGGCCTGTTTCTCTCAAGAGGCCGTGGGTATGTTCAGTCACCTCTCATACAGCCCAGGTTAGCCACAGATTTGCTGTGTCATTTAGGGTGACTCTTGCCCCCATCTCCCAACTCCTGGGAGGACTAGTGTGTATCCCTATACCCAGTTTCTCTGCTACTTAGGAGATTTTAAAAAAAAGAAATGATACCAGAAATGATGGCATACACTGATAGATTTCACTGCTTCAGGGAGCTGATGCAGGAGAATTCTTTGAGCACAAAAGTTTGAGGCTAGTGTAGGCGGTCCAGTGAGACTTTGTCTCTAAACCAAGAAAAAGTGGGGGCTGAGAATGTAGCTCAGCTCAGTAGAGTGCTTACCTACCATACTCAAAGCCCCAAAACCACATAAACCAAATGCGCTGTAATCCCAGCACTTGGGTGGTAAAGGCAGATCAGGAGTTCACAGTCATCCCCAGGTATATAGTAAAGTTGAGGCTAGCCTTAGCTACATGAAACCTAGTTTCAAAAAATAAAACTAAAAGTTAGCCAGGTACACTGGCACACACCTTTAATCCCAGGAAGGCAGGAAGATTTCTATGAATTGGAATCCAGCCTAGTCTATATAGTAAGACCTTGTCTCAACAACAAAGGTGAGGTGCACGACTTTAATCCCAGCACTCAGGAGGCAGAGGCAGATAGGTAGTTCTCTCTGAGTTTGAGGCCAGCCTGGTCTACATAGCAAGTTCCAGGACAGCCAGTGCTACATAACAGACCCTGTCTCAAATAAATAAATTAATTAAATAAAATAAAAGTAAAAAAGCTGGAGAAGCTAGGCAAGACAGTCCCAGCACCGAAAAGGTAGAGGACAAGAGGATTGAGACTCTGGTCCCAGGCACCACAAAAGAGAAACAAACTGGGGGACAATAAGGAATGAGGTTCCCCTCCTGTCTGTGTGCCTCGGGCATGGGAATAGCCCCCTGAGTAGCTGTGGGATTTTGGACAGGACGGAGCCTGTGTCTGCTGAGGGCAGTATGCAATGGCTCTCGAGCTCTGGCAATAGCTCCATGACCTGACCGTTGTCCTCAGGCTCCTGGCTTTCTGGTTCCCAGGGGCAAGATGAAGAGGATTGCCTTTCAGTTCACGCCCTACAGCTGGGTACGCTTTGAGTGGAAGCCAGCCTCCAGCCTGCACCGCTGGCTGGCCGTGTGTGGCATCATCTTGGTGGTAAGTCCCAGTAGCCTGGTGACTGTGTATCCACACACCATCAATGGTTACTTCTCAAACTGACGACTGACCTTCTCCCATTCCCCAGTTCCTGCTAGCAGAGCTGAACACATTCTACCTGAAGTTTGTGCTATGGATGCCCCCTGAACACTACCTGGTCCTCCTGCGGCTGGTCTTCTTCGTGAACGTGGGTGGTGTGGCCATGCGTGAGATCTATGACTTCATGGATGAACTGTGAGGGCCGCCCATAAGGCCTAGGGTGTGGGAGGCAGGAGCCTGGGAGCCCCAAGGGCATTTGGGGTGCTGAGCAAGCCAGGCAGCTGCTGCCTCTCTGCAGGAAGCCCCACAGGAAGCTGGGCCAGCAGGCCTGGCTGGTGGCAGCCATCACAGTCACAGAGCTGCTCATCGTGGTGAAGTATGACCCGCACACACTCACCCTGTCACTGCCCTTCTACATCTCCCAGTGCTGGACTCTTGGCTCCATCCTGGTGCTTACGTGGACTGTCTGGCGCTTCTTCCTGCGGTGAGTGGGGATGGGACCCCCGGCCATCAGGCTTCACTGTGAGTGGAGTCTGTCCTCCATCCATTCCCCACCCTTGTCTTGTGGCTCTACTTGTCCCTGTACTCTCTTTGAGTCTCTGTGGCTCTGCCTGGTAGGTCCAGGTTCTTGAGGTTCAAGGTAGCCTGCCTTGCCTGTAGCTGGCACTCCAGCTTAACCTCTACTCAGCCATCCCCAGAACTGTAGCAGGTGTAACCTCTTGCAGAGCAAAGTATCCAGGTGTCATGGGCCATGTGCTGGGGGCTGCTGCAAGGACAGGGGCTAAGGTGGCTCTGCTGCCCCACAGGGACATCACCATGAGATACAAGGAGACCCGGCGACAGAAGCAGCAGAGTCACCAGGGCAGAGCCGTCAACAATGGGGATGGGCACCCAGGGCCGGATGATGACGTGCTAGGGACTGGGACTGCAGAGGAAGAGGGGGCCATCAATGACGACAGTGTACCTGCTGCAAAGGAGGGGGCCTCAGCCGCCTCATGATCCTCCCCCTCTTCTCTGGCCTTGTGCCATAGGACTGTCCCATTTCTCCCATTCTTATGCTCCCTGCATCAGAGGAGGTGGGGGGCCCCACCCCACTTTACCAGGGGCACCTGAGTGTACATGTTTGTGTGCAGGTAGGTGTGTGCACATATTGGCTCCTGACACTTCTCCAGGGCTGTGAGCCTGGAGCTTGCTCTAGAGCAAGGGTCCTGCCCTGTCCTGGTCAGCCAAGGCCCTGGCCCATGGTTTCCCTTGTGCTCAGTCTCAGCACAAGCCAGGAGAGGCATCTCAGCACTCTCTCTCTACCCTCTGTGGGGTAGGCAGAAGCCCCGTGAGACCCTGTGGCCCCACCCAGCTTGCAGCAGCAGAAGTGAAGGATGTCACACCACCAAGATGGCTACAAAGTGGTGGGTCTGGAGTCAGTGCTGAGCCGTTGGTTTCCTTTGGAGCCTTCCTGTAACGGACTCTAAGCTGAAGGGTGTGTCCATGGAGGGAGGTCGCCAGATTGGTCCCTTGAGGGGTATCAAGTCAGAGAGTCCAACTTGGAGACCTGTACCCCAGGTGCTAGGGCTTGTTGTCACCATGGCTCCCCGAGTTTATAGCTGTACTCTTGAGCAAACGGAACAAATAAAGTGATGACGAAGGCGCACAGCCTCTGGCTGCCTGCTCTGCCCCATGCTCCCGGGGACCTCACGGGGGAGGGACTGCTCCAGCCGTTTGGAGTTCTCACTGGGCTTCGAGGGCCGGGGACACAGCTCTCCAGGGGCAAGCATAGCTGCTCAGGACATGTCCCTTGCCTGCCACATTGTCTCTCACAGGGTGGGGCTGGTGATCACTGAAGAATGACTAAGGGAGATGAGTTGCAGCCATTGGGAATGCAATGACAAACCACCTGCCTTCTGACAAGTTCAGTTGTCCCACAAATGCAAACGCGCAAGTCTTGTCTCAGTCTACTCAGGCAGCATGTTGTTTCTTGGGGTTTTTGAGACAGGGTTTTGCTGCATAGTTCAGAGTGGCACAGAACTCCATATGCAGCCCAGGCTGGCCTCAAATTCTTGCCAGTCTTCCTGCTTCAGCCTCCCCGTTTCTGGAATTACAGGTTTGTGCTACTATGCCTGACTAAAAAATTCTTTTAAAAAATATTTAATTTTTTTCTTCTTTTTAAGTATATGAGTGCAAGTGCCCATGGAGTCCAGAAGAGGGCATCAGATCCCCTGGAGCTAGAGTTAGAGGTTGTTTTTCTTTCTTTTTTTCTTTTTTCCCAGAGCTGAGGACCAAACCCAAGGCCTTGCAAGCGCTCTACCACTGAGCTAAATCCTCAACCCCCGAGTTAGAGGTTGTTAGCTCCCATCTCTCCAGCCCCATGTACTACCCCCCCACCCCTTTACTTTTTTTTTTCCGAGACAGGGTTTCTCTGTGTAGCTTTGGACCCTGTCCTGGAACAACTCGCTCTGAAGACCAGGCTATCCTGAAACTCAGAGCTCCGCCTGACTGCCTCCTAAATGCTGGGATTAAAACTCCCCGCTTTCTTACTGCTATAGTGATCAAGGCAGTACAGATGTCTCTGACAAACTGATTGAGTTTGTTTTGTGTGTGCATCTGATAGTGCAATTCCTGGGTCATACCATAGCTCCATCTGTTTTGGTTTGGTTTGATTTTTGGGTTTTTTGTTTGGTTGGTTGGTTTTGTTTTGTTTTTTATTTTTTATTATTATTAAGAGATTTTGATTCATTTTATATACCAACCACAGATTCCCCTCACCTCCCTCTTCTCATCCCCAGCCTTCCCCCCCATTCCCACCTCCTCCAAGGCAAGGCCTCCCATGGGGAGTCAGCAGAGCCTGGCACACTCAGCCGAGGCAGGTCCAGGCCCCTCTGCCCTGCAACAAGGCTGTGCAAAGTGTCCCACCATAGGCACCAGGCTCCAAAAACTGGCTCATGTACCAGGGACAGGTCCTGATCCCACTGCCTGGGGGCCCCCTAAACAGTTCAAGCTAAACAACTGTCTGGCCTATCCAGAGGGCCTGATCCAGTACCATGGGGGCTCCTCAGCTATTGGTCCACAGTTCATGCACTCCCACTAGTTTGGCTGGCTGTCTCTGTACATTTTCCCATCATGATCTCGATGTCTCTTGCTTATAAAATCCCTCCTCTCTCATCAATTGGACTCTTGGAGCTCTGCTTGGTGCCCAGCTCTGTATCTGCTTCCATCAGTCACTGGATGAGGGCTCTATGATGACAGTTAGGATATTCAGCCATCTGATCACCACAGTAGGCCAGTTCAGGCACCCTCTCGACTATTGCCAGTAGTCTATGGTGGGGTCATCCTTGTGGATTCCTGGAAACTTCTCTAGCACCCTATTTCTCTCTATTCCCATGATGTCTTCTCAATCATACCACAAGGACACATGGTCAGCTATGTTCATAGCAGCATTATTCATAATAGCCAGAACCTGGAAACAACCTAGATGCCTGTCAACTGAAGACTGGATTAAGAAAATGTGGTACAGCGGGGCGGCGGCGGCGGCGGCGGCGGCGGCGGCGGCGGCGGCGGCGGCGGCGCACGCCTTTAATCCCAGCACTTGGGAAGCAGAGGCAGGCCGATCTCTGTGAGTTCGAGGCCAGCCTGGTCTACAGAGTGAGTTCCAGGAAAGGTGTAAAGCTACACAGAGAAACCCTGTCTCAAAAAACAAAACAAAAAAAAACAAAAAAAATGTGGTGCATATACATAGTGGAGTGCTACTCAGCAGAGAAAAACAATGACAGCATGAAATTTGCAGGCAAATGGATGGAACTAGAAAATATCCTAAATGAGGTAACCCAGACTTGGAAGGACAAACATAGCATGATTTTTGTTTTTTTGAGACAGGGTTTCTTTTTGTAGCCCTGGCTGTCCTGGAACTTGCTCTGTGGACCAGGCTGGCCTCAAATTCAGAGCTCTGCCTACCTCTGCCTCCAGAGTGCTGGGATTAAAGGTGTGTATCACCACTACCTAGCAAGATTTTTTGAGAGCTTTACTTTATGAGTATGGAGAGTGTTTTGTCTGCACATATGTATGTGTGTACCACATAAGTGCCTGAGGCCAGAAGACAGCATTGGATCCTCTGAAACTGTAGTTAAGAGATGGTTGAGAGCCAGCTTAGGAATGCTGGGAACTGAACCCCAGTCCAAGCAACATGTGCTCTTAATCTGAGGGCCACTCTGCAACACTGTACACTGTCTCTCATCCTGTTGGCCATTTTCAGTGAGGTAAGGTGACGTCTTACTGGTTGGTTGTGTGTTTGTTTGCTTTTTGGTTTTGTTCTGAGACAGGGTTTCCCTATGTAGCCCTGGGTATCCTGGATCTCATTCTGTAGACCAGGCTGGCCTTGAACTCAAAGAGATCCGCCTGCCTCTGCCTCCTGAGTTGCTGGGATTAAAGGCGTGTGTTACCACTGCCAGGCATCTTACTGGTTTTGGTTTGCATTTCCCAGGTGACCAATGATAATGGACAGTATGCTTTTTTTTTTTTTTTTTGGTTTTTTTTTTTTTTTTGGTTTTTTTGAGACAGGGTTTCTGTATAGTTTTGGAGCCTGTTCTGGAACTCACTCTGCAGACCAGGCTGGCCTTGAACTCACAGAGATCTGCCTGCCTCTGCCTCCCCAATGCTGGGAATTAAAGGCATGCGCCACCACTGCTTGGGCTTCAGTCGATATTCTTGATGTTAACCCTTGGGTTATAATTGGTACACATGCCACTGGTACACACAAGTAAGTGTAATTTTAGCTGGTCATGGCAACACATTCAGGATGCAGGAGGTTGATCTCTTAAGAGGCCAACCAGGGCCACATAGAGAACCTAGCTTTAAAAAAGAGAAATTAATTTGGGCACTGGAGATGACTTGACAGTTAAGAGCATTTGCTTTTGCAGAGGACCCAGGTTCTAGTTCCAGCACCCACATGGCTTTAACTCAATTCCAGAGGATCAGACACTCTTCTAGCTTCCTTAGGCAGGCACATGGTACACAGACATACATACTGGCAAAACATCCATACACATAAAACAAAAATACAGTTGCCACTCAGAGACACACTTTTAATTCCTGCATTTGGGAGGCAAAAGCAGGCAGATCTATGTGGATTCAAGGCCAGCCTGGTATATTTAACAAGTCTGAAGTCACCTAATACATAGTGAGACCCTGTCTAAAAAAAAAAAAAAAAAAAAAAAAAAAGGCAAAAATAAATGAATAAATAAAAATAATTTTTAAGTAATTTATTTGTATTTTTTGTACATTGATGGTTTGCTTGCATGTATGTTTATGTGAGGGTGTTGGATCCCCTGGACCAGAGAGGTTAAAGTTGCGAGCTGCCATATTGGTGCTGGGAATTGAACCCAGGTCCTCTGGAACAGTAGCCAGTGCTCTTAAGCACTGAGCTAAATTTTAGCCTGGTGTTGGTGGTGCATACCTTTTAATCCCAGCACTCGGGAGGCAGAGGCAGGAGGATCTCTGAGTTTAAGACCAGCCTGGTTTACAAAGCAAATTCCAGGATAGTCAGGGCTACACGGTAGGACCCTGTCTCAAAAAAAAAAAAAAAAGAAAGGAAAAGAAAAGAAAAAATTTAGAAGTGTAATTTTTAAAAATAATCAGGAAGCTGGGTATGATAGTGCACACTTTTAACCCCAACATTTAGGAGGCAAGCAGATATCTGTGAATTTGAGGCCATTCTGGTCTATATAGCAAGTTCAGGCAAGCCAAAACTACAACGTGAGACCCCGCTTCTAAAACCCCAAATAAATAAGTAAAATAATGGCTGAAGAGGTGAATCAGTGGTTAAGAGCACTAGCTGCTCTTACTAAAGACCTGGGTTTGGCTCTCAGTATCCACATGACAGTTCACAATTGTTAGTCACGCTACATAAAATACAAATCTTAAAAATAGCTAGACGGTGGTGATACTCAGGAGGCAGAGGCTGGCAGATCTCTTGAGTTCTGGAACAGCTACAGAGAAAGTAGGACACAGAGAAACCTTGTCTCAAAAAACCAGAATAAGTAAGTAAATAAATAAAAATAAAATAAAACCCAAAGCTTTCCTATTTGCCACATCACATAGCCAGTCTCTTCTCTAGAATTGGACCAGGCACCCTTCTCTCATTAAGCATTAAGTCATGGAAATTATTTCGGCAATTTCACTTTGAAGATTTCAACCTTTTATAGTTTGGGGGTTTTAAACTTTAGAGATTTTGATCTCTTGGGGTTTGTTTTGTTTTCAACCCTTTTTGTACTAGGAAGAGCGCTACCACTGAGTCTTACCCCAGTCTCCTGAGATTTCAGGTATGAATCTTCCAGAGTCATGCTTGACCATTGCAAGCAGAGATCATCCTCACTCACACTACTGAGTGTGGGCAGGAGGAAGCTTCCGCTTTGAAAGTCCCTCTAAGACCTTTCTTGGAGCAAAGTGTAAAGCACACAGCTGTACAATGCCTATAGTCTCAACATGCGGGCAGTAGAGTACGGCCAAGGTTCAAGGCTGTCCACGGCTACAGCAGCAAGACCCTGGTTTCTTGGAAGGCCATATTAGAGATTGAATAAGGACCCACTGCTGGGCTGAGCATGTGAATGAACTGCCCCATACACAGGAAGCAGTCATAGCATCGTGGGTCCATAGAACAGCTATGCCAGCCCACAAAGAACGACAAGGACCTTTCTTGCCAACAGTATTTTAATAGTTATAAAGTGTCTATAAAGTTTTCTGCTGAAATAAGATTACAATGCTTATCTCCAGTCAACACTAGGACACCCAGAGCCAGAGATCCAGCTGGCTGCCCCGGGGCTGGATTAATGTTGTGTGTCCAGAGAAGTGCACATCTCAGGAGATGATCCTCAAGGATGGCCTTTCCTCCTCCAGGGCCCGCAGCTGGTCTTCCACCTCCCCCGTCCAGTAAATGTCATACAGGCTGTCACAGGCAGGCAGGAAAGAGTGAGTGAGTTAGGGTGCTCCTGTTTACTCATCCATTCCCACCTTCCTGCCTGATCCTCTGAGCTCAGGCACCCCTGTCCCACCACCTTCAGCACATCCACTTACACTAGCTGCTGAAGGGCACAGCTGGGCTGTTTGAGGCTCTCCATCAGTTGCAGGACACCCGAGTCACCCATGCAGTTGTTACTGAGGTCCAGTTCCCGCAGGCTGCGGTTGGTCAGCAGGACTGAGGCAAGGCTGCTGCAACCACTGTCTGTCACGTCGCAGTCCCCCAGCCTGGGTGGAGAGGGCAGAGCTGTTCTCCATACCTGGGCTTTAGCAGGAAGGCAGCCCCTCCATACTTCAAGTGCAGCTAAGCTCCCCTCAGCTGGATACAATAGCCGGAACCCTAGCTTCCCCTGACAGGAATGGCGCACAGCCTCAGAGGGCACATGCATCTCTGAGCACCAAGAGCCTGGCTAGATCAGAACCTTGTGCACCAAGGCCAAGAACATCAGGCTGCCTATAAGAAGTGATAGGGTAGACAGGTTCCAGACTGAGTAAGACTGGGGTATAGACCAAAGGAAGAACAAGTGAGCAGGGCCAGTACCCATGCTCATCAGCTGGAGCCTGAAGAAGCCAGAGGTACTGGGGGTTAAGGTACAAGTAGACCAGGTGACATCAAGAAGCTGCAATGGCTTGCCTCCCCAAGGTGGGTCTGAGATCAACAGGACCCCATCTGTAAGTGGCTGTAGCAGGCCTCAAGACTCCTGGGACAGGACCCTCAGACTTCAGAGTGTCCACCCTTCAGCTAGTGCCCAGTCCAGAATGACCAGCAGTCACTTTGTGCCACCACACAAGGCAGGGCAGAGATAAACGGTAAATGAGACTCTGGACTGGGTAGAAAATGGGGAATGGCTAGAAATTCGAACAAAAGCTTGAGAAAGAAAGTGAGGACAGGAATTGAACTGCCCTTAAAACCCAAGGACTGACTCCAGGACCCTGCAGAAAAAGGAACGGAGAAGGATGAAGAGAGTACATGACTTCTCAGGGCCAAGGCCCACACAAAGGCAAATCAATAGCCCAGAGCACAGTGGACAGAAACTTGTAAAAGCTGCCAAAGAAGGCTGGGCCCACTTGCTGCCAAGTTCAACAACCTGAGTTCCATACTTGGAACCCCAGGGTAGAAGAAGCAACTCCTGTAAGTTATCTTCTGACCTTGACATGCATGCATGGTATGAGCTTGGGGGCACACACACAAACAGAAATGTGAAATAATAACTTAAAAACCTGCCAAAGAGAATAAGGAGGCACATAGGGAATTTGGGACAGCAGAGTCCTCCCTGGAACCAGAAAGAAATGGGAGGAATGAGTGGCTCAGATTCCTCACCTAGCTCAATGGCCAGGATACACGAGGTTCTGTAGAAGATGAGTTTCTAGTACTCATGGAAGCTGTTAGAACGTGACCAAGAGAATGAAAGAACCCAGGCTTGATGATGCATGCCTTGTCCGAAACAAACACTATCAAGAGGTGGGGATAGGATATGGAAAACCCTAGGACATCCATGCCTACCTGGGGTTCCTCACAGGAGGAAGGTGGCCAGACTTGGAGCTGTACCCACCTCCCAGCACATGCCCACCTGCATACTCACCAAAGCACACGCAGCACAGTGTCTGGCTGGCCCAGAGCCTTGCAAAGCTCCAGGACTCCCAAGTCCCCCAGGGGATTGCTGCTCATTTGCAGCTCCAGCAGAGAACGGTTCTTGGTCAACACGGAGCAGAAGTGGGAACAAGAGGCGGCTGTGAGGCTACAGGTCTTCACCCTGCGGGAACAGAAAGGCTGGTGCCAGTAGCTCCAACTAGCCCTTCCCTTGGAGGTCCATAAGGAACCCAGGTGGCACACCCACTTCCCCATCCCTCCCTCATCCTCTGTGGACCTGCACCTCAGCTCAGCACTGTCCTCTTCCTGAGTCCCTCAGCAGCCCCCAGACCTCACTCCACTCTAGCCTTGCTGCATGTCTGCCTAGTCCCCATTCTGTCCTAGAAGAACCTCAGGCCCCCTCACCACAGCGACTCCAGCTGACAGCCAGGCTCCAGCAGGCTCTCACACAGCAGCTGGGCACCTTCATCCCTCAGCTCATTGCCAGCTAAGCTGAGTTCCTTCAGGCTCTCCTTGGCCCTGAGGACTCGGCACAGGTCCTTGCAGCCCTCTGCAGTGATATCACACTCCCACAGCCTGTGGGACATCAACATTCTTGAAGGATGGTCCTCACTCACCACGTCCTCCAGCCCCATGCAAGGAGGCTGGGAGCTGACTCACCACAGAGTCCTGAGCCTGCAGCTGGGGAGCAGCAGTCCAGAGCACAGAGCGGCAATGCCCGCATTACCCAGCTTGTTGCTGCCCAGGTCCAGTTGCCGCAGTGAGGCTTTGGAGGCCACGACATCACACAGATCCTTGCAGTTGGCTGATGTGATACCACAGCTCTCCAGCCTAGAGACACAGGCCATAATAAGAGGAGTACTGGTGCCTGGCCCTACCCCTTTGCCCCTGCGGCCTCGTACATACTTGAGTGACTCCAGTTGACAGGCAGAGGCTTTCAAGCCCTGGCACAGCATCTGGATACCAGCCTCGTGGAGGTCATTGTTGCTCAACACTATCTCCTTAAAGTCAGGTTTCACCCTGAGCACCGAAGCCAGGGGCTCGCAGCTGGTTGCTGTGAGGTTACAGTATTCCAACCTGAGGGAGGCAGGGGTCTCAGGACATCAAAAGGATTAAGGACGGGCCTAGAAATTTGGCATCGGGGAAACAAGGGATTGCTGGTATCTCATTTCCCATTGCAACCTTAGGCCTCCTCTGGTCAGGCACAGTGAGGACCTAGAGCCTCCAGAAGGACACCAACATCACTCAGGAAACCTTTACTGGAAAGAGCCCCACCTCAAATTCTGAGGTCCTCCCAGAACCAGCAGAGAGAAACAAGTTCCTACTGGAGAGTATCTTCGGCTCATCTGGGGTCACACTACAGAATCAAACCAGACTACCAGTATCAGTTCCCCCTCTCAGAGGCTCGGCCAGCTGCCAGCACCTAGCAAAGGAGAGCCCCTCAAATCTTAGGAGTCCCCTCCAGAGTTCTTATCCATTGTGCTGGTGTGAGGCTTACTGAGGATGGCTGGATGGCTGGGCTCTGGGTCGGGGGCGGCAAAGAGCTCAGGGACCCTGGCAAGACAGACACTCACTGAAGCTTCTCAAGGTGGCACTGGGGGTCCAGAAGTCCTTCACAGAGCAGCTTCAGGCCTGCATCCCCCAGAGGGTTGTCACTGAGATGTAGCTCACGTAGGGTGGGCAAAGAGCGCAGCACGTTAGGCAGGACGCCACAGCCAGCCTCCGTCAGGCTGCAGTTCTGGAGGCTGAAGCACATGCCATTGGCAGCAGTGAAGAACAGACTCAGGCCACGCCTGCCAGAGCTCCAACACACCCTACAGGGTTAGGACACTACTTTCCCTCTAGATGGGGTTCCAGGCCAAAGAAGGACACCAGTGTGGCTCAGCCAGATTCTCTCTTGGGTCTGGGACCTGGAACAAAGCCACAGTGTGGCTTGTCCCAGCACTGCACACTACATCTGTGTTCTGGATGGAGCTGCGAGTGCCTAGTACCACAACCTGTCCCTTCCTGTGTCACCAATGTCTCAGTGGCTTTCTACGTCATGGCTGCCTATCTGCCCGCTTGAGGTTCTGCCCTGAACAGGCTGGGCTGAGCCCCTGGACTTACCTCAGCTTCTGGATCTTACAGGTGGGCTTCTGCAGGCCCTGGAGCACCAGGCTCACACCAGCATCCCCCAGCTCATTGGTGCAGAGGCTGAGCTCTGTGAGGGTAGGGTTGGCCTGGATCGCTGAGCTGATGTCTTTGCACCGCACCTCAGTGAGGCCACAGTCATCCAACCTGCAGACAGGACCCCTGGGTCAGCATGGCGCTGGCCTCAGACCCAACCACCATCCCACACAACAGGAGCCAAGAAATCCAAATGTGGATTATAACTACAATGTTTAAACTTTAAACAGGCATTTATGGTGACAGGTGACCACTAAGCTCCAACGCAGTCTGGGCTACACCTACACAGTGGAAGAAAGCTTTCTCAAAAAAAAAAAAAAAAAAAAAAAAAAAAAAAAAAAAAAAACAAGAACTAGAGTTGCCTGCCTCACTTGCATCAAGCTCCAGCACTGAGAGTTGGGGGTGGGGAGAGCAGGGACGGATGCTGATAGCAGGCAGAGGAACTCAGACCTGGTCAGAGCTGCAGCAGTGTGAGGACGTGCTGAACCACAGCAAGTTATGACTCAGTTGTGTCCACACGGACACAGTGTAGGAGGCCACACCCACAGTCTCTCCACACTCTCCAAAAGCACATGACCAGCATGAAAAGCCCTCAGACCAGCCAAGGGGACATGTGCAATGTATCCAGACTCAAAACTCAGGTCACTAGGACAAGAGGAAGAGGAACCCTACAGAAGGGCCTATGAGCTGATCAGCAGAAGTCATGTGGGATCCTAAGCAACTAAGGATGGGGAAAGTCACAGGGCAAAGCCGGGAACCCACATCTGACTAAAGTGCTAGGCAGCATGAGAGTCTTAGGACATGGTCATGGGAAGCTGATAGAGGGCTGGGATGCCTCGATGACCTTTGGATTCTGTGGCAAACCTAAAACTATCTTGGGGAAGATGAGGATGAAGCAGGTACCTATCTCTTGCCTGGGAACCTGAGAGCCTAGTGAGGAGGGCTGGTACCAACTCCCTTTCTCAGTCAGAGACGGACAGACAGGGAAGGGGTGGACAGGCACCATCACCTCCTGAAAAACCTACTCTGTCTCCAGAGAAGGCAAAGCTGAGTAATAAGGGTCCAAACTGCCAGACTCGAGGTGCCCACCACCTGCCATCAGTCGCCACATTAAGCCTACCCCCTACCTGAGCCTGCAGTGGTTCACATATGCTTCTCATACATGACACATGCTAGTCAAGTTCTACTACTTACCTATATGAGCTACATGCCTAGTTGTCAGTTTTTAAACTCTTGTATCTCAGGCTAACTTGTTATGTTACACTCACTATGTAGCAAAAAATGACTTTGGGCTTCTGATCCTCCTGCCTCCACCTCCCCAGTGCTGGGAGTATAGGCTTGTACCATCATGCTCATTTCTATTTTGTTGGAAGTCAACTGAACCCAAGACCTTGGGCAGGCTAGACAACTACTGAGCTATGTCCCTGTAGCCCAATTCCTTGGCCAGTATGGGCTACAGAGTGAGACCCTTGTCTGATAACAAACAAACAAAAAGGTTGAAGTAACATCTCATGAAGATTATGCAAAACGTCTTTGTGTCCATTAATAGCATGCTTTTGGAACACAGCAAACCCATCGGGGGGCCACAAGCTGCAAGAACCACCCATCTCCACAACCAAGTACTACCCTCCCAGCCAAACCCAACGGTACCCACAAGGTCCCCAAGGCTGCCTCTACCTGACCACTTGGTATTGCTGGATCAGGGGAACGAGCTCTGTCCACCTGGCATCACTCAGGTGCTCACACTGGATGTCAAGACTCATGGTGGGTGCACAATGTAATCTGGGCAGAAGAAAGAAGGACGAGAGAACTCTTGAGGAAATTTCCAATGCTTGACAGGATAGACTTTGTAAGAGGATGAGTCCAAAAGCCAAATGAGCACATTTTTTTCCCAGTAGGGGCCCAGCCTCTCCCCAGCAAGTGTGTCCACACATTGAGTCTCTAGAAGTAAACAAGGTATCAGGAGAGGCTGCCTACATGTTACCCCTAGCAAATACCACGAAGAGCAGCAGAACGTAAGGGCCAGCACTGAGACAGTCTGAAGGAGCCCAGCCACCCGAGCACCTCCTTCTTGCTGATGACAGCATGGGGACACCAAGTCTGGCCTAGAACTCTCCTGCCTCGTATGTGCCTGAGCATGGCTGTGTCTGGAAACCCCAGCAGGGGAGCTTCCTGCTCCCTCAGCTCATGTTCTTGGAACAAACTGGGTGGAAGGCAGCGCCATACTCTACTGTTGCCAAGCCATCCACAAAGTCAGATGCCAGGGAGCCAGGATCCTGGACAGAAGCAACCACCTGAAGGGTGGGAAGGCACAGGACTCTGGGAGAAAGGGGAGTACTGAAGGGCAGCCACTGAGGCACGCACTTCCATGATTTCCTTCTGAGGCTAGGGGCTCAGACCAGGCCAGGATTATCTTCTGCAAAACCCTCAGCCAGTTCAGGCCCCACCCACAGAGGATCCAGGCTGTCCATCGGGCTGAGAAAAATGAGACCTATATCCAGGAAAGCTGGGACAAACCGGTCACAGGCTCTGACAGGGATGGGCACAGAGCCTGAATAAACAAGGCTGGCACTGGCTGTGGAAGGATGTTCCTGAGGCCTGGGGGACAGGTACCCATGTCCCCACATTTCCTGAGCATCTGTTAAGCAGGCTAGTTTGGCCAGCATGTAGGTATCCTGGAGGGCTCCTTGGAAGAAGTGGTCTGTGCTGTGCTGCTAGCACAGAGGTGGGAGAGGGGAACTGGGTTCTGTTTAAGAGCAACAGACATTCACTCCAGCTGCCCTCTCTGATGGTCACGACAATGACCACAGTTCTGTGGGAGGGTCCAGTGCCTGGCACACCATGGCCTTGCTAAAGGGGCCTTCCCTTTCCTTCTCAGAGCTGGGAGGATAACCCTGTAATGCCAACCAGGGAGAAAGATTCACTCTACACACCTTGACACAGAGTGAGTGACCGGGGAAACTGATGCAAGGCATGGATACCTCACTGCGGTCCTAACAGCCACGACACGGAGCAACCATTTATCCCCACCCCCATGAGTCAGTAAGTAAAACCAGCACAGCCTGGATTCTAGGGTGTGTCATCCAAACACAGTCAGGGCTGGAGCACTAAAGGTGAGGTGGCAGCTACCGGACTTCCCTCACAGCACCATCCCCAGGCCCTGGCCCACAAGTCTGTTCTCTTTTGCGCTACAGACTAGGGGATCCTAGAGTGTCTGTCTTTAGGGAAAGTACAGGGCTGGGCTTTGAGGCAGGTGAGGCAGCCAGTTCTGACTGATTATCTGAGGTCAGGGACAAGGGATGTGAAAGTACCCAGGCAGCTGGCTCTCCTCCCACACTCCTCCCCTGGCTTGGCCTTGGGACTGGGCCCTTGATCCTTTGGCTGTGGGCCCTGGGAATGCACACAGGTGATGAGTCGGGAGGCCCCACAAGCCTGAGCTTAGCTGTGACTAGGGATCGCTAGCTAGCTGCTCCTAATGAATCCTGGGATCTGAAGACGGCCCGGTTTGGGCCAATAGGCCGCTGGCGACGGAGCCATGAGCTCGGCCTTCCAGCACCGAGAAAGGATCCTCCTGGGCACATCATCTGTGCCTCCCTACGAAGGAACAGGCCTCAGAGGCTTGCCGGGCCGGCGACCCCGCCCCCGCCCTATTTTTGGTCCCCCGAACCTTCTGGTCCAGACGCTCTGCCACGTATTAAGAGGGCCAGGAGGGGACTCGAGAAAAACTCTCAGGGCCAGCCGGGCGCCCCGGAGCATGGCCCTAGCTCACCTGGCTCTGCTGCTAGAGGTCCCAGCCGGTCCCGTTTCTTCCGCCCAGGGCGGGGCCTCGAGACTGCCGGTCCTCTCTGGCCCCAACTAGCCTTTCACTTTGCCTTCAGGAAACCGCCCACCGGGTCTGCCCCTCCCACATGCAAGCTGCACTTTGGGAACAGACCCAAACAAACCTGAGTCACTTTGGGGCCTGACTAAAACTATTGAAATGATCCAGAGCTGCCGAGAAATGGGTGCGCCTGCGATGACAGCTTCTGGTACAAAAAACAGCACCCAGCCGCGTCTCTAACGAGCCGACGAGGTTTGCACGCATAGAACAGAGTTCAAAACATCCTTTACAAACCAGGCGTGGTGGCGTACACTTTAATCCCTGGGCTCAGGAGGCAGAGGCAGGAGGAATCTTTCTCCCTGGTTGGTATTACAGGTTTATTCTCTGTGAGTTTGAGGCCAGCCTGGTCTACAGAGCGAATTCAGGACAGCCAAGGCATTATTAGACAGAAAAACCCTGTCTCAAAACATGCCCCCACCCCACTCCCCCCCCAAAAAAAGAAATCCTTTATGGCCCCGGGGTGTGGCTGGGGGTGGTAAATAGTGTCATCTTATGCATGAGGCTCTTGACACCCCAAAAGGGCAAGCATTTTGTCACTGTTTAATCACTTCAGTATTAGTTTTATCAATTTTATTTATGTATATGAATGTTTCATTTGCATATGTCTGTGCATCGTGCCCAAGAAGGACAGAAGAGGGTATCAGATTCCCTGGGACTGGAGTTATAGATGGTTGTGAGCCACCATTCAGGTGCTGGGTACTGAACCTGGGTGCTCTGGAAGAGCAGCAGCCAGTGCTCTTAACTGCTAAGCCATCTCTCCAGCCCATGTTTAAACTTTGTAACATACTCCTACATTATGGGAATTGTGTTTGGTGTTTGAATTTTGAAACAAGGTCTTGATGTGTAGCTGGCCTCGAACTTCCAGATTTGCCTCCTGAGTGCTGGATATTCTAGCACTTTGGAAAAGGTCAGCAAAGGGAATTTGACTGTCACTCTGGAGCCCTGCACAGATAGCCACACACTTGTCAAGGAATCAGTATTCACCCACCTATTTCTTGAGCACCTACTGTGTGCCAGGCACTGTTCCAAGTCCCAGCCCTCCTGGGGCTTAAGTAACACATGAAAAGAGGACAACAGCATGCTAGCATAGGAGGTCAGGGATTGTCTTCCCAAAAAGACCTGGGGCAGGGGACCCTGAAAAGGGAAAGGGAGGCAAGAGGTAGACTGGATTTCAGCTTCATAAACCCTGCATCGTGGTCACTACAGACCTAGCTTAATCTTCTTGGCAGCAGGAGCCATGAGAACTCAAGACCCCAGCAACTGTGAATTAGGGGATCCGTTCTATGGGGAAGGTAAAGGCTGCCCAACTAGAAGGGAAGCTTTGGCCAGGCCAGCCCTTTCTCGTTGCTGCTGGGAGAGCTCCTGATAAGAAGCTGTATCTACAGAGACTGACTGATAAGAATTTCAGTGCTGTGGAAAGACTGGAATGGTGAAGTTCCGGAGCCTAATTACCTTATCTTGGGCGAGTTCTAGCCCTCCCAGGCAGCCCTTTTTTGCCCATCTCTGTTGGAACCAACATCCCGTGACTGACAGATAGGAACCTTTTAGAATCTTTTAATTTAGCAGACCAATAGCTTCTACTAACCCCAAAGCTGAGAATGTCATCAGATAGCATCCTGGACCTATAGAAAAGCTTCCCCCATCTTTCTGTACCTGTCTCTCTGATATACCCACCAATGTCATTTGAACTTGCCTTGATTTATGACTTTTTTTCTGCAAAACTACAAAACTTCATGACACCTCTTCCATGTTGGAACATGGAATTTGAGGCAACCTAAATCTGTTCCCAGGCCATGGTCACTAACAATAACTCCAGAGTAAACTCTCTCTTCTTCCCTGAAAGATGAGAGCTGTGAGCTGGGCAGTGGTGGCCCACGCCTTTAATCCCAGCACTTGGGAGGCAGAGACAGGCGGACCTTTGTGAGTTCGAGGCCAAACTGGTCTCCAAAGCGAGTTCCAGGAAAGGCGCAAAGCTACACAGAGAAATCCTGTCTCGGAAAAAAAAAAAAAAAAAAATGAGAGCTGTGTTTTTTGCATGGGTACTCTGTACTCACATAGGGCAGGGGCTACCAACTTGGGGTCCTGGGTTTCAGGCAAGCGTGATTCTAGCACCTCACCAGGACCTCAGGACAAACTGTGAAGACAGTGAGCACCTCTCTTCCTGGCACATGCATGAAAATGGGGGTTTCTATGGAGACCACTTCCACTGAGGGAAGGTGAGAAAGGAGAGAAAGAGGGTGCATCGGCTCCCTGGGTATGCTGAGTTTCCATCAACTACTGGATGCTGTAAGGGAAAACTAACAGGGGTGGGTCTGTGTAATCATGAGGATCTTCGTTTTTTGTTTTGTTTTTTGAGACAGGGTTTCTCTGTGTAGCTCTGCACCTTTCCTGGAACTCACTCTGTAGCCCAGGCTGGCCTCAAACTCACAGAGATCTGTGAAGATCCTCTTAAGGAAATTACAGAGATAACGGGTGGAAGGGTAAAAAATCATTTGTCTTTTGGAGCCTCCAGAAGGAACAACCCACAGACATTTGATTTTTAACTCATTTTGGACTTCTCTCCAGAACTGTAAAGTGACAAATGTAAAGTAACAAACAGATTTGCAATTTTGTTACAGCAGATATGAAACTGGTATTTTTACAGCTATTACAATTCTGGGTGTTTTGTTTTCCTTCTAGACGGTCTCACTGTGTAGTTCTGGCTGTCCTGGAACTCACTATGTAAACCAGGCTGTCCTCGAGTTTACAGAGATTCCTAGGACTAAAGGCATGCACACTACACATGGCTCTGGGTTTTTTTGTTTTGTTTTGTTTTGTTTTTTTCTTTTTTCTTTAAGCTGTGGTCTTGCAGCAGGACGCAGACTGCCTTTAATCCCAGCACTCTATCCCAGAGGCCCAGGCAGGTGAATCTCTGAGTTCCAAACCAGCCTGGTCTACATAGTGAGATCTTGTCTCAAAAAAAACCAGAACAAAACAAAAAAAGATACCGCCTTGCTATGTACTGTAGTCCAGGCTCACCTTGAACCACATGTAACCTCTTCTTCCTTCACGCTGAGCTTGGAAGCCTGTGCCACCACACATAACCTACTTTTTCTGTGTACAAACACTGTGAGGCAGCCCAACCTTTACGTTAATCGCAGCACTTCATCCAAAGGGCTGGGCCAGAGTATCAGCATGAGTTCAAGGTTAGTTTGTGCTATATAGTGAGTTCCAGGCTAGGCTGGGCTACAGTGTGAAACTTTGTATTTAAAAAGAAAAAAAAAAATCATACATACAGTGGCCAGACTACTGAGCAAGAGACCCTTTCTCAAAAATACGTATTTAAAAAAACAAAAACGTGTATACAATGCAACTTTCCTCTGAGTACAATTATCTGTTTATGTGGCTGTATCAACCATCCCTATGGTGGACTGTTTTCAAATTTTCACTACCCTGTAAGTAAGATCTAGCCGGTTCTAAGGTCCTTCCCAAACACGGCCAAAATGACAAAACTTGCTGCAGAAATCTAGCTGTCGGCAAAAACAGCTCTCAGGAGATGCGGAACCAGTTCCATGCCCTCCCACGGGAGCGGCTTCCACTTCCCCTGGCGTCCAGGAGGCCGAGGGCTAGCCCGGCTGCCCGGTTCAGGCGCCACTGTGAGTCCGCAGTTCTCGGGGGACCTGGACGATCGAGCGACCCTCCACTTCAGATGTCGCTCCCTCCAGGCCCTCCACCTGCTCCTCGAATCCCGAGGAGGTGCTTGGGGGTGGGGGTGACGAAGGCCCAGGGCTGCTCAGGGAAGGAAAGCAATTCTAACTGGGCGGGCCCTTGCTTCGGGGACCTGAAAGAGAGACGACGCACGCGCACACTGACGCGCCAGGACCCCACCCCACCGCACCCCTAAGGCGGACCGCGGGCGGGGGGTGGGGAGGGTGTAACATGGTGCGATGACGTCATCCACGTGCGCAGACACCGCCTCGTTCGTCCCTCCCCCCCTCCCCCCCGGCCCCGCCCCACTCCGTCCGGGAGCGCCCGTTCGCTTCCGGCTCTTCACCGGCTGAGCGGGGCACGGGCAGCTGAGTGACCACAAGCGGAGAGAGCGTGTGACACTGACCTCGCGAAGACCTGGAGAGCCGGGGCGTGATGGCGGCCTTCGGACTGGCGTGGGCAAGGCGAGGCCCTGCGAGGCGTGTCAGCATTGTGGGGGGCGGGGTTTGTTGAGGAGGCGGGGCCTAGCGCGTGGTACTTCGGGCTGGTGAGAGGATGCTTGGAACCAGCCAGACTACCGTCTTCCGGAAGTCGATCCCGAGTGGTGGGCGGTGGAGCAGTGATGCTCCCGGGGTGGTTGGCGCCCGCGCTGGAGCTCACTCTTTTATTGTGACGGGTGTTGCTGGCTGATTTCTGGACCTACACGATAAATATTTCCCGAATTTTGCCAAAATGTGTTGGAGAGTTTTTTGGTTTGTCTGCTTGCTTCTTTCTTTCAGAGCCAAGGTCTCCTTGTGCTCTTGATGGCCTGAAACAATTCTATGTAGCCAAGGTGGCCTCGAAGTCAAGTCCATCCTGCCTCAGCCTCTCTGGGTTCTGGGATTACTATGCCTAACTTCCTTGATATATTTTTTTTAACAAACTCTGGCTATGTGGCCACCACACCTGACCTCTGGGTTATATCATCATCATCATATTTGTGTGTGGTTTATGTATACTTACTTGTCCAGTGCTTGGGAGGAGGACATCCAGGGTCCTGCTCTATCACATTCCACCCTATTCCCATCAGACAGGGTCTCTCACTGTCTTTCCACTGTTGTGAGACACCACGTCTAAGGCAACTTATAAAAGAAAGCTTTTAATTTGTTGTGTTCCAGAGGTGAATTCATAACCATCTTAGTGGGGAGCATGGCAGCAGGCAGGCAGGCAGGCCTGACTCTGGAGTAGGGGCTGAAAGCTTATATCCTCATCTGCAAATAGGAGGCAGAGAGACCTAACTGGAAACAGTGTGGTGGGGTGTAGAAACCTCAAAGCCCACCAGGCAGTGGTGGCGCACGCCTTTAATCCCAGCACTTGGGAGGCAGAGGCAGGCAGATCTCTGAGTTCAAAGCCAGCCTGTTCTACAGAGTGAGTTCCAGGATAGCCAGGGCTACACAGACAAACCCTGTCTCAAAAATAAAAAGGCAATCTCAAGGCCCACTCCCAGTGACACACTTCCTTCAACAAAGCCACACCTCCTTATCCTTGTCAAACAGTTCCACTAACTAGGGACCAAGAATTCAAACATATGAGCCTCTGGGGATCCATTCCCATCTAAACCACCACACTCACCGAACCTGAAGCTAAACTGGAACAGGCAAGACCCAGCAATCTGCCTGTCTCCTCACCGCTGTGATGCTCCAAGTGCAGAGGTGCTGAGTGACCAGGTAGCCTCCTCAGATCCACATGTCCATCCCACACACCCTCCAAAGTCAAGGCTTTCTGATACAATACTAGAGAAACCTACCCACTTTATAAGCTGGAAATTGATTTTCTTTATTATCTTTTTTTTTTTTTTTTTTTTTTTTTTTGGTTTTTCGAGACAGGGTTTCTCTGTGTAGCTTTGCGCCTTTCCTGGGACTCACTTGGTAGTCCAGGCTGGCCTCGAACTCACAGAGATCCGCCCGCCTCTGCCTCCCGAGTGCTGGGATTAAAGGCGTGCGCCACCACCGCCCGGCTTCTTTATTATCTTAAAAGAAGTCATTCATTATAGACAAACTGAAGCCACATAAGCAGAATAGTATCTACAGATAATCCTATGGTCTACATGAAAACATTGGCAGGCTGGGAAGATGGCTTAGTGGTTAAGAGCACCGACTGCTCTTCCAGAAGACCCAGGTTCAATTCCCAGCACTCACATAGCAGCTTACAACTGTCTGTAACTCCATTTCCAGGAGACCTGACACCCTCATACATACAGACATACAGACAGACAGGCAAAAACATCAATGCACATGAAATAAAAATTAAAACAAAAAAAAGTTGGCATTTTGACTGCAGTTACTAGGATTTGTTATAGATCAGGATTATCTAAAGAAAGGTATTGTGCCCACAATTGTGATGTAACAGGAACCAATAGCAGGAAACTTATGAGAAGACTTCAGAAAGAAAGTGACGGCCCAGATAGTAAAGCCACCGTTGTCAAGTGTGAGACCTGAGTTCTCTTCCAGAACCCCACATGAGGGAGGGGAGAAACCAGTTCCCCTCGGCTGCCTCTGACTTCCACTCACAGGCTGTGGCATGCCCACATCCATACATACCCAAACACAAATAAATACACGTTAAAAGGGAACTAAGAAGAAGAGTTGAAAACTCATCTTTATTTAAGTCAGTATGTCCAAAACATCATTTCAGCATGTAAGCGGTATCTTATAAATTAAATTGAACATGATTGCTCGCATTCTTTAATACTCAGTACTCGGGCCCTACGGTTATTTTGTTCACGGACATCTCAGTTCAGGTGAGCCCTATTTCCAGTACGCAAAAATCTCACAGGACTTTTTTCTTTTTCATGGTATTTTTCTTTTTTCTGGTTTTTCTAGACGGGGTTTCTAGCCCTGGCTGTCCTGAACTCACTCTGTAGACCAGGCTGGGCTCGAACTCAGATCCGCCTGCCTCTGCCTTCTGAGTCCTGGGATAAAGGCATGTCACCACCACATGGTGGACTTTTTTCTTGGTGTGTATGTGTATGCACGTTTATTTTAAAATTCCATATCATCTATTACATTCTCATAATTTGAGGAAGTAGATATGTATGGGCACATACAACAGGTAGAATCCAGAAATGAACCAGGCTGCTGCAGTGATCCCTGTCTTTGGGATGAGTGAAAGCATTTCACCAGCAGGGCCAGCTGTGCAGGGTTCTGGCTCCCTCTAGTGGACACAAGCTGGCAAATCTACCTGGCTGCCCAGGGAAGAGGTAATGCTAGGAAGAAGTCATGGAGTTACCTCCACTGATTCATCAGAAACCACAGAGGATCCACGGCCTGACAGGTGAGTGGCACACAGAGGCCCAGGCAGCGCTTACCAGCTGGCCTACAGATGGCTGAGCCTGAGTGATGTTTACTATAGAGAGGATGGGGAATACTAGAGATGAGGGAAGATTTCCTTCAGGAAATCAGAACATACCTGCCCTCAGCACTGTGGGGCTGTTACCTCCTGAACATCTTATAAAATGACTTTCTTAAAAACCATTTTGTTGTTATTTTGTTTTGTTTTGTTGAGACAACATTTCTTTGTGTAGCCCTGGCTGTCCTGGAACTCAACCTATAGACCAAGCTGGGCTTGAATTAAGAGATTCACTTGCCTCTGGTGGGATTAAAGGCATGTGCTACCACTGACCAGCTCCTTAAAAACCATTTCTATGATTTTGTTCCTCAGGTAGGAATGGTACACATGCTAGAATAAATCTTAGAACACACAGTACAAATAATAAAAATAGGACCCGGAGAGATGCAGCTGTTAAGAGTGATTCCTTCTCTTGCAGAGGACCCAACTTCAGTTCCCAGCACCCACTGAGGGCAGGGCAGCTCACAACCATCTGTACCTCCAGCTCAGCTACCCCATACCCTCTTCTGACTTCGAAGGACACCTCCATACATGTGGCATACATTCACATAGGCACACACACACACACACACACACACACACACACACACACACAAATAAAAATAAGGGGCTAAAGAGATGACTCGGTGGTTAAAAGTGCCTACTGTTTTTCCGGAGGACTCGAGTTGGCTCCCAGCACCCATGTCAGACAGCTCACAACCGCCTAAAAGTCTAGCTCCAGGGAACCTGACACCTGAGACTTCTTTAGACACCCGCACCTATATGCACATACCCACAGGACATACATATTTACAAATAATAGAAATAAATAGTTTTTTCGAGACAGGGTTTCTCTGTGTAACAGCTCTCACTGTCCTGGAACTTGCTTTGTAGACCAGGCTGGCCTTGAACTCACAGAAATCCGCCTGCCTCTGCTTCCTGAGTGCTGGGATAACAGGCCTGCACTACCACCGTCCCGCTAGAAATAAATCTTTAAAAGTTACAGTTAAGGGCTGGAGAGATGGCTAGGAGTAGTTTTTGCTCTTCCAGAGGATAAGGTTTGATGGTGGGTCACAACCATCTGTAACTCCAGTCCTAGGGGTTCGGATACCCTCTTCTGACCTTAGGCACCAAGCATGCATGTGATGCACAAACATATATAACATGCATGTAAAACACCCACACACGGGATTGGAAAGATGGCCCAGAGGTTAAGAGCATTGACTACTCTTCCAGAAAACCAGGGTTCAATTCCCAGCATCCACATGGCAGCTCACAACTGTAACTCTAGTTCCAGGGCATCTGGTACCCTCACACAGACATACATTCAAGTAAAACACCAATGCACATAAAAAGAAATCTTTTAAAAAAATCCATACACTGGGCCAGAGAGATGGCTCAGCGGTTAAGAGCACTGGCTGCTCTTCCAGAGGTCCTGAGTTCAATTCCCAGCAACCACATGGTGGCTCCCAACCCTCTGTAATAAGATCTGGCACCCTCTTCTGGTGTGCAGGTAGAACACTGTATGTATAATAAATAAAATCTTTTTTTAAAAATCCATATACATAAAATAAATCTAAAAATATTTTTAAAAAATGAATAAAGTTTTAAAAAGAAAAATAAAAAAATCAACCATAGTCTCATTATTCTATAGGATACCTCCTTCTTTTTCTCCTCTTCCTCTTCTTCTTTTTGAGACAGCGTCTCTCTACATGCCATGACTGTCCTTGAACTCACTCTGTAGACCAGAGTGGCCTCCAACTCACTGCCTCTGCCTCCTAAGCACTGGGATTAAAGGTGCGCATCACCATGCCTGACTCCATACATTAGGTCCTTAAGTTTTGGTGTATTAAGGCCAAACATGGTGACGAAGCCTTTAATCTCAGCACTGGGAGACAAGAGGTAGGCCGATTTCTGTGAGTTCAAGGCAACCCAAAGCTACATAGGGAGCTCTTGACTCAAAGATACTTTTTTTCAAAAAAAAAAAAAAAAAAAAAAGTTGTGGTCAGGCACACACATGAGCTTTGTTGTATATTTCAAACATGTAAAACTTATGCATATGTTTATATGTTTCTGTGAACATGTATGCTCACATACATGTGAGACTGGAAGACAGCCTTGGTGTCATCCTCAGGAACACCATCAATCTCAGGTCCTTGCATTAATGAAGCAAGTGCTGAGCCGGGCAGTGGTGGCACACACCTTTGATACATGCTAGGCAAGCACTCTACCAACTGAACTATATCCTTAGCCATTTATTGTCTTGTTCAGAAAATCCTACCTAAGGGATTTCTCCCATTTTTCATGTCTGTCTGTCTGTATGTATGGGTGAGATGTTCATGAGTATACATGTTTTTGCATGTGAGAGCCCACATGTGTATGTATGTATACACGTGTACATGTGCATGGGGAAGCCTGAGGCTGCCGTCAGGAATCATCCTCCATTGCTCTTCCAACTCATTCACTGCAGGCAGACTCTCTCAATCAAACCCAGAGATCTTGGATGTAGCTAGTCTCACTAGCCGTCTTGCTCTGGGGATCCCACCTCTGCCTTCTGAGGCTAGAATTACAGGCAAGACGCCACACCGCCTAGAATTTAGGTAAGTTTCTGGGGAGCCAAACTACAGTCCTCACACTTGAGCAGCAAAGGCTTTAACTGATGAACCATCTCTCTAGTCCTGCAAAGATATCTTATTCTAACTATTTTTAAAATGTGATTTATTCAGTCAGGTTTTCAACCCACATAGACTTGAGTTTGGAAGGAATGGCTGAAAGTAGAAATGCAAGAACACAATTCCCAGAGCAACAGCTCTTTATGTGAAGAAGCATCAAAAAGGCCATTTTTCTGGGCTGGGGAGATGACTCCGTGGTTAAGAGCACTGACTGCTCTTCCACAGGACCTGGGTTCAATTCTCAGCACCTACATGGTAGCTCACAACTGTCTGTAATTCCAGTTCTAGGGGATCCAATGCCCTCTTCTGACCTCCTCAGGCACTATGAACACATGTAGTACACATACTTACATGCAGGCAAAACATCCATACACATAAAATAAAAATAAATTTTATGTGCATTGGTGTGAGTGTCAGATTCCCTAGAACTGGAGTTACAGACAGCTGTGAGCTGCCATGTGGGTGCTGGGAATTGAACCAGGGTCCTCTGGAAGAGCAGCCAGTGCTCTTAACCTCTGAGCCATTTCTCCAGCCCAAACTAAATCTTTTTTGAAGATACAAGTTAGGGGGCTGGCAAGGTGGCTCAGCCAGTAAGAGTGCTTGCCATCGAGCCTGAGGAGCTGGGCTTAATCCTTGGGTTCCACATGGTAGAAGGAGAAATAAGTAAATGTAAAAAAAAATTAATAATTTTAGCAGGGTGTGGTGGGCACGCCTTTAATCCAAGCACTTGAGAGGCAGAGGCAGGCAGATCTCTGTGAGTTAGAGACCAGCCTGGTCAACAAAGCGAGTTCCAGGACAGCTAGGGCTTTTATACAGAGAAACTCTGTCTTGAAAAATGAAAAAATAAAAGATAATAATAAATTTAACACAGTTTGGGAACTGGCAAGATGGCTCAGTGAGTAAAAGCATTTGATGCCAAGTCTGACAACCTGAGTTCAATCCCTGGAACCCAGTAGAAGGAGAGAACCAGTTCCCTCAAGTTGTTCTTTTACCTCCACACATATACTGCCATGGCACAGGCACACAGCCTCTAATAAATAAATAAATATAATTAGAAGCATTAAAAAATTTAAACAGAATATCCAAAATGTTTCACATAACCCAAAATGAAGGCAGGAAATGGTAAGTGGATCCAGTTTATTTTGAGCACAGGCATCTCGAGCGTAACCACCATGATGCTCTGGGTAACCCTGGTCCGCTTTCCCCCACGGTTTCCCAGCAAACTATAAACATATAAGCCCACTACAGAGGCGTGCTTTCCTCCCGGGCCCTGCCTGCTCCAGTGACACACCTGACTTGCTATTACCTTAACATAAACCAGGCATATTTTAGCAAAATGAAGTCACCTCTTTCTCACCAATATGCACACTTGGCCTTTGACCCTGATCACAAGGAGCCAAGGGCCTTGCTGCTGCCCAGCACCACCCTCCTACCAGTGAGTACTGTATATCCTTTACCCTAGGCAATCCTTGATCTTTGTTTTGAAGCACCTTGGAACCAACCAGTCTCTAGACCCTGGGACCAGACTGTTTTGCAACAAAGTGGAAACAGAAATTAGAAACAGCAGGAACAGAAAGCAGTAAGATGCTGGAACTAAAGTCAAACATCTCAATAGTTACATTAAATTAAAACAAAGACAGCACATTAATCAAGAGAAAGATTGGCAGCATGTTTCCAAAACTGAGCCTGACGGCACACACTGCAATCCTCGCACTCCGGAGGCTGAGGCAGGTTCTAGAGCATGGGTAGTCTTTGGTGGGAGGGTCACTGAGCAGGACTCCACCCCTAGGGACCATTTATGCAGCTCAGGAGTTGCTGCCTGCTGCCTCCTAAGATCCAGTTGGATCTCAAGATTCTATGGCCTGAAGAATGGAAGGTGTGTCCTATGCCATGAAATGAACCCACCAGCATGACCTGGCCAGGGTCCACGCCTTTCCTGCTTTTTTCCAGCTTGGTCGCCTCAGTGCTCTAAGCAAGAGGGCAAAGTAGTGTCCTAGGTCCTCCCCAAGAAGGAACAACTCAGCTAATGCGATCATTTCTCAAGTTCTAGCAAAACTGACGGAAGTTCAGGTACAAGGAAAATAGCTAAGACCTGGAGTCAGTACAGGAACAGCAAAGGGTGAAGTGCTGAGCTGAGATTCCCTCAGACCACCTGTTGCTGTCAGGGTGGGTGTTACTTCTATGGCTCTCAGAAAAGAAAGAACACTGTTTTGACCTTGAGGACACAGGTGTTGGTTTCCGCCATTCCTGCAATGTCACCTTGATGAGGAAGAACCTGATACCAAAGCATGGGCCACTCCAGTTCAGGGGCAGTGGTGCCACCTGGTGGGAAGGAGGAATCAAAGTTCAACTCTGAGCCCTTGTCCATTCTTTAACCATGGGAGGCAAAGTCCAGTTTCAGGAGGACTGACCTCTCCTGGGAGCCATGAGTCAATATGATCTCCCTAATCTCCACACTCTGGTCCTTCCATGATCACCCTAGACCTGCCACTCAGGATTATTATTCTCCCCACATACTTCTCCACGGGTCTGCTGAAGACCCACTGAGGGTCCTACGACAGGTATGGTCTCTTCTGCTAGGGATCCAGAAAGCCAAGAACAAGGGAAACACCAGACACTATCTTTGTATCGTAGGCAGGAGCAGCATGAATAGACAGGTTCAGCCAGGAGTCTAGGTTTCCCACTAACCGGGGAGGTAGACAAGGACACGGCCAATTACATGTTCTGGACACCAGTCCTGCCCTAGTGGCCACAATACCTGCTATGGCTCTGCCTGGTGTCCCTCCCAGGCCCACGTTCCTCATTTTGTGAGAAGCTTGTTCCCAAGTCCATCCCACACTTAGGATAAGGAACTGAGCTCCACCTTCCCAAGGAAAGAACGTTAAATGTCAGGGTTGGAGAAGAGCAGGGCAGGGACAGCAGATTCCCAGGAGGTACCACGAACAAACTGGGTTAACCTGGCTTTCTCCTCCTAGGACCAGGCATAGAGTAGCCAATGGCATGGGTACAGCCTCCCCCCACCACCCAACACAGGGATAGTCCAAGGTAGCCCCAACCCTGCAGCCTCCCTGGGTATCTGAATTGTAGGAAGAGGCTTACAAATGAGAAGATGTGTGTGTGTGTGTGTGTGTGTGTGTGTGTGTGTGTGTGTGTGTGTGTGTTACATTAAACTAAAACAAACAGAGCACATTAATCAAGAGAAAGATTGGCAGCATGTTTCCAAAACTGTGTATTAACTGAGTATGATGGTACACACACTCCGGAGGCTGAGGCAGGGGGATGGCAAGTTCTAGGGCATGGGTAGTCATTGGTGGGAGTACAACCAATGTAGAACACACACACACCCAACACAAACTAACGGACAAACAAACAAAACCGAAAAGAGAGAAATAAAAAGATTCTTTGGAGGGCAACATTAAAACTGAGCTTCAACTAGGTATAGTGGCACATGTCTTTAATCCCAGCACTTAGGAGACAGATCAGGTGGATTTCTGTGAGTTCAAGACCAGTCTGGTCTACATGGAGACCCCAGGCCAGCCAGAACTATGCAGTGAGACCCTGCCTAAACAAAACAAACAAACAACAAATGGAGCTTCTCCCAGCCTGATTTGATTTGCAGATTTGGGGGGTGGGTAGAAACAGGCCAAGCATTCTTAGGGACCCAGAGCCACAGCCTGCTGTACAAAGAAAGTATCCCTGAGGGGAGACTAAGAACAGACCAGAGGGTGGTCAGGGAGGCCAGAAGAATGGAGGCCAGGTATATGGCTTCTCCATCAAACACCTACTAGGCCTCCTCCTTGGAAGACCCTGGTTTCTCACAGAGCCAAACCAATGACGACCACATGGCCTAAAAGGCTCTACACTCTGGTTCAAACCTGGGACCATATATTCCAAAGGCTGAAACCATGTGCTCAAACAACAAGATAAATCACCAGAATGAAAATCAACCTTCATCCACTGGATCCCTGGCATGGTTTACCCTCAAATAGAAACAGCAGTGCCCGGGGAGACTTGCTGCCTGCTTGGTGCATGGTTTCTGCCAGGGACTGCCGTAGTGCCAGTGGGCACGGGCACTTTCTCTTAGGCAACAGCCTCACTTACTGCCGTGGCCGTGCGACCGACATGGGTCACACTGTATGAGCGCGGGTATGGGTGTCCCTTCACCATTGTTGCTTCTAGGGTCTGTTTCCTAGTCTCCCTCAAACAGTACTTCTCTTCCTCTTACAGGAAGTGGTTCATTTCCTCCCTTAGGCCTGCACCTTCACCCCAGGCTTCTCTATCACTATGCAGGCCGGACACAGCAGTGAGGATTAACTGTCATCACTGCGGTGGGTGCCGCAAGGAGCTAGGGCTTCCTGGTCTAGGACAGGGATTGACAGGGTGTGGGGGTCCTAGCTCCTGGTCTCCCCTGAACCTCTTTCTTGAGCTTACCCCAGAACCCCACAAGCTTGGCAGCGCTGCAGCACGCTATCCCAGAAGCACGTGGCAGGCTACGGAAATACCCAATGGACGCTACTGGTCCTCAAGCCTGGATCCTGAAAGTGCCATGTTACTACTCCAGCCTAGCAGAGTTAGAGGTTTCTAAGTACCCAGACCCCATAAGACAACAAGACCAGCAGGCAGTCCCCAGAGTGGCTGCTCGCCTCCCCAAGCCAATTTCCAGACCTCCTTCCAGGGGCTGGTCCACAGCAGGGCTCCCTGTCCTCTGGCCAGAACTCTGGTATCAGAGGCTACACAGTGAATTTCCCTGGGGCCTTTGGCAGGCTCCCAGGGGACCTCAGCCCCCTTGGGTGATCTCCTTCCACAATAATTTTGGCTCCTGAAAACAGGGGCCACTGCCTGGGCATGGGCCAGGTTGCCACTGTCCCGATGATGGTCCTCAATAAGGAAGATGCCTTTTGGGCACTGGCCCAGCTGCCAACCCATACCGACCAAGTAGTCAGGCTTTCATGGCACCAAACAGCTAGGCTGGGTGACCACCACACTGATTTACAGCCATGGCACCTTCCCTCCCCTCCTCCTCCTGAACCACTGCACTGTCTGCTGTAGTCAAGGGACCCCACCATGTCCCCTGTCAGCCAAGAACCCTCTATGCATAAGCAAACCAGGTGACATGTTCCAGCTGGTTATTCTGCAGCTCTCACCATCTATCGCCAAAACCCCGGGACAGCATCAACCTATCCATGTCCTCTCCTGATCCTGCGCCCAAGAGGCAGCCACCAACCTCCATCCCTGTCCCTGTCCCCTGCTAGCTTCATGGACCCGATAGGCTGGTCATACCCTATCCACCACAGTCTTTCCTCTGCATCAAAGGCTACCCTGCCCTTCAGGAACCAGGACATAGTAAGGCAACAAGTCTAGCTGGAACTTGTTTGGGTGTTCCTCCTTCCTTCTCTGGAGCTGCAAATGCCTAATGGAGACAAGGAGTGGGACGAGGGGAAGCCTCAGGTTCCTGGGACACCTGCTACTGCCCTCAAGCTATGGCTCCACCCCTCTGAAATAAGTTCTACTTGTAGGTTATAGGCTGGCTCTCAGGATGCTACAAATGGCTCCAGCCACTGCCTTTCAGCTCCCAGCTTATGAGAATGAAGTAGAAAAGTATAAGGGTGATGGAAGGGACCTGCCTCATCCCCAGAGGCACTGGGTGGGACCTAGAATAGAGAGGTTCGGGGGCCATTATGAGCAGGAGACCCCGAGTAAAGCAGGACTGTGAGGAGATACCAACTGTCCAGGGCTACTACAGTGTTATGGCAATGAAGTATAGACAGGGAGGGACCTTCCTTGATCCACAGTGCTAGTTTCCCAGCCCAGGGGTTCCAGGAGCTCTCCCACCTTCCAAGGCCAGGAGAGCCCATATCCAACAGATGAGCTAGGCCCTAGACCTCCTGCCCTCCTGCCACACAAGCCGCAGCACAGGTCAGAGTTTGAGCAAGTGCCACTGGCAGAGCAGGCCAGGCCAGGAGAACCAGGGAAACTCCGAGTCTTGGCAAGCCCCTGATCCCAGGGTCACACCTGCTAAGTCCAGCCCTGAGCAGTTACAAGCCTGATAGCAGCCTTATGGAATCACCTCTATAGAGAACCCAGAGGTTGTGTGCAGGCCATTGGTCCCAACTGGACAGGTGACACCCTCTCTTGCCTGATGCATTTGCAGACCTCAAGCCCTGCCCCGAAGCTCTGGGATGTCTATATCCTGGAGGATAAGGTTGTGGTCACGACCATGACAAAAAAAAAAAAAAAAAAAACACAGCCCTCAAGGTACATGGAAGTCACTTCTCAGATATCCAATACAGACCTTGGCTAGCTGTGGGCCATCCTCAAACCAACCATTTGTCTACCTCTCCAGTTCAGAGTAAGCCAGCCACAAAGGGTGGGCCAGGCCAGCTGTGGTCAGCTGGGCAGGGGGCAAGGTATTGTCCCAAGCACTAAGACCACCCCCCATACCACAGATAAAAGAGCTGAGGGTGTTTTCCTGGTAGGATCTCTTTGGCTGTGGTCTTATGTATACAAAACCACAGGCCGGTGGCAATGGTGCACGCCTTTAATCCCAGTACTCAGGAGGCAGAACCAGGAGGATCTCTGTGAGTTCGAGGCCAGCCTGGTCTACAGAGCAAGATCCAGGACAGGCATCAAAACTACACAGAGAAACCCTGTCTCGAAAAACCAAAACCAAAAACAAACAAAAAAACCCCCAAAAACCAGAGTTAGAAACAGAAGGGTACAGTATCCTTAGTAAGATGGACCTAGGAACAGGCAGGTCTTGGGCAACAACCTTTCCCAGGGCCCAGCACAGAGTCGAACTCCATACCTTTGAAAATCTCCCAAAGCCTCTCTGTAGGACATGCTGCTTCAGGCTGAACTATACAACGCTGGAGTACCTCCAGGCCTCCATTGTGGTGTCTTGAAGGACAGAATGTGACACTCTTCTCTTATTAGCTCCAGTTTGAGGTCCATTCCCGGGGCAGGCATGTCTAGACCCCACGAGCTCTGCCTCCATGTTTCCCACCCTACTGCTTCCAGCAGGAACACGAAGCTCCTGTCCACCCTTAGAATCACAGCCCAGAATGTGCCCAGCCTACTAAAACCCCCAAACAGGGCCAAAGACAACCATTAGCATAGCAGGCCCTGTCTCCAACCACCTTCGTGACCAACATGGCTCCAAAGGAGCCACTGAAGCCTCAGAAGATACCTCAGGAGCCTCAAATACGGTGGACAGGAAAGCTGAACTTTTGGCTGCTGGGGAAGAGGGCAGGAGAGGTGTCTTCAACCGCTCAGCAGCAGGCCCTATATCATGCCTAGAGGAGCCTCCTTATAGTGCAAGTATCCTCTGAAAGAGGGCGTTCACTCAATTCCACTTCAGTCTTGAGAGGGCAAAGCATAGCCACCAAGGGCCCCAGCAGCCAGGATGAGGACCAAGATAAGGAGATGGACCCTCCGGTCGTCATGACCAGTGCTAGAATGAGGCCCTGGGCATGGCATGCCCTTTAGGAGCCGTGAGCAGCTACCTGGCCGGCATGTGCCTCTCAAGATGGTACTGGTGACTTGGAGAACATCTGTACACCTCAGAGAAGTGGTAGGAACTGGTAAGGCAGCTTCTACCTTCTCAGGGTGTTGAGATTGCCAGACTCTAAGCACTGATGGGACAGAGGCCTGCGGCCACACAGAAAACACTGATGACCTGTTTCCAGAGTTCTAGAATCCCCACCACTGGTCAGAAGGCTGAAGGCTGCTGGGGCAGGGCAGGTCTTACACTCTGCAATCCTTGGGGCTGTATTTCATGGATCCCAGGATGCAGGAAATGTGTTTCCTGCTGGAGACAAGGGATACCCCCTGACTCTTAAGCCCCCCTCCTTCCATTACTTAAAGGACAATAGGTCACTTTGCGTGTCACCTGATTATTCTTTTGTTGCCTATAGCTTTCTGCAGGAAACACAAGACAGCTGGGGCAGGCAGAGGGAAGGGCTACACAGTCCAGGATCCCAGGCTAGTCTCCCCAGCCTCTTCTCAGGAACAGGAACAAGGCAGATGATGAATCCCAGGTTCCCAGTATCTTCTGGGAGGCCACAGGCACTACACCTCCTACTCCCAGCCAGAGACAAGTCAAGACCATCAAATAATTTACTGTGATTCAACCTGTGCCCCAGAGGCACCCAGAGGGAACGGAGAGGGGTTGAGGACTGGGGTGCCAGTGGCAACAGGGACAGTTCATGACAGTCTGTTCAAATTGTCCATGCGAAGGTCTTGGTCACCTCTGTCCACCATCCCTGGACTGGACCGGCTCCAGCATCACTTCCTTCCTTCCTTCCCTGCTCTTTCCTTCCTTCCGTCTGCACCTCCTCCCTGCATCCGGCACCTCCACGTCCTGAGCCTGTGCCGGGACGGGCACAAAGGACACCACTGACCGTAGGCAGGGGGATTGGCAGAATGGGGGTGGGAGGGAGCAGGGACATCAGAGTGGATATGACGTTCATTCGGCTAGCTGGGGCCACTGGCCCAGATGTCTGCTGGTCCCTGCCTCACCTGGCGTCAGGACAGCACACACTTGCAGCTCATGCAGCCAGGGCCACTCTCATCGGGAGGGTTCAGCTTCCGCAGTTTGTGCTGCCGAATCTCACGTACGAGTGTGTAGAAGGCATCCTCCACACCCTGGGAACAGAGGGAGTGGATCAGAGGGGACGCTGAGGACGAAAGGGGTGCTGTCTGGGTAAGAAGCTCCCTGCCTGGATCAGGTAACACCCCAACCCTGGAAAATAACCCTTCCTCGGCTGTACAACCAGCACAAACAGGGAGCTGGACTCTGCACGTCTAAAGGGCACAGGGCCACTCTCCTTAAGCAGGCTCACTCCAGAATATCCTTGAAAATCAGAGCCGCTCAACTCGGGACTCTCCCAGACCCCCAGTATGGCTCAGGTATGAATACCCTGAGCACACTTAAGGGCTCAAAACTAACAGGTACCCACAGGACACTATGGGGACAGGAAGGACTAGGCCCCTGGGTCACCGCTCCGGCCTGGCTCAGGGCAGCTCTCTCCACGGACCCCCTCCTGCCCTGGCGCTGTGTCAACCCAGAACTGCAGGGCCTAAGCCCGGACCCTGACCCTTGCCTCCCTCACAGCCCTGCCGTCTGGGAGACTTACAGCATGGGGGCCGCTGGGTCACATGGGTCCCGGGGGGTCCCAGAGGGTCCCGGAGCTGGAGCCAGAGCCAGAGCGGCTGCCCTGTGTTGAGGGAGAGGGGCGATGAGCTCTGCTCCCTGGCTGGGGTGGGGTGGGGTGAAGCCCTGACTAGCTGCGGAATGGGGAGCAAGCTCACCTGCCGGGTCTTGGCTGACGTTTCAATGTAGGGGATGCCATAGCTGCGGGCAAGGTCCTGGGCCTGCCGAGACTCAACAGTACGAGCGGCCAGGTCACACTTGTTCCCCACCAGCACCATTGGCACATCGTCTGAGTCCTTCACCCGCTTGATCTGCTCCCTAGAAGGAGATGGAGGGTATGTAAGCCAACGAGCAGGCCGCAGGCATGGCTGTATCCAGGACATTTGGGAGAAGACATAAGGCCTCAGTGTGCACACGGAACCTTGCTCACCTGTGCCCTGGGCTCATGGGCTAGCCCTAGATGGCTCACCTGTACTGATGGATGTCTTCAAAGGACTTGGTGTTGTTGATGGCAAACACACAGAGGAAACCCTCCCCTGTGCGCATGTACTGGTCCCGCATGGCACTATATTCCTCTTGACCTGCTGTGTCTAAGATGTCCAGCAGACATGTCTCCCCATCAATGACCACCTGTTTCCGATAGGAGTCCTGCAGAAGAACATAGCTTAGGGGGTCCCGCCTCTCCTCAGACAGACGTCCACAGAGCCAGCCTACCCTTGCACCTCTCATGCCCTGATGGCTCAGGTGGGAGCCAGACCCACACCACCTTCAAGCCTCGGCTGTGTGGGCCTGTCCTGGCTCTTACCCATGACCACTGCCAAGAGCCCAGGCAGGTAGCCAGAGCTCACCTCTATGGTGGGGTCATACTCGTCCACAAAATGGTTCTGGATCAGCTGGATGGTCAGGGCACTCTTTCCCACGCCTCCAGCACCCACCACCACAAGCTTGTATTCTGTCATCTCTTCTATAGGGACTGTCACTCCAGGAGCTCCTGCCCCACCTGCCAATGAGAACCACACTTAGCCAGGCCCGGGGTCACTTGAGACTGCTAATAGGTGCCTGACCCAAAGGCCCTCTCCAGCATGGAGGAGGCAGGCCAGCCACGACAGTGGCCCAGTCACTCACCTGTGGCACCTCCAGCTGGGACAGGGAGGCCCCCCACCTCCTCCAGCAGCACTTAATGGCTGTGTGAGGAAGCAGGGAGAGGCCCCCAAGGCAGGGCTGACAGCTGAGAGCTTCTCCCAACCACGCACCCAAATTAGAAGTCGCTAGGTAGGCAGAAAGCCTCAACTGGAGGCGCCCGAGGGCTGAGGCCACCCCCCAAAAACAGGTCCTGCCACGGCGGCCTCAGCGTGCCCAGGCAGGCCAGTGCCAGCCTACAACCGGCTCCGGCCCGCCGGCATGTGGGTGCAACCGACAAGTATTTACTGAGCGCCTACTGCATGCCAGGCGCGGTCCTGGCAGCGGGGGAAGGGTAGCTGGAGAGGGACCCTGCCCTCCACTGAGAGAGACCTTCCACAAGGGGCCAGGGAGCCTTCAGCAAGCAGGGGGGAAAAAAGCGGCCGAGGGTGTGGGAAGCAGGTGACTGCGGGAAAGACTCACAAGGGGCACGAGGGGTGGCTGGGGAGCAGAAGGCCCTGATTGGGGCCCGACGTGGGTGTCCTTGTAGCCCCGAGGCCGGAGCGTGATGGCCGCGGGGTGCAGAGTCTCCGGAGGCCCGGGCGGCGCCTCGCCGGGAGGGCGGCCACAGGCGGGGCGGGCCCGGTCGGGCCGCAGAGGCGGGCAGCCCGGCGCTTAGGCACGCTGCCGGGCTAAGAGGAGCAAGGAAGCACCGATCACCTGCGCCCCGCGCCCCACCCCGCGCCCACACTCACCGCTTGCTGGAGCGACTGCCCCCGGGGCCGGGGCCGGGGCAGGGCGGGGGCGCGGACCGGCGCCGGCTGGGCCCGCGCATGGGCTCCGTCCGCGGCGGGTGCGGCTCAGGCTGCGGGCGCCGGGCGCGGACGGCGGGGACTCGGCCGGGCCCGCGCTCGCCCCGCCCCGCTCCGCCCCGCGCCCGTCCGTCAACTCTAGACGGCCGGTGATTGGTCGAGCTCCGGCTCATCTCGACCTGTTGTGGTTGGCCGAACAACCCATCCGTCAGGAGCCGCAGCTAGGCGGGGCTTCCTGGAGTGGCAGGGAGGGAAGTGTGGCGACCTGGGTACTGCACTCAAAAGAGTGACGCCTAGTTCCGAGGTGCGGAAGAGAATGTGAGGGTGACGGTGCTTAAGAGGCCGAGATTCCTCCGCAGAGAAACTGGCGTACGCTCGGGTTGGGTCGCAGGGCCTTCCACAGAGCCCCCACCCTGCAGCCGCACCAGAGGCCCAAAGGCCCAGGGAGCGGAAAGGTCATTCCGACGGGGACCTGGCGT
This sequence comes from Peromyscus maniculatus bairdii, assembly GCF_049852395.1. Taxonomy (NCBI): domain Eukaryota; kingdom Metazoa; phylum Chordata; class Mammalia; order Rodentia; family Cricetidae; genus Peromyscus; species Peromyscus maniculatus. The sequence continues at coordinate 151,537,164 of NC_134852.1, forward strand.
CGGGGACAATCAGCACCGCGGACGCGGGATACCAGAGGAAGGCAGAGTCCGCCGGAACCCCAAGCTGCCTGTTCCCGTAGGCCGAGGTGGAGCGAGGGTCCCATCTCGGGGCAGCGTCGGTCCATCACACTGTGCTCCCTGTACTTTGGAGAAGACCCCCCCTGCCTCCACCAAACTCGAGGTCCCAACCCTGCAGCAGCGCATACTGCGCCCCATTTGAAGAACGATCCCGGAAGTCAGAAAAGTTGGTATCAGGGCGAAATGAAGTGTTCCAACCACTCAAGCAAGTAGGGTACATCTGTGTCAGACGCAAATAACATGTTTTCAACACTTTTTGAAATTTCAAAGACACGAGTAAGCAAGTCCTTCTCAGAAAACCGACAGGGCTTTACTCAGGTGATGCAGGCCTCGGGGCGCGCGCTCACCTGTCGCCCGGGGTCCGAGCTCGGCTCGGTCGATGCGGCCAGCAGGCAGATAACCCCGAGCCCGCCAGAAGCCCCTCACGGGGCAGCAATCGGAACCACTGTGGGTGTCTTCTCTGCGTCCAGAGGTCCCGCTCGCCTCCCTTACTCTGGGGAGCCCTCCCACCGCAGCTGCCGCGTGTCCCGGCAACCGTTGCTAGGGGGCGGGGCTCATCTTGCCGCCGCTCTGGATGCCCGGGGCTCACGAATATTTGGATATTCAAATGAGGCCCCGCCCTCGTTGCCATGGCGCCAGGGCCGCAACCCCTCTGCGGTGGAAAAAATAAAAAAGCCCTCACTTAAGAGAGCGACCTCCGCGGTGGAGGGGCCCAGGGCTGCGCCCCAGATCTTGGGCACCCTGGCCCACCCCTCAGGTGAGAGCTGGGCACCGCCTCTCCATGTCCCTTTTACTAGGGGAAACCTGGGCCAAGGAGTGGGGCCTACATCTTGTGGGGCAAGACACACTGGACTGAGTAAGTAATAAATCATGAAGTGCAGTGGAAGGAGATAACTCTTACTAGAAAAAATGTATCTGGGAAAGATAGGTAGAAAGTGCAGGAGTTAGGTGTCGGCCAAACCTGAATGGAGGTGTAGAGGCACCTGAAAAAACTTCTCCAGAGGTATGGGAAGGAGTTCAGGAAAGGTGGGCCTACAGAAGATTCAGAACCCTACACCCAGGATCCCCTTCAGGAGCAGTAGAAGCAGCAGGATTTGGATGAGGACCGTGTCTTAGTTTCCACTGGGTGACCCGGAGGGACCCTGACTGTCTTCCTCAATATCTGAGCCTCATCCCCCACTAAAATGGTCACAGGGGGTTCAGGACCAGGCCCCAGCTAACAGCACTCCATTCTTGTACCTGCTTGCTTCTGAGCTGACCTTGGCAAGCTCAGCCCAGGTGCTACAGAGCACAGTGACATAGCCAGGAAGCTAATCTAACTCTCTCTTACAGGTGTTACATGTAGATACATGTGGCCCTCTTGCCCGGATGTTTGACCTACAGCAGGAGCCAGCTACCTGCAGGTGCGGCCTCAGTCAGAGAAGTGGGTGGTTGGAGGGAATGTCTGCTATCTTGATCCTGAACCTAGACTCAAGAGATCATTAATGAAGAAGGAGCCACAGCCAGGGTCTGGGGCAGTGCAGGGAACTGTCAGTAATAGCTGCCTGCTGGTCAACACAGGCATCTTGCCCAGTATCCCTAGTCTCACAGCCTTAAAAAAAAATTATTCTTTATCTTGTGTGTGTGTGTGTGTGTGTGTGTGTGTGTGTGTGTGTGTGTGTGTGTAGCACAGAGCACAAGTGCCCTCAGAGGCCAGAAGAGGGCATCTGATCTCTTGGTTACAGGTATCTGTGAGCCATCCACTATGGATGCTAGGAATCAAATGCAGGTCCTCTGCAAGAGCAGCCAAGTGCTTTTTAACACTGAGCTATCTTTCCAGCCCCAGCTCGCTCACAGCCTTTGTGAGGCCCAAGATGGCAAAGCCTGGAGCCGGTACTCCTTGCATGGACACTGTGGGAAGCAAATACAAAACCAAATGAAGGAATAGGGAGACCGCGCAGACAGTCAATTGTTTGCTTTGGAAGCGTGAAGACCTGAGTTTGACCCCCAGAACTCACATATAAAATGCCAGGCATGGTAATACGAGCTTGTAATCCCAGCACTGGGGAGACAAAGACAGGCAGGTGCCTGGAACTTGCTGGCCAGCCAGCTTAGCCAATTTGGTGAGCCACAGGCCAGTGAGAGACCTTATCTAAAAAAACAAAACAAAACAAATATGCACACACACACACTAACACACACACACACACACACACACACACACACACACAAATTATAAAACGGATAAATACATCTCCTTTTTTCCAAAATACTAAAGCAAATGGAGAGAAGTTATTAGCACAAGCAGGGAGTTTGAGTTGAAACTATGAGAGTGGACATGTGCTGTCCAGTTATCTAGACCGCTGAGGTTGCCCAGGGCCTCTCAGGGCAGGCCAAGTCAGGCTAGGATGTGGGGAGATGTCAGAGTTGACCTAGTGGCTTTGTGGGCCATTGATGTGAAGTAGAGCCTTGTAAACTAGGAGATTTGGCCCTCTGCCTCTCCTAACAGGTTGGATGTGGATGGACCCAGCCTGGGATGGATCCCAGGGGCCTCGGCCAAGCACAGCTAGTATCCGGATACGGGAGCTGAGCTGGCAGGGCCTGAACAACCCCTGCCCACAAAACAAGAGACTGGGCAGCCATGGGGATATCCACAGGGAGCGGCGGGTGGAGGAGCACCTTTCCCCTGCTCGGCTGGTAAGTGATTGGGGCCTGAGGCTCCACCATGGGTCTGCATGAGTTGACATACTGGCACCCTTTCTGCTGATATCCAGCTTTCCCTCTGCTGGGTACCCTCTACCTTTCCACCATCAGGGTCCCTGCCAGCAACCCAGTGACACAAGCACCCCCAGGCATTGAGATCACTGGCGCTGTTGGGGCCAGGATTCTGTAACTATTGTCTAAGGCCTGTGCTCAAGCAGACAAGAAGCCTCTTACTCAAGAGCTAATGTTGTAGCAAGGAGGACTAGAAGATAGCATTTGGGATGCTGGAAGGGCATGGGTGCATGGCTCCCCTCCCAAGGCTAGAGTTCCTCAGTCTACTCTCAACCTGCCTGAGGTGGGGTCTGTCCTTGGTGTGCTGACTCTATTGGCAGCAGGTAAAGACCTTCCTCCAAATCCAGTGGGACAGCCCATTGGTGTACCCCATCCCTGAGTCCTAAGGTTTTATAGAGTCCATCTGGGCAATCCTGAAGCCCCCAGGACTTAGGGTTTGCTACCCACTCATGGTTGGCCACTATGAAGGAGAGAATCTTGATAGATGGTATCACCCAGGACCTCCTCAGAATAAATGTTTGGCCTGCTAGGCCAGTACCTGCACATGTTCCCCAAGGTGCCCCCTGATGCCATAGCAGGTGTCGCCCAGGGTCCTGAGAGACCATGCTTACATTTCACATACAAGAAAGTCTTGTCTAGTCCATCTACAAGAACAGACAGACCAGTAGGCCCCCACCCCTTGACTTCCAGCATGAGTGTTTTTCTGTGTCCTCCGGTCCAGGTATGCTGTGGCTGGTGCTGCTCAGCAGGGCTCTGGGCGCCAACTGCATCGCTGATTCTGTTCTGAAGGTCTCATTTGGAGACTGGCACCCCGGGTGCAGGCCCTCCCCTGGCAGCCCTCCTTCCCTGATAGTCAGTTACAACCTCTGCTCATGTCATGCCCACCAGCCAAACCGTTATTGCAAGCCCCGCCTGGATGAGGCAGGGGAACACTTGCCACCTGCTCCAGTGGGCACCTTTACAGAGTCCTCAGCCAAAAGCATGGAGAACACTGGGAGTGACACCTGATGATTTCTGCAGCAGGCCCTGGCCCGGGTAGATGACCTCCAACTGGTGAGGGTGCTGGAGATGTGTGTGGACACCCGTAAGAACAGCCTGGGGAACTTCGGTGAGAGCCGCTGGTCACACCCATGCCCCTGTGACCATCACAACCTAGACCTCTCCCTAAGCCAATTGTATTTCCTGTCGTAAATGAAAAGCTAGCAAACACCTTGGACAGCATGTCCCTTTCCTTAAGATTGGACTGTAGAACTAAGATGTATACTCAGTTTAGAAAGAAGTTTTAGGCCAGGGTATATATTCCAAAATGACTTTTCAGGGACCACACCCAAAGACCAGTACCAGTATGGCAAAATAGCAAAGGTACTCTGCTCCTATACAAGGTGCTCCCAGAGCTTATCTGGAAAGGATTTGGAATTTATAGACACATTGCACAAATGTTATATTGATCCCTCATGTATTCTTCCTCCAGAATCCCCTCTGCAATTGTCTTACCATTCTCTCGCTTTCATGCACACACACACACACACACACACACACACACACACACACACACCTGAGACACTTGTTTTTTTAATCTGAGAGACCATTACACTTGTTCACAATGCCTCAGTGCCTACTTCCTAAGGAGAACATTATCTTAAATACTGTCAGGATAATGATCCAAGTCAGAAAAGGACACTGATAGAACACTCTTATCTGTGTCACAGACCTTGTTCAAATTTCACCAACCATCCCAACAGGAAAGATTCTTGCTGTTCAGGATAGTTGTGCATTTTGTTTGCTTTTCTCTGATTACAAGTGAGGTTAAACACTCCCGATCCTGGTTAGCTTGGTTTTCAGTTTTGCATTTAAGTGTTGAACAGCTCAGTGCAGCATCTCTGTGCACCTGTGAGATCAGGGGACACAGGCTCTTCCCGGGGGGCCTTATAGGCCACCCTATACCTCTTTTTTCATCATTCAGGGGTTCTGTCTCAACCTTAGGGCCAGAGTCTCACCCTAAGAAGCTTTGAGAATGGGGGCCTGGAGCTTTAAGGCTGTGCAGGACACTGGCAGGACATTCCTGAGACTGGTTATCTAATGTTGCATGTTGAAAGACAGCCCTGGGGGCCAAGAAGGGGAGATGCTCAGGGTTCACCTTATCCATGCCAACCTGGTTCCCCTCTTCAAGTTAAGTCCTTGCCAGTGTGTTCGCCACCTTTTTACCTGTTTTACCTGTGCTAGGCTGCATATGGGTGGAAGGGCGTGCAGCCCCCACATAGCAAGAGGAGAGAAGGCTCAGAACACCTGGGCAGATCCTGCAGAAGCCCCCAGAATCAGCCCCACTGTGCGCCAGAAAAGGCCATATGCCTGTGAACAGCCCTTCAGATGTTGATGCCCCTCGGGGGTGTGGGGAGCACTGCAAAGAGGTGGGCAGTGTTGGTGGGGCTAGGCCAACCTCTCCTTCCTGTGGCCCGCAGGAGTGCACCTCCCTAACCTGATCCAACTGAAGCTGAACCACAGCTGCCTGGGCTCCCTCAGGTGAGAGCCTGGTCTAGGGCAAAGAGGGGCTGGGCCTGGAACTCAGCTGCTGCAGGCTGCCCCCCCTCTCAAGACTCTGCCCCACCCTGTTGACCTTTGGAGGGTGAAGGCTGCCATCAAGTGGTTTAGAGACATTCATTCAGGTGTGGGCTTCGTGGAAGGGAGAGAGGGAGACTCCAGGGTAGGATCCCTTATGAGTGGGGCCCAGGTGTCCTGCCTTCCAAGTATCTTGGAGTCTCTGGCTCCTATTTTGACACCCTGCAGTGAGGCAGGTCCCTCTTCTCCCCCTCAGTGGGAAGCCCCTGCTACATGTGAGTGATACAAAATACCAAAGCCGGGTGCTGGTCAAGGTGGTCATACCGGGTCCTGTGGCTGATAAACCAAATGTAGTCTCTGACCTTTAGCAACGTGAAGGGTCTCTGGCAGACAGCCCAAACCAGTCTAGACTTGGAGGCTCCAGAGATCCCTTACCTCACATTGCAACCCAGGCATTAACTACACCCTAGAGACCAGAAGATGGAGGGAAGTGGCTAGTGTCCCTAGGAAGAAGAGAAGGTAGGAGCTGCCTCCAAGCTGACCGTCCACCTGAAGCCAGACCCAGCAGAACATGTATCTCCTGAACAGGACTGAAGTGTCGAGGAAGCTTGATGTTCTCAGAGTTCTTAGGAACCTGCTTAAAAGATGACATTCAAAATGCAAGGCCACCTGTGGTTCTGTCCCACTGGACTAGAAAGAACAAAGCCAAGAGAAGAGCAGACTGTATCTGGTAGTTTGAGCAAAAGGCGCTTGGGAAGATGCTGCTTCTTCAAGCCTAGAAGTGTAAGGCAGGCAAATTACAGTTAAAACTCTAGAAAGAGGCTGGGGATGTAATTCAGTTGGTAGAGTGCTTGTCTGTCACGTGTGAGGTCCTGGATTCAATCCACAGTAATAAACGTGTGTGCACGCACATGCACACAAACACACACACACACACACACACACACACACACACACACACACACACACACACTGTCTCCGTCTCTCTCTTTCTCAAAAGTTCTTAACTATCTGAATTGGACTCCAAGTGTAGCATCCAGTTGTTTCCAGTTGTTTAGCAAATAAAGCACTAAACAGACTTCAGCAAAGCAATGAAGATGTGCAAATACAGGCAAAGATAAGAGAGCTGATGTTTCGGGCTGGAGAGATGGCTCAGTGGTTAAGAGCACCAACTGCTCTTCCAGAGGTCCTGAGTTCAATTCCCAGCAACCACATGGTGGCTTACAACCATCTGTAATGAGATCTGGTGCCCTCTTCTGTATACATAATAAATAAATAAATCTTTAAAAAAAAAAGAGAGAGAGAGAGAGAGCTGATGTTTCAGCAGAAACCATGGAGGGACAGATGTCAAGGAGCTACCTGGTACTGAAGTCCAGCAGCCCTTTCTAGGGATGACATGGGACATACCTTCTTCCCAGCTGTGCACCTGGAATCACATGATGTTCTAGCAGATGGCTCTTCCCCCAGATGAACAGAGACCTTTTCTAGGTCTGAGTGAACAAATAATCTCAAGGAACAATAAATGTATATTTTTAAAGAGCACCTAAAATAAAGGATTTTGGGCATGGTGGCACACACCTTTAGTCCTGGCACTCAGGAAGCCAAGGTAGTCTGATTTCTGTAAGTTCAAGGCCAGCATGGTCTACAAAGTGAAATCTAGGCTAATCAGGGCTACACAGTGAGACCCTGCCTCAAAAAACAACAAACAAACAAACAATAAATCAGTAAATGATGGAAAACCTGACAGAGAAGTAAATGTATTATAAAACTAAGAAATAATGAAACTGGGTATAGTGGGGCAGGCCTGTGTAGCTAGAGTTTTCCGCCTTGCCCACAGTCAGGACAAATCTTTGTCACCCGCCAGTCCCACAGCCGCTCAGACCCAACCAAGTAAACACAAAGACTTATATTGCTTACAAACTGTATGGCCGTGGCAGGCTTCTTGCTAACTGTGCTTATAGCTTAAATTAGTCCATTTCCATAAATCTATACCTTGCCACGTGGCTGGTGGCCCACCGGCATCTTCACATGCTGCTGGTCATGGCGGCGTCTGGCAGTCCGTCCTTCTGCCTTCCTGTCCTTTTATTTCTCCTCTCTGTTAGTCCCGCCTATCCTTCCTGCCTAGCCACAGCCGATCAGGTTTTATTTATTGATCAATCAGAACAACTTGACATACAGACCATCCCCCAGCACAGCCAAGTGCAGACCATCTCAGACACCTGCACTCAGGCCCATGGTCCTAATCATCCTCTATGCGGACCTGCTGGGTAACGCCACAAAGAACCCAAGAAGGGCTCCCACAGGACATACAGAACATCCCACAGCAGGCCTGTGACCTCATACTAAGTATCAAAACTTCAAGGTCATCCATAGCTCCATAGATAGTGAATTCAAGGCCAATCTGGAATACATGAGACCCTGTCTCAAAACAACAAAAATCTGAAGAAATATAAGCCCAGCGGTGGTGGCTTGCACCTTTGATCCCAGCACTTGGGAGGCAAAGACAGGCGGATCTCTGTGAGTTTGAGGTCTACAGAGCAAGTTCCAGGACAGGCTATAAAGCTACACAGAGAAACCCTGTCTCAAAAAGAAAAGAAAATAAAACAAAACAAAAAAAAACCAAAGCATAAGATAGTACCTGTAATAAAACAAAATAATTCTAAAGGAAATATAGTCAGATTGCAAATGTTTTGAAAACATCCTGATCAGTTTGGTCACAGCAAGGAAAAACAGAGTGAAATGTTGAGTTCTTTCAGTTATCTAATCCTGCAACTAGGCTAGTTGGTAGTTACCACCTGGTAATGATTGAAAATGAATAAATATTTGTAACAGGAAACTGATTGAATAACAGCATCCCATAAACTGCTGTTGTAAATGTAGATGACTGCAAAGATGAACATTAAATATTAAAATCTCAGGCAGTGTTACAAGAGATGGGAAATAATTTTAATGTAGTTTCTATCATTTCACCCAAAGCTGAGATAATTTAGCCCCTGAAAATAACTGCCAACATGCACACAGATGTTCTAAATACATGGGCTGGAACTGCCACCGAATGGATTCATGCTAGCAAGCCTGAGGCAAGCATCTTTTTCTCAGTACCACTCCACCTACATGTTCTGATGATACTCCACAGATAATTTAGAAACTGTTAAAACATATTTGGATGCATCCATTTCATACACCTTCATTGCTCGTCATTCCTGTGCCATGTGCTAATTTAAGGATGTATCCTCTTCTCTTGTTGATTACCAGGAATTATCTTTTATATTCTGGTGCATTTTCAGCTTTGCAAGACTTCTCAGTATATCCTTTCAGCCTGGAGGTGACCACCTATGCAAGGCCCTTTGTTTTGAGTAGTTCCAGTCCAACCAATTCTGGATCATACCTGTCTTCTTGTTGTCTCAAAGCAATGTCATCCCACTGAACTATTTGTCTGGTCCATCATTTGTAAAGACCATGCGCCTTTGTTAGGAACTCTGGATCATTAGCTGGTCTCTTGCCTCAGGGCTGTGTCATCTGTACCACTTCGGTCTGTGCTACAGGTCCCTCATCTGTATCACTTCGGTCTGTGCTACACGTCCCTCATCTGTATCACTTCGGTCTGTACTACACTTCCCTCATCTGTATCACTTCGGTCTGTGCTACAGGTCCCTCATCTGTATCACTTCGGTCTGTGCTACACGTCCCTCATCTGTATCACTTCGGTCTGTACTACACTTCCCTCATCTGTATCACTTCGGTCTGTGCTACAGGTCCCTCATCTGTATCACTTCGGTCTGTGCTACACGTCCCTCATCTGTATCACTTCGGTCTGTGCTACACTTCCCTCATCTGTATCACTTCGGTCTGTGCTACACTTCCCTCATCTGTATCACTTCGGTCTGTGCTACACTTCCCTCTGTTGTCCTTACTCCAGACTGACCTTGACTCTCTTGGGCATTACTTATCCTTGCACTTGGATTTTATAAGCCAGTCAGGCCAGTGGGCCTCATACACTCATGCATACTAATCTGTGATTTTAAAACTGGAATTTAAAAGGATTTATGTACTAGTTATGGGCATATACTTGTTAGGTTAAATACATCCATGCATATGGCCTCTTTCCATCAGTGTGTTTTATGTATTTAAATGGAGTTTTAGACTTTGCTGTCTATAGTGTGCCAGTTAGCATGCTCACAAACAGAATACATCAGCTTACTTCATATCAGCCTAAACTAGAGAAATTATTCCATGCTGCTACCCTAGAGCAAAACCCAGGAACACCTCAGTGAGAAGACATCGCTATGTCCTGCTTGCTGTGGTGACAAGAAGCCCTAGGGTGGGTTAGTTCAGTAGTCAGACTCACAGCAAAGGCCCAGGGAGCCTGTAGGTGAAATACGACCCTTTGTGACTTTGCCTGTGCTATCATGGGGCAGTTACTACAGCCTTCAATACAGGTGGCTAGGACAGTATAACCATTTTTCTGGGGCCACTATAACAAAGGAAGGCAAAGGGGGGCACTTCATCTACAGCAGGGACTGTTTCCCCTGGGAAGTATAGGCGATATGCCCAGAACACTTTTCCACACCCCTTGTAAGAACTGTACCTGTCACAGTCTCATCCACCAACTATTATCTAGGAGATGGGAGTTACAGTTGTGAAGGACCAATCAGCTCCCCCACCAACCCCTGCCCCAGGACCAGGCGACACTAGACTCCTTGACACTGCACAGTGGCTGTGGTTGTAAATGCCATCTTGTTTTTGGTTTTTCATTGTTGTTTTTTCTTTTTGGGTAATTATTGAAAATGTGAAGAAATACGATACTGCCAGGTGTGGTGGTTCACAACTGTATCTCAACACTTTGGAAGCCAAGGAAGGGGTATTGCCATGAGTTGTGGCCAGACTTGGTTACAGAGTGAGTTCTGGCCCAGCCTGGTCTGCAGAATGACACCCTATCTCAAAAACTTGAAAGGAAGGATGGGAGAGAGGGAGGAAAGGAATGAATAGAAAAGCTTTTAATTGGCAGAAATTGGGCTGAAGATATGGTTCAGTCAATAGAGTACTTTCCTAGTGTGGACAGAGCTCTGGTTAGATCCTAGCATTGTATAAACCAAGCATTGTGATGCATGCCTATAATCCCAGAATGTGAGAGTTCATCGTCAGCTACATATGGAATTTGAGGCCAGCCTGGGATACATGAGATTCTGCCTGCCTACTCCCTGTGTTAGAGAGAGAGGGAGGGGGGAGAAGGAGGAGGAGAGGAGGGGGGGAGAGAGAGAGAGAGAGAGAGAGAGAGAGAGAGAGAGAGAGAGAGAGAGAGAGAGAGAGAGAGAGAGAGAGGAGAGAGAGAGGAGAGGGAGAGAGAGAGAGAGAGAGAGAGGAGAGAGAGAGAGAGAGAGAGAGAGAGAGGAGAGAGAGAGGAGAGAGAGAGAGAGGAGAGAGAGAGAGAGAGAGAGGAGAGAGGGAGAGGGAGGGAGAGAGAGAGAGAGAGAGAGAGAGAGAGAGAGAGAGAGAGAGAGAGAGAGAGAGAGGAGAGAGGGAGAGGGAGAGAGAGAGAGGAGAGAGAGAGAGAGAGAGAGAGAGAGAGGAGAGAGGGAGAGGGAGAGACTGGGCAGAAACACTACTAGTTTTCCTTCCTGTCTTTGTGTATCTGAATTCTCCATAGTTCTCTCTCTCATACACACATTGCACCATCAGCACATTATAACAGATATATGCTGCGTGTGTGCGCATAGTGTGTGCGTGTGCGTGTGCGTGCGTGTGTGTGTGTGTGTGTGTGTGTGTGTGTGTGTGTAAAACAGATATAACAGTCTTGCCTCCTCATTGCCAACTCTTATGCAATTCTTTTTCTTGCTTTATAGTACTTGTCAGGGCCTGGTAGCCAGAACCTTTTTAAGCAGCAGCAGTGATAGCAGCCATCCTTAGTTTATTCCTGCTTTTGAATGACATGTGTCCAATGTCTCTCTCAAGGATGATATAACTGATATTTACCCTTTAATCTTATTAATGCTGTGTTCTCCCTTAATGAGTATTTGTGTTTGTGATCATGGTGGGTTTTTGGTTTTTTTGGGGGGTTTTTGGTTTTTCAAGACAGGGTTTCTCCGTGCGGCCTTGTCAGTCCTGGGGCTTGTTCTTAGACCAGAGATTCGCCTGCCTCTGCCTCCCGAGTGCTGGGATTAAAGGCGTGTGTCACCACCGCCACCACCGCCAGTGTGGATCATATTTTTTTATGTTTTCATAATTATTTATGTGGATGGGTGTTCACCTGTATGTATGTCTGTGTGTCAGGTGTATGCCTGGTGCCTGAACAGAGCAGAAGAGGTCTTTGAATCCCATGAAACTAGAGTTACAGACAGTTGTGAGTGCCGTGTGGGTGCTGGAACCCAGGTCCTCTGGAAGAACAGCTAGCGCTCTTAACATCTGAGCACTCTCTCAAGCCCTGGCCTCCAATTTTCATCCTCCTGCACCTGTCTAAACCTCCCAGGTATTGGGATCATAGACCTGTGCTACCTCAGGCTAGCCTAGAATTCTGTGTAGCCTAGGCTATACTTAGACTCATGATGATCCTCTTGCCTCTGCCTCCCGAGTGCTGGGATTAAAGGCCTGTGCCACCACTGCCCGGCGTCACCAGTTTCATAACATACTTTTCAACTTGACTCAAACCAGGAGAGTCCTACTTTCAAATCAGGTTGTTGTTGTTGGTGGTGATGGTGGTAACGGTGGGGTGGAGTGTCTGTGTTTGTGCACATGCATGTACTAGTGCCCTTGCCCATGGATACACACGTGGAGGCCAGAGGTCAACATTTTGAATGGCTTCCTCTATCCACATTATTTTTTGAAAATGGGTCTCTTATTAAACCTAGAGCTTGCTGTTTCAACTGGTTAAGCCGGCCAGTGAACCCCTGGGAGCAGCCTGCTTCCTGCCTCTTGCCTCCCAGTGCTTAGATGATGTGTATTTGCTGCCATTCCTCATTCTTGTACATCAAGCTTTTAGCCACTTAGCTACCTCCCATCCTGTGAGCCAAGTTTTCTGTTTCTGTTAAGTGTCACTCTTGTCAAGGCTTAAAGCTGTTGGTGCCTGCTTCCTTCATACTGGTCTTTTATCATCTTACATTGCTGCTATGGCCACCTTGTCTTTTCAGATGCATTCTATTTGTAATCTATCTGTCTGTCTATCTATCGTCTGTCTGTCTATCTATCTATCTATCTCTGGCTCTTCGCCAGTCTTGCCAGTTAGAAAATCACCTCTGGGCTGTCGTCCTTCTCTGACTGTAACAGGTTCATCCTTGTCTTGGCCTCCTTTTTCCTTCTTGGCTTTTGTTACTGTTCTTTCTCCTGGAGCTGAGTGCTTGCCACAGCTGTTCTAAGCTTTTTTCTTTTTTTCAGACAGAGTCTCAAGTAACCCAGGTTGACCTAAAACTCACTGGATAGCCAAGGCTGGCCTAGAGTTCCTTTTTTATTATTTTATTTATTTTCATTTATTTTGTGGATAGGTATTTTGTGTGTGTGTCAACGCACCATGTGTATGCCTGATGCCCTCAGAGACCAGAAGAGGGTGTCAGATTCCCTAGGACTGGAGTTATGGTCAGGAGTTGCCATGTGGTTGCTGAAAATTGAACTCCCATCCACTGGAAGAACAGCCAGTGCTCTTAACCACTATGCCATCTCTCCAGCCCCTGGTCCTGAACTCTTCATCTTCCTGTCTCTGCTTCTACTTCTCAAGTGCTGAAAATACAGGTGTGAGCCACAGTGCCTGGCTTTTTTTTTTTTTTTTTGTTGTTGTTGTTGTTGTTGTTGTTTTTTTGGGGGGGGTGGAGCAGGGCTTTTGAGACAGGGTTTCTCTGTGTAACCCTGGCTGTCTTGGAACTTGATATGTAGACCAGGCTGTCCTTGAACCCAGAGATCCACCTGTATCTGACTCCTCATTGCTGAGATTAAAGGCATGAGCCACCACATCCAGCTTGTTCTAAGTGATGGGGGTCTCACTAGGTTGCCTAGGCTAGCCTTGAACTGAGGTCATGATGTTGTTTCCTTCAGCTTCCTGAACTTCAATACAGGTATACCACCACACCAGGTGTGGTAGTTTGAATGTAATTGGCCCCCATAATCCTATAGGGAGTGGCACTATTTGGAGGTGTGGCCTTGTTGGAGTGAGTGTAGCCTTGTTGGAAGAAGGGTGTCACTGTGGGGGTGGGCTTTGAGGTCTCCTTTGCTTAAGCTCCGCTTAGTGTTGACACTCAGTCCACTTCCTTTTGCTTCTGATCAAGATGTAGCCAGCACCATGTCTGCCTGCACGCCACCATGCTCCCCACCATGATGATAATGGACTGAACCTCTGAAACTATAAGCAAACCACCTCAATTAAATGTTCTCCTTTATAAGAGTTGCCATGGTCATGGTGTCTCTTAATAGCAATAGAAACCCTAACCAAGACACCAGGCTATTCTAACTTTTTGGTAATTTCATATACAACTTCAGACATTCTTTGTGTATTATAAGACTCTAAGAAGGGCATGTGCTTTGCCTTTTGCCCTCAACCCTAAGAATTTTATAGTTTTCCTGTCATTACAAAGTATGGCAAAATCTAATTATTCCCTGATACTTATTCCTCTACAACAAGAAGAATCCATTTTCAGCTCTGTGGTCCACCAAAAGAAATGGAAGTTGCCTTACTTCCTCAGCGCTCAGTCCAGTCATGTGACTCTTCTGAGCTATGGGTGACGAGAAGAAGTGGGCGAGCTCTGAAAAGGAATGGGCTAACGCAACAAAAAACACTTCGGGGACAAGACAAAGTGAGCCCTCAGGAAACCAATGTGATCTACAAAAGACAGGGGTGATGAAAACTAACTCTCCGTGACAGAATTTAAAAGAGAGAGAGAGCAGTGAAGGACGCTTGCTGCTCTCCCAAAGGACCTGAATTCGAACCCCAGTACTCGCGTTAGGGGGCTCACAACCATCTTTAACTCCAGCTCCAGAGTAGAGGGCTGAGCCTCTTCTGGGCTCCCAGGATACCTTCACACTGCATACACTCAGATACACATACACATAAACAAGTAAATCTTGTTTTAAAATGATCCACATGAATGCCATGGTGTCATATATACATGAGTACACACACACACACACACACACAGAGAGAGAGAGAGAGAGAGAGAGAGAGAGAGAGAGAGAGAGAGAGAGAGAGAGAGAGAGAGGAGAGAGATTGCTAGTATGGTGGTACACACCTGTATTAAGGGGCTGAAACAGGAAAACTACCTCAAGTTCTAGGACAGCCTAGACTAGAGTTAGACCATCTCAAAAAGTAAGCGGGGTGGTGCTGGAGAGATGACCTGCCCTTCAGAGGACCTAGATTCAGTTCCCAATACCCATGTCAGGTGACTTGTCACCACCTATCACTCTAACCCCAGGGGGTCTGATATCTTCTTCTGGCCTCCATGAGCACCTGCACAAATGTGGTGTATAATCACAGACACTGATACACACACACACACACACACACACACACACACACACACACACACAAACCTTAAAGAGAAAAAAATGATGATTTAAGGCAACTGATAGGGTAAATGCTGAATCTTTGCAGCTGAAGAACAAAGACTGAAGTAAAATGTACAGCCTAGGGCAACAGCAGGAAATCAGCCCCAGACAGGCTACATAGTAGATGAGTCCTTGCCAAAAAGACTTAGGGCCGTGGAGAAACAGTGCCAGTTCATGAAGCCTGGGGTCAGGTGGCAATTGTACTAGGAGGCAAAGAGCAGTTCAGCGCTACAAGAAGAGCATCACAGAAGGAGAGAGCAAGGACCGGTACTCAAACACAGTATCTGTACACGCTGCCGAGAAAAGGGGTCCAGGGGGTGCACAGGGACGGACACCAACAGGGAGCAGGCACAGGAGAGAGCAAGGACCGGTACTCAAACACAGTATCTGTACACACTGCCGAGAAAAGAGGTCCAGGGGGTACACAGGGACGGACACCAACAGGGAGCAGGCACAGGTTGCACGTAGGGCTGGATCAAAGGCATCAGGTTGAAGGCAGCTCCTCATGGTCAATCTGTATGCCTCAGGCTGGCGCTTGGCCCTTCCAACAAGGTGTGGGTGCTGAGCACCCAGTCAACATGTTTGAGCAGGGGCCTCCACACTCCAGGGACCTCTGTGCCCACAGACACGGGCTCTCCAGGGACACATTTTAACCATGCCTAGGATGCTACAACACTGGCGTTAATAGGGATCTCTGGAGCCCAAAGCTGGAAGCCACCACAGCAAAGTCACAACTATCCCTGCACCCGAGGGCAGCCAGAGTGGGTGGTAGCTTGGCATTGGCTTTTGTTGGCTAAAGACAGAACCCTCAACTCCATGACAGCACCAATCACTTACAGTAGTAACTTTTTTTTGGGGGGGGGCGGGTCAAGACAGGGTTTCTCCGTGTAGTTTTGGTGCCTGTCCTGGATCTCGCTCTGTAGCCCAGGCTGGCCTCAAACTCACAGAGATCTGCCTGCCTCTGCCTCCCAAGGGCTGGGATTAAAGGCATGCACCACTGCCGCCTAGCTAGTAGTTACTTTTTATTGTTGCTGCTGTGGCTAAATAGCTGGCCAGAAGCACTTCATGGGTGAGAGGTTTATTCACGGTTTCGGGGATACAGCATCAGGGCAGGGAAGGCCTGACAGCATGAGCAGCTCCTAGCTGTGGAGTGGAAGCTTGCTCACACCTAGGCAGATCAGAAGGGAGAGACAAGGGAGTGCCAGCCATCACCTGGCTTTCTCCTTTCCCTATTCTATTTTCTTCAGGATCCTTGCCCATGAGGAGATGCCACCCACATTCAGGGTGGATTTTCCCTCCTCAGTTAAACCTTTCTAGAAACGCCTTCACAGACACATGCTCCAAATGTGTCTCCTAAGTGATGCTAAAGCCAGTCAAGTTGGCACTGAAGATTAACCATCACACCACTCTGCCTGCCTTCTGCAGAGACCTGGGCACTTCTCTGGGCCACCTGCAGGTGCTGTGGCTGGCTCGTTGTGGCCTGACTGATTTGGATGGCATTGGCTCCTTCTTGGCACTGAAGGTAAGTCTGTAGCACTTGGGGTCGAGGACCGGAGATCAGGTTAGACCCCAGCTGAGATTTCCCCATGTGGTCCTCAGGAACTTTATGTCTCCTACAACAACATCTCAGACCTGAGCCCACTGTGCCTGCTCGAGCAGCTGGAGGTGCTGGACCTTGAGGGCAACAATGTGGAAGACCTGGGGCAGATGCGGTACCTGCAGCTGTGCCCACGCCTGGCCACGCTCACATTGGAGGGGAATCTGGTGTGCTTGAAGCCAGACCCCGACCCTTCCAACAAGGTGTGGGTGCTGAACACCCAGGCAGCATATATCTGGGAGGGACCTCCCCTCCCGAATGGGGACCTCTGTGCCCACATGCACCTTCTGGCTTGTTGTCTGTGAGACAGAGCTATCTCTTCTGTCACGGGACGCCTAAACAGCCTAACTGTTTGGATATATCAGGCATATGTAAGCTCCTTTGCAGCAGGTAAATCCACATGCACTCACAAAGGCCATGCATGCTCCAGCCTCACTGTCCACCTCAATACCTGTTTGATGTTGACCTATAGTCAGTTCCACATGCTAGAGGGCATCCCTGAACCTTGGCTATGGGCTTGGGGGGTGAAGGTACCCATAGGCTACGGTAGGATAAGGCAGCATCACTACCCTGTCTCCTCTGTCCTGCACCATCGCAGTCTGGAAGAGGAAGTCCCAGGAAACAGCTGGTCTGCAGGGCCCACCAGACCCAGGTCTGCTGTCCCCCTCCCTCTACCCTTTAGGCACCCCAGGACTACAACTATAGGGCAGAGGTAAAGAAGCTTATCCCCCAGCTCCACATCCTAGATGAGGTCCCCACCACATGCACCAACCTGCCTGCTCCCCACAAGCTGAACCAGGACTGGCTGATGGTGAAGGAAGCCATCAAGGAAGGCAGTGTGCTTGACATTCTCCTCCCTCGACTGGGTAGGCTGGGTATGGACCTCGATACTAAGCCCTAACCCCTGACTCTGGAAGAGACCTCCTCCAGCCCTCCAGGAAGACAGGCTTCTACCAGTACCCCAAGAGGACAGGCCTCCTTCATCCCCAGGAAAAAAGACCTCCACTAGTTCCCAGGCCTTGTAGAGATGGGTGTCTGCATTTCGTTCTTTTTCCCAGCCTTATCTCCTAGTCCCAGAACCATGCAGATTGGCCCCAGGGGGTCAGGATATTCCCATTAGCAGCACCAGCTTGCTTCCCCTTTCCTACGTTGAGGGAGAGGAGGGCCTGAGGCTGAGGGTCTTTCTGGAAGGAAAAGGAACCATCACAGGCCAGCCCCTAGGTCACACAACTTGTTGAGGGACAGGGCTGTGTTCTGTGGTCTGAGTTTGAAACATGCTGGCTGGCATGAGCCCAGTGATCTCTGGATCTGACCCTGGACAGATTGTTCCCATGGAACCACCCTTCGGAAACTTGACCCAACCTTGCCTGTGCCTGAGACCCAGCCATGGGCTCTGTCCCTGCTGCTCCCTGAGGTCCCCTTGCCTGAAGGTCTGCTTTCTGAGAACCCAGCCACAGAAGACCATGCCAGCAACCTCACCCATGGTAACTGAACCTGTTTGGCCCAGAGCTGACCCTGCAGTACCTTGACCCCAAACCAGGCATAGCCACACCCTCTTCTTCAGGTGCTGGTCAAGTTCTCTGTGGGAACCCCACCAAAGGCCTGCGGGAACGTAGATACCAGTACCAGGTATGCCTTCCCCACACTCCAAAGTGGGCTAGGACTACAGCTCTCCTTCCCAAAGTAGACCATCACCTATTGCCCTCACCCCACAGGAGACCATTACCTAGAGTCCTTCCCCCACCATACATCAGTGTTCAGGACTGCTGCCATGTCCATACTCTGGCTCTCCCATTCCAGGGTCAGGGTCCCTATACCAGCCCTTTCCCTTCCTAGGAATGGGCACCCCTGGAGCAGCTGCCCCCACATAGGCCTGATCTGGCCACCAGCCCCTCCACCCCAAGGCCTGACCCTGCAGAAAGCTGTGACCTGGCCGTGACTGGGCTTCGGGCCTGGAGGGAGCCTGGCCTGCGGTTGGTGCCCCTCACCCTGCCAGCCTACCACCTTTTGTCTTGTCTCTGGGGGGTGGGAGCTGGGCTGGAAGATGCATTGGCTGAGCAGCCATTGGTCCCCCGAGATGGCCACAGAGATCCATCCCAGTGTGATGACCATTTGGGACTGGGTCTGAGACAGACGTGGTTGCAGCTCTGCCTTCTCCACCTCAGTCCCCTCCTCCACAGGCAGCTGGAGTTCCAGCAGGAAAGGCTTGCTCAGGCTCCAGCTCAGGACCCACAGAGGGCTTCTGAAGAACAGGAAGACCAGACTGGACCAAAGACTTCCCTAACCCCCCCACGCCTGACCTCAGGTACACTACCTCAGTGCCTGAGAGTAACCTGACCCCCACCACCTGGGTATGGATGTCCCCACCTCAGACTCAGACCAGTGTAGTATATATAGTTCAGCCCCTTCCTTTGCCAGGCTCTGGGAGGGACTGCGTGAGACAGTCCTCTTCTTGGCGGAATAGGGGTGGGTGGGTTTCACTGCCTATGGATGGTCAATCCCAGCTTCTCCTCCATACCAAGGACACCTCAAGGGCACCTGGGCTAAATGAGAGAGGGAGGCATTCCCCAAAAGGATACAGGGCAAGTCCAGAGGCAAGCACCTGTTAGGAGCCTCATGGTGGCCAAGGGATCCAGAAGCAGACACCAGTTGTCAGGAGAACCTGGAAGGAATCCAGGGGTAGGAAAGTGGCCAACAAAACCACCAGGATACCAAGGCAGAGAAGGTTAGGAGCATTCAGTGGCTTCAACCCAAGCAGGACTGGCCTGTGCTGGCATAGGGATGCAGAATGAAGCCAGGTAGAACCCTTTCCAAGGAAGCCAGAGTGACTGCTGCTTCACTGGAGAGACCCTTACCCAGCAATGCCTTAGAAAGGCACACCGTGGGCGTGGACAAAAAGACTGATGGCATAAAGGTTGCCAACCACCCGCTCTGAAGGACCAAACACTACACTTTTGCCCCTGTGGAGACTGGCTAACGCTTGAGGCAGTGGGCGGGAAGAGGGTCCTGGAGAGTAAAGCAGGACCAACAGCTGGTCCTCCAGTGGACAATTGCGTGGGTTAAAGAACAGTAGGAAGGTGACCAGCAGAGAGTTGGCTGGAATGCTGTCTACCCCTCTTGCTACAGATGCCAGGCCTAGAAGGCACTGGATGACCCTAGCCACCCACCTCACACTATCACAGAAGCTTAAGAACTAGCCTGGAGCTCCCAGGCCCTCAGGGATGAACACATTCTCAAGGATGGAGCTCACATGACCCAGAGCCAGAGCCCAGCCACTTTGTTTGCCTTAGAGCAGGGGTTCTCAACCGTGCTAACGCTGTGACCCTTTAACACAGTTCCTCATGTTGTGGTGACCCCCAACCATAACATTATTTCCTTGCTACTTCATAACTGTAATTTTGCCACTGTTAAGAATCATAATGTAAATATCTGATATGCAGGATGTCTGATACACGACCCCTGTGGGGATGGTGACCCTCAGTTTGAGAACCCACTACCCTAGAGATAGCCACAGGGCTGAAGCCACATTTCCTCTGGAAAGCAGATGAGGCAGAGCAAAGGGATGCGGTCTAATGGAACAGGTTCAGCAAAGGCCACCGAGACTCTCTACCTGTGGCCGCACTGTCCACAGCCTGCCACCATCTCCGGGCTACAAGATGATGGGTGGGCAGCGGCTAGTAACTCCCCACCTTGCCTGCCAGGTCCCCTCTGACATGCTGTTTTCTTCCTTGCTTTCTAGAACTTTCCAGGACATCGGGCTTTCACCTGATCCCTTCTCCCCCGAAGTACCCACTGCCTCCTGAGTCAGGCAGCAGCTCCTCGGGGAGACCTGCAAACCTGCCCTTCAGAGGGCGAAGGCTTAGAGTCCTGGGGAGCTTAGGGCCTAGCCTGGGTGAGGGGTCTGGCCTGGGTGAGAGGTTGGCTGCAGTGACCGCCCTGAGAACCCTGGAGGTGTCCTCAGGTCCCAGCCATCGAGTCCAGGGATGTCCAGACCCACAGCCAGCACTAGGTCCAGCAGCTTGCTCTCCAGGCCTCCATTGCCTCCATCACCTGAACCCAATCCCTCCAGCCCATTCTCTCCCTTAGCGTAACCCTCTCTTGGCCTGGATGGGACCAAGGCTGAAGTGGCTGGGACTGGGGCTGGGCTCTTTGGATGCCCCAGGACTCTGGTTCACCTATGTGACCCAAGTTCCAAGCCTGCTTGTCCTTAGCCTCCAAAGGGCACAGCCATCCTGGGTGGATTTGCAGGTTTCCCTATGTGGGGCAGTTCCTTTCTCTCGGGACACCATAGACCCTCTGTGAAAGCCAAGTGAATCATTTTCGACTCTCAAGTGTGCAGAAATGTGCTTTACTTTGTAAGCAACGGTTGGTTCAATAAATTATGCAGCTGGCACTGCCTGCCCGGCCTGGCTGCCCTACAACCGCCGGGACAAATCCTCAGTGATGGGCGGGTAGCAGAGGAAGCGGAAGCCATATCTGCTCTCGGCCGTGCTCTGCACTGACAGGGCCACCATGGGGCAGCTCAGGTCCACGCTCTTCCGGCACACCTGCAGAAAACATTGGGGCCTGAGAACGTCGTGGGCCGGCAGACCAGAGGACCTGGGGCCACAGCACCACACTCACCTGGACCTTGCGCTGCTCCTGCCTGCCCAGCGAGTCCTCGAGGCACATTCTTGAGGCACACTCTGGGATCGCAGGCAGGAGTTCAGATGTCTCGGTCTTCACCCCTTCCTGCTGTGCAGGAACTTCCCCAGGGCAAAGAAGCTTGCGGGTGCTCAGGAGCGGCAAGATATCCCGCGTCTCGTTGGGGCGGAGAGATCCTGAAGTCCTCTGTCCGCTAGTGCTGGTGCGGGAGAGCCTTTGCTGGCGGACACCTGGCCTGGAGATGTGGGAGGGGCCTGAGGAGTATCCTAGTCAATCGGGGCAAAGGCGGGTGTAATGCAAGACGGTATGGGCCAGGGCAGTAGTCCTGTCCAAGGCGACGCCTAGGGAAATAGGGGATGGGTTTTGAGAGGCAGAATCAGGGGCTTGCACCTACCCCGGCTTCTTGCGCCTGGCCCCAGCACCCCGCACCCTGCCCTTGTGTGGGGATGGAGATCGATGCTGCTCTTCGCCAGGGTCAGCGTTGGGCTCGGACTCTGAGAGCGGGAAGCGGTCAATGGACCAGTCAGTGTTGTCTTTGAAGATCTTCGAGCCCAGGGTCATGCAGGGTGCAGCTTGATGCTCACTGAGGACCTGCAAGGCCATCGGGGTGTGTGGTTAACGCTAACCCAGTCAGGTCGGCTCCTCGGCTCCTTAGCCAGGACCAGCACTGACCTGGCCTTGAGGGTTGACCAGCATTGTCACACAGCCGCGACTGGACTGGAAGTAGAAGGGGTCCTGGCCCGAGGACACCGGCAGCTTCTTCTTGGTCCTGCTGGTTCCTTCGCCCCATACCTAGGAAAAGGCTGGGTGGTAAGCGAGGAACAGTGTAGGCTGGGGCAAGACAGTTTGAGCTGGCAGGCAGCAAGGGTTCACCGTGATGTGGTGCTGTGGGGCTAGCAGAGTACCAGGCGGGAATCGGTACATGCACACAGGGAAGTCCCTCACAAGCTGCTTCAGAACAAAGCCACCCAGGTCCACAGTCTCGGCCTGAGACTGGTTGAGGATGCGGATGAACTTCTCTCGGTGGCTGACCGCAGCGATCTTCAAGGAGCAGCCAAGCAGGCTGGACAGAAAGGAAGGCTGGGTAAGGAAGAGGGCCCTACCCACCCAGAAAGCCCGCCCACCACGCAGCCCTCCCTGCTTTTTTTGGTGTGCTCATGGCTGGGCAGCTCTCACTTCAACTGGGGCCTTGCATACTGGTGGTGAAGGTCTGTACAGGACTCCAGAACAGTCTTGCTAAACGACGCTGAGCGCCTCTTATGGGGATCTAGAAAAAGAAGTCCTTTAGGGGAAGGAGAACACAATAAAGGGTCCAGTAGGGCAGTTCCCCAGGAGGCCCGACCAGGGGTCTGCATAACAGGGAGACGGCAGCAGGGTTCAGATCCCGGGCAGAAGCAGCTGGACCGTGGGGGCTGAAGAACCTGAGTAGGACTTTGGGCAGAGGTGAGAGCTTGCTCAAGGGCGAAAGGGAGATGCACCCAACTCCACCTTCCATGTGTCCACTGAAGCTCCCAGTGCACTCCTGAATCTGCTCAGAAGCAGCTAAGTCTGTTCCCTGGGCCGGGTGGCCCGACACCTTCTTTGTTCCAGAATGCAGAACTATCTGGTAGCTGTTAGAGTCAGAGTCTGAGCTGCTGGAGTCTACCAAAGGCAAGGCGCTCCACTCCAGGATTTTGCCAGGCTTCTCCATAGACTTGATGGCGCACTCCGAGTCCCAGGTATCCATATCGGGGGACGGGTGGGGCTGGATCAGCCTGGGACCATGATATGTTCACTGGCTGCTTTGGCTCCTAAACCCAGGACCCATGCCTCCCACCCCAGTTTGCCTCCCCAAGGCAATGGGTACCCTGGTTTGTGTTCCAGGAACTCCAGAGTCAGACCCAGCTTATGGTAAATTAATGAAGGTAATGGTGACCTCGGAGCTCCTCCCCTTGTCTTGAACCCATTCCACATATTACATAACAGAGCTGAGGCTTGAAGGGGTTACATGACTTGTCTGGGAACACTTAAGGATACAATGGGAACTGGTCCACTTCTGTCAAGCCAAATCCTCCCTTCCCCTGACCCCTAGGAACTCCCTGTTCAATGCAGTTACTTTTGCTCTGAGTGGAAACTCATGTTGGAGAAGAGGTTGGGATATCGTTGGGCAACGCTGTTCCAATCTACATCCTCCAATCGGAAACCCTAGCAGGAAAAAAAGAGGTATGTGCCTCCCCGACCTTGCAGGGCTTGAGAGACCTTATCATACACATGGAATGCCTCCTGTGGCTAGCCTTGCTCACCTCCGTGCCAGAGGGAACCTCAACATAATCAGAGGACTCAGTAGGGTCTCTTAGAACCTCTGCAGTAACCACCTGAAAGAAGGAAACACAGGGGGCTGGAGAGATGGCTCAGAGGTTCAGAGTGCTGGCTGCTCTTCCAGAGGACCCAGGTTCAATTCCCAGCACCCACATGGAAGCTCACAATTGTCTATAACTCCAGTTCTAGAGGATCCAGCACCCTCACACAGGCATATATGTAGGCAAAACACCAATGCATAAAAAATAAAAATAAATAATTAAAAAAAAAGAAGAAGAAGAAGAGGAGGAGGGAACCACAGACTAGCTGGCAGGGAACTTGAGGGAGGACACCCTTCCCCAACAGGGCCTCTCACTTTTGACTTTAACAGCACTTTATGTGAACTAGATGAGGAGGATGCTGGTCATATATATGATTCCTTCTTGTGGAAACATCCCAAGGAAGACAAGGTTTCTCAAGCATGCTGGCTGCCCAAGGAGTGTTGTGGGGGAGGGGGAGGTTGTCTGAAAGGTATTGGGCCACGGGCACAAACTCACCTCTACACTGCCAGTCTGAGACCGAATCACACGTCCCACCCAAGAGGAACGGGCCAGCTGTAGAAGGCATGATTTCTCGAAGGTCTGCAGCTCAGCCTCCATCTGCTGCATTGTACAGTGGTTCTGGCGAAGTTTCTCCTCCAACTGCTCTTTCTCCTGATCAAGAATGCCTGCCAGTGAGAGAGGCCTCCAGCAGCCCCTCCCTTCAGGCCAACCTTAGGTGGGTAGCTGCTGTCTGCCGAGGCATTGCCCTGTTCCCTGATCCCATGCCCTCACCAGCTGGGCGTGTTCCTTCTGGGCTTTCAGCTCCAGCGTAAGCTTCTGGACCTGGTTCTGCAGGAATTTGTCTTGATTTTTGGAGTGCCTGGTAGGAGGGGCAATCTCAGCCCTTCTGGATCAGGCCAGGATTCCTGAGAGTAGGTCAGCAGTAAAGGATGCCCCACAGCCACCAAAGCCTGAAGGCACACATTATAGCAGGCCAGGGCAGAATAAACCCTAACAGGTCTGGGCAGAGGTCTACATGCTCAGGGGTAGGGTTACATTTCCAACACAGTAACTTATTCAAAAGTACAGTGGGGTGTCAAATCATGCAAAGACTACAGATAGCAGCAGTCAGGTCGAGGGCTCAGGGGTAGAGGTTGGCGTCAGACAGAAACGGCAGGGTAGGACCTGGGTTGGCCTGGGGGTTTCGCCACTGACCGCTCGGCGGGAATCCCTGCCACCTCCTGCAGGATGTAGTAGTATCGGGCATTCTGGCTATTCTGGACAGCCCACCGAAGTGCCTGGATCTCTAGTTCTCTCTGTTCCCATAACAGCCGCAGGGTACGTGGGTCCAGGGTTTCAGGGGCTAACCTGTAATTCCAGTTCCATGTGGTTTGATCAGGGCTGGTTCTTTGGCTGGCCCAACCCAGGAGGCTGCCCCATCCCCTGCCTCCTTACTGCTGCTTGAAAGAGCAGCCTGCTGGTATGGATGCACAGTAGGGCTTACTGCTCTGGGAACGCGAAGGAGCCACTGTGTCCCCAGGTGTGCCAACTGGGGACTCGAAGTCACTGCTGTCTGGCTTTACACCTGCTGGAGCTGGGGACACCTGCTCATCTTCAGACTCCTGGCAAGACTTAGGGGCCATGCTCGATGTTGGTCAGGAGCTGGAAAGGAAGGAGGTAGGATGGAATCTGCCCTGTGTCCCAGGTGTGGGAAACCCATGGGGCTCCCTTTGGGTGTCAGAGAGGCCCAGGCAGCATTTGCCAGCTCTCTCTGAGGGGATCTACACAGGTGCCTACCCAACAGGACACAGGACTGCTGGTCATATGAGTGTCCTCCTCTGTATGTTTCAGGCTAGGACAGCAGGTCACCTCCCAGGAAGCACGTCCCAAGTATGTACATATATTCCCTGCTGTCTCCTCTTTGTCCCCCTAGAGCTCAGCCTAGAGCTAAGATCAGAGGTGCTAAGCTTTTGCCTATAACCCTTATTCATGTGCCTCTAAACCAGAAACTCACCCCCACACTCACCTGAGGCCTAAACCCACAGAAGGCCTAGAGAGGGAAGCGTTCTATACTGTTGCCATGGATTTCTGCACCTGGGGGGAGGGTGTCTGTTACCAGGAGCCTCCAGGGAGACGCAGGGCCATGAGTGCATTCTGTGCCAGTGAGGTTTAGATACGTAAGCTCAGCTAAGCTGAGGTCCAGGGAACTATACAGATCCCTGGAACCCATCCCTAGGCAATGGTGATAGGCAGGTACTGGGGAATGGTGTCCTGTGAGTGAACTGAATGTGTGTGTGTGTGTGTGTGTGTGTGTGTCTGTGAAGTGTGTGTGTGTGTGTGTGTGAAGTGTGTAAATGGTCCTAGGGATCTGAGATGATTAAGGGAGCAGATGAGGATGGTGGTAAGAGACTGGAGTGGCTGTGCTAACTCTAGCCTATAAATGAGCCTGTGTCTGATAGCCATCTACCTAACCCTTGGGAGCCCTATCTTCCTGGGTCTATCTCTGTACCTCTGGGCTCTCCCAATGGTGGTTCCACTGGTGAACCCTGGGGGAGGGACATTGCCTCTGCTTCAGAACAGAAGTGAGGCCCAGGAGAGGCTCCTTCTACCTTGTCTCTTCCACAGCTTCATACTTGCAACACTTGCTTCCTTATGGCCACAAGAGCGTGGGCACCCCCTCCCACAGCTCTGTGATTGGGACAGAGCATGTGGGGCTGGACTGGCTCGATTTCGCCCATTGAGACACAGGGAAGACTTAAGGCAGGGGCCCGCTTCAGGGAGAAGAAGGGCTGCTCTGGAGGGCACTGGGCCCACTGGGGGAGGGGAGAGGATGGAGCTTCAGACAAAGACCCCAGGGTCTTTGTCGCAGGCAGCCTCAGGAACGGTCCCCTCCCCCACCGGGGCTACAGAGCCCACCAGGTCAGCCGGCCCCTAAACTCCACCTCCCTCGGATGGCGGGCGGGAGACATTCACGTCCTCTCTAACTGGTGTTCTCGGCTACAGATGCCTAAGAAAGCAGGGATGAAGCGGCCTAGCCTACGGGGCTGGTGAAGGGAGGGCGAATGTTGCGCTCGGGTACATGTTAGAGTGGCCGGGTTCCAGTCAGGGTCCCTCTCGGTGGGCGGAGACCAGTCACACTGAAAGTCTGTTGAGGAAGTCCGCTCTGGAGCTGGGAACACACCTGGGCTAACCAGGCCAGAGCGAACGCAGCTGCCGACGCGCTTCCGCGTCGATCACCGGCGGTGAGCATCCCCGGGCGCCCGGGTCCTGCCCTTACCCACTCAGGGCCCCGCCCACACCTGGATGCCTGCGGGCGGGACCGAGTAACGAGCCAATGGGGCGTGGTGGGCGGAAGGCCGCCAATGGGAGTGGGCATGGGGCGGGATGCACACGCCTCCGATCTAATGGGGTGTCGTGGGGCGGGGCGTGCGGGCCGCGAGCCAATGGGGCCGTGAGGTTGGGCGCGCCGCAGCGCTGGGACAGCAGGTTGAGGCGGCGCTGGCGCGCCTACGTCCCGGAGGCCAGCGGGCGCCCAGGTGAGCTGTGCCGGGTTCTCGAGCCTCCTGAGCACTGGGCGCGGCACCCGGGAGCCGTCTCCGTCCCGGGAGAAGCGGATCTGGGCGAAGGGGCGCGCGGTGGCTGTGCTGCACCTGCGTCTGCCAGCTGCGGAGTGGGGACGTCTGGATCCCGCGCGGCCGGGATCAGCCGTGAGGCGGGCTGTGTGCCCCCAGCGGGGCGGGACCACTGGAGCCCAAAGTGCTGGCTGGACGGGAGGGACTGCGGACCAGGGACTGGCGGGGGGCTGCTCAGGTCTGGGGTCGGTTCGGAGATGGAGGTCTGTCTGGGTCGTAACTCTCAGCTCCTCCCGGCCTGAGACTGTTCCTTCCCTGGGGGGTTGGGGGGGGGCGTTCCCATGACTGTGGACGGCGTCGTATTTGCGTATGGTCGGTGTTAGGTGCCTGGGGACAGCCGCCTGCGTGAAAAGCTGTAGTGAGTGGCCCTTGAGCCAGGTGACCGGGGGACAGGAAAACTTGGACCTGGTTAATAATTTGCCCTGTTCCTGGAGTGGGGTGGGTGGGGCAAGAGGAGGCTGGTGCAGGAGGGGACGCCTCAAAATGCTCAGGAGGGCCAAACTAGTTCCCCTGCCACTCCAGGAATGTGTGGCCTGCGGGTGGGGCTGGGCACAGGAGGGCAGGGCTGAAGGACCACAGTCCTAAGTCTGTTGTGGCAAACCAAGAGAAGAGGAAGGCCAGACTGTGATGGAGGCAGGCCCGGCCTGATCTTAATGGCCTGTGTCCTCCCCACAGGACAGGGATGGTCTTGGAGCTTGTGGTCATGGAGCTGAAGGTGTGGGTGGATGGCATCCAGCGGGTGGTCTGTGGGGTCTCAGAACAGACCACCTGCCAAGAAGTGGTCATCGCGCTAGCTCAAGCCATAGGTGAGTTCCCCGGGGACGGGACGGGGACGGGACGGGGACGGGACTGGAGTCCAGCCCTGTCTTCCCTCCCAGGAGGGTGGGGTTGGCTCCGCCCTTTTATTCCTCCAGCCAGGTGGATAGAGAGGGGTGATATGGACTGACCCTGTCTTTCCCCTGCAGGCCAGACAGGCCGCTTTGTCCTTGTGCAGCGTCTTAGGGAGAAGGAACGGCAGCTGCTGCCACAGGAGTGTCCAGTAGGAGCCCAGGCCACCTGTGGACAGTTTGCCAGTGATGTCCAGTTTGTCCTGAGGCGGACAGGGCCCAGCCTGTCTGCAAGGCCCTCCTCTGACAACTGTCCACCCCCGGAACGATGCCCAGTTCGGGCCAGCCTCCCCCCGAAGCCATGGGCAGCACCAGGCCGTGAGCCACACAGAGCACTGACCTTCAACCTAGGATGTCCCAAGCTGGTCCCCAACCCCTCGATCCCTGAGCCTGCAGCTCTGGGAGGAGCCACGCCAGACTGCTTTGCAGACCTGCAGGGCCTAGAACTCAGGATAGAGAGGAATGCCGAGGAGTTGGGCCATGAGGCCTTCTGGGAGCAGGAGCTGCGAAGAGAACAAGCCAGGGAGCGCGAGGGACAAGCACGCCTCCAAGCACTGAGCGCAGCTACTGCCGAGCACGCTGCCCGGCTGGAGGCCCTGGATGCCCAAGCCTGTGCCCTGGAGGCAGAGCTTCGGCTGGCTGCTGAGGCCCCTGGCCCTCCTTCAGCCACTGCATCTGCTACGGAGCGCCTACGCCAGGACCTGGCCATCCAGGAGCGGCATAGTATGGAGATGCAAGGCACCTTGGCCCTGGTGAGCCGGGCTCTGGAGGCTGCCGAGCATGCTCTGCAGGTGAGCCCCCAGGAGATCTAGACCCCTGTCCACGCCCTGCTTGCTACACAGCCAATCCATCAACACTCCATCTGCTGTCTGGGCAGTTTGGGAGTTTGATATGAGACCAGGGAGCATGCGGTATGTGGGAAAGAAGGTCATGGTCTTGTTCCTGAAGGTCCCGTGTGCCCCCAGGCTCAGGCTCAGGAGCTGGAGGAGCTGAACAGGGAACTCCGACAGTGCAACCTGCAACAGTTCATCCAGCAGACAGGGGCTGCGTTGCCACCACCTCCTCCACAGCTGGACAGAGCCACCCCCGGCACACAGGTCAGAGCAGTTCCGGGAAGAGGTGATGGTCGAGGGGCCACCCTAGTTCTCAACTGACCTGCTTTCCCCACAGGACCTTCTGCCTCCAGCCAGAGAGGAGCCCCTCCAGGGAGTCCCCCAGAGCCATATCCTAGTGCCCAGCCTGAGTCCCGAGGGTATGTTTCTCCCCCTACCCTACCCCCAGTCCGCAGGAAGGGCCCAGCTCTGGTTTCAGCCCATTCAGCCTGTGTCTTTCTCACAGTTCCCCCCATGAGGCAGAGCTCCTGGAGGTAGCAGTTCCTGCTCAAGTAGGGGACACTGAGGACAGATGAGCCAGCACAGCTGGAATGAGCCACCTGGACAATGGGAGAGTATGATCACAGGATTCTTTCCCTAAAGTGGGGAAAGCTATAATGTCCCGGGG
The DNA here is from genome assembly GCF_049852395.1 of Peromyscus maniculatus bairdii. Taxonomy (NCBI): domain Eukaryota; kingdom Metazoa; phylum Chordata; class Mammalia; order Rodentia; family Cricetidae; genus Peromyscus; species Peromyscus maniculatus. The sequence goes on from NC_134852.1 coordinate 151,566,652, forward strand.
TTTCTGCTTCAGGGGGCGGGAGTGCTAGTGACATGTTGTCCTAGTCTTATTCAAGTCTCCCAAGGCCCCTGAAGAAGCAATGGGCACAGTTCAGAACTTACCAGGCCCCAAAGGCCACTACTTATCGGAGGAGTGAGAAGTGTGGACAATGCATTCATCCCGTGGGTGTGTGCCTGCTGTTCACTCCACAGAATGTGTGCTGCCTTCCTTGCCCTGACAAACCTCAATAAACTAACTACCTTTCAAAGGTGTTTAAGTATGTTCTGACGTTGTGCCACTGGGCAGTGTCTGCAGTTCAGAACTGGAGGGCCACAAGGCGGCTACTGCTGGGTTCCTGAGAAAGCAGTGTTTTCAGAGGCCAGTACTCAGTAAGGTCCAAAGCTGGGGCTCCCAGGGTTCTGTGTTCTGACTTCCTAGGGGTATTTATTTGTAATCCCTAGCCTGGTGAGGCTTGCCAGCTCAGCCCTGGCCTGGGTTTTTATCTGGACCCTTCTTCTCTGGCTTTCCTTGTTTGGCCTGTGTGCCACCAGCAGCAGGAACTGAGGATGCCAGGACAAGCTAGACCCGCCAGTCAGGTTTGCTGAGAACTTGTGGGGGCGAGTCCTGGACTCCTGGGTCAAGTCTATGACTTCTGGGTTGGCCAGGCCCAGGGAGTTTTCCCTAGAAAACTTTGCCAGCCCCAGGGTGGATATGGGCATTGAATGGTAGGGGCTGTCCCTCTCCTCCTAGAGTGGGTGTGAAGCCTGTTTATGAGCCTCCAACTTCGACACTGGGGCAGGGATGCCTCCACAGCCCAGCCCAGCTACTGCTCTGGCTCCTGAGCAGATAGTGACCACTTCCAACTTCCTAGTTACCCAGGCAGACCACATGTTCTGAGTTCCTGGGGCTGGAAATGTTTGCAAGGATCAGAACTATGGGTAGAATTGGGTGACAAGATGGGGACACCATAGATTATGAGGGTCTTTACACCATATCGAAGAAGACATTTGGGATGGGCTCAGCTTTCTCTCTGGCTGGCTCCTGAACTAGGTTCAGTGCTCACTATTTCTTCTGGGGCAGACTAAAAAGGGACATGGAAGTCCTGTGCTGGAAGAGCATGTAAGACCATAGTGTGTGTGTGTGTGTGTGTGTGTGTGTGTGTGTGTGTGTGTGTGTGTGGTTTTTCAAGACAGGGTTTCTCTGTGTAGCATTGGCTGTCCTGGAACTCACCCTATAGACCAAGCTGACCTCAAACTCGGAGATCTGCCTGCTTCTGCCTCCCATGTGCTGAGGTTAAAAGCATGTGCCACCACCACCCAACAGACCATATTCTTGCCTGAAGCAGGAAACAGGGAAGGGGAGAGGCCAGGCAGCAGAGGGAGGCTCCTGATCTGGTGTCAGCCATCCAGAACTTCCAGCACACTCCTGTCTGCATTCCAGCCTGAGCCTGCTGCAGCCTAGACCTGCCTGACCTGTGGCCCCAGACAGGCAGGGTCAAGCAAAAGGTCACCTAGAGTAGATCCTAGAGTGCAAATGCCACTATGGCTGTATCCTTGGTAGGAAGACAGGTCTGAGGAACCTGCTCCCCCCACCTAAAGCCCTACCCACACTCAGGAGAGTTGAATAGATGACTTTTTGATGCTGGTCCTGAGCTCATCATGGCTCATCTCCCAGGCTAAGCACACAGTGTAGTGGATGCAACGCCAGGTTCCACCCAGAGACCACCCTACACAGGAAGCTAGGCAGGGGCAAGCTATAGCCTCCTCATTTGAGTCTTTCACATGTTCCCTGTGTCCTGAGGAGCACCTGTTTCTCCTGAGACCTCTGCCAGGTCAGGTCCAGTAGTATGCTGAAGCCTTCTTCATGTGGTCACTATGCTTTGAGGGGGAAGGCTGGTGAGATCCACTGCTCATCGGTGGCTGTTTCAAGTGGACAGACTCCCATACTCCAAACAGATGCTAGACTGCTTTGAACCACCAAACAAACATCTGAGTTGATGAAAAGTTTACTTTGGAACTTGCAACTTTACTTTGGAAACAATGGTGTGATGTATGCTGAAATGAGGAACAGACAAGCTGCCCACAAATGTCTGGTCCCTGACAGGGCAGGACCTGGCCAAGTGAGCTACCTTACATGGGTGATGTTAGGACCTTACCAGGTACCAGTGTGGGGTAGGCAGTCTCCTTGTCTGGGCAATCCAACCAAAAGTCAGGTCCAGACTCTGCTAGGTCTCCTAGTCTCAGTGGTCTTGTTCCTTTCCAGTACAGAGGTGGAAGAACCCTAGTTCAGAGGATCTCCCCAGTCAATAGCTGTCCAGCAGTGAGTCAGTTTTGCAGTTTCTTAACCCAGAGGCCACATAAACCTCCTCTCATCTGCAGAACAGAGTTTGATACCACTGTGGTGACAAAACAGGGTCCCCTTCAGAAGCCATGTCGGTTTGGAGAGGTCTGGACTAAGTCTGTCCCTCCATCTCCAGGGACTGGATCTGCTACAGATGTCCTAGCCCTGTAGCCTATAGCTTCCCTGGATAACCCTTTCCCTTTCTGCTGGACTTGAGAACACCTAGCAGGAATGTCCCTGGGAGAGGCTTGTCCCAGGAGCCCACAAAGAGGTCCATGGTACAGAAACAGGCAGAAGCATTCAAACTGTCGCTGTCTTCCCGTAGGAAGTTCCAGAGGTGGCCCTCAGGAGGTGGGTCCTTAGGCTCTGGTCCTGTTGGCTGAAGTTCACACCAGTGTCTGCCCAGAGATTCCTTGGATGACTTCAACAGTGGCTGTTCTGGGGATGTGCACAACCTTGAACCCTAATGCACATAAAAAGAAAGTTTCCTCCAAGAGGGTACCTGACCCAACCTTAGTCCAACACGTGAAGGGCAGAGAAGCTCCCAGTGTGCCCTCAGCCCAACCTGTCTCAGCGGCGCTCCCACACGCAGGCCTGTCTGTAGGTGCAATCCTCTCCTAGTGGCCTGCTACCCTGACTCTCTGAACCCAGGTGGCGCCTGCCTGCCTCTGCCAGACCCAGGTCACTGAAGGGCCAGGGGTTCGCGCTGCCCAGGGACAGATCAGCCGCTGTCACACGCACAGTGGGTCCGGAGCAACGCAGTGTGCTGTGGGCAGTGACTGTCCTGAGCCTGGAAGAACTGCCCCCGCTGGCCTGCAAGTGGAGGGGTCACCCTCTCTGTCCCCGCCCCCGTCCCCTCCAACTTGGACAACAGAGCCACTCCTCTCTTGTCCTGCCCAATCCCCATATCCCCCTGGGAAGGGCAGCCTCGAAGATGCTCCCCCATCCGCCAACCTTGTAACCTTACTGTTTCACCTGCGAACCCGGCACAGGGCCATCGCCAGCTCTTGAATCAACTTCAGTGGCGGCGGTGGCCACTCTCACACCCAAGGCGGGCCCCAATCGGGCCCAGTTACCCCGCCCCATATGCAAATAATCTATCCCTCAGCCAATGGCCGGTCGAGTAGGGCCCACCCTGCAGGGCTGCAGCCAGTGAACACGAGGAGGAGGCAGTACGCCCCGCCCGCCGCCGCGCAACCCTTCGCGGGCGAGGCCGGCGCGTTCCTTTCTGCACGTCGGCTTGGGGAGGGGCCGCCACCTGCTGGGCGGGGCTTGCGGGACGGCATCGCCGAACGGTGTGTGCCGGTGTCGGTCGTTGGTACAGTCCAAGGCATGTCCCCTTCCCTCGAGCGGTGGTACCGTCCGGGCTCACTGCATCTGGGCCTGGAGTTGGGACCGCTGCCTGGCCGTGGAGTGCTTCCCCGGCCCAGCGCGAGGAGACAGCTGGACAAGGCGGGCCCTTTGAGGCAGAGCAGCAGCTGCCCCGCCTCCCAGCCTGATGTTGGGGCGGACCGGTTATCCCCGCCCAGTCTAAGGACCGCCTCTCCCCGGGAACTCACAACACTCCAGGCGCACGTAGTCCTGGCAGTTACCCAGGAGTGGCCTGGATGGCCAGGGACAAATGCCCTCGGGAGGCACGTAGGCCCCTGCCTTTCTCCAGCGCCTGTAGATCTTCAGAGATACGTGGGTCCGCCTGGCTGTAAGGAAGGGGCTCTGTTTCTGTCTGACTTGCTTGGAGATTGCCTTTGCCGCGACCTAAGGGACCAACTCTGGAGGGAGAGTTCCGCGGAGCGCTGGGCTCTCGAAGGGCTTGCACCTATGTTTTGAGAAACAGGCGAGAGTGGCTGCTAGGGGAACTGTCACCTTCTTTAGGATAAGTTGGGCCAATTACTGGACTCCTAGGAGGAGATCCAAAGGGGTGGGATGAGATACAGCCAAAAGAGAGTTACTTCCCTCCCTACACACCTCCCTCGCCCCAGGTTGTCCCTGCGGTGGAATCATGGGACATTTAAAAGCTCTTAATCACTCAAGATGCTGCAGCTGTTCTTTTGCTTCTGAGGCAGAGATCCTTTTTTTTCTCCCGCTTTTCCGTCTACCTCAACCAGTCTTCCACACCATCCTCAAAGATAGTCTTCCAGGGGAACGACCTTTCCTTGCTCTGGGCAACTCCAAAGGGCTCTTTTGTCCACCACAGATACCCTGGTCCTTGGCTCAGGGTTTGTGGTGATATATTGTGTACCCTAATAAAATTTACCTTAAGATCAGAGGACAGAGCAAGCCACTAGATTAAACATAGAAGCCAGGCAGTGGTGGCACACACCTTTAATCCTAGCACTCAGGAGGTAGAGATCTGTCTGGATCTGTCTGGATCTCTGTGAGTTCAAAACCACCCTGGACTACATGAGATGGACTCAGTCTAGGAGAGAAACAGAGCCAGGCAGTGGTGGCACACACCTTTAATCCAGTATTTGGGAATCACACACACCATTAATCCCAGCACTAGGAAGGATGGCTGGGCAGAGAAAGGTATACAAGGTGTGAGGAGACAGGAACTGAAGCTTTTTCAGGCTGAGGAGTTGGGGAGGTAAAAAGTGGTGGCTGTGGCTTGTTCCTTTGTCTCTCTGATCTTTGAGCATTTACCCCAATATCTGGCCCCGGGTTTGTTTTTTTTTTATTAAAAGGCTGTTTAAGATTCAAGCTGGAGGGGCCGGTCTTCTCAGCTCAGCCTCCTGTCCTTCAACCCTCTGCCCTGCTTTTGTCCTCTGTTTCTTTGGCCTCCCTGTGTCCTGAGTTTCATAAAGTCTGGGCTGGAGCCTGCCAGCAGCCATAACCCAGCCTAGTACTGAGGCCCTATCAGGGAAGTATCTGACCCAACCCAGACCTCAAGGGCTTGGAGCCAGGGACACAGAGAAGCCAGAGGATCAGAAATTGAAGGATCAAGCTGGATGTGGTGATGCACCCCTGTTAGCCCAGCTGAGAGATTGATTACACCCCTGTAACCTTGATCAGAGGCAAGAGCAGGAGGATGTGATGCAAGTTTCAGGCCAGACTTGAGGGGGTGCGGTTTGAAGGGTCAGCAAGACTTGGCTCACGTGGATCCTGAAAGAATTTCTAAGAGTCATTGGGAATCCTGAAAAGGTTCGTATCTTGAGAACAAGGCCTAGGTTCAGAGGACAGATGTCAGGGACTAGGGAGAGAGAGGGAAAAGTCTGCTTCCTTCCTGGCTTTGCCAGGATGCTTCCCACATGTGCCTCAAAACTTCCCATCTGAAATGTATTCCTGCTGGGCAGTGGTGGCACATGCCTTTAATCCCAGCACTCAGGAGGAAGAGACAGGCAGATCTCTGTGAGTTCGAGGCCAGCCTGGTCTACAGAACAAGATCTAGGACAGGCACCAAAACTACACAGAGAAACCCTGTCTCAAAAAGACCAAAAAAGAAAAAAAATGTATTCCTTATCATCCTGTGTGGTGGGTCTATTGTAACATCCAAAATATTTGTCCAAATCCTATTGTTTATAGCCTATAATTGTGACTTTGCGAAAGGTGTGTGTGTGTGTGTGTGTGTGTGTGTGTGTGTGTGTGTGTTGGGGGTGTCTTTGTAGATGGTTAAGAGAAAGATTTTCCCCTTACTTTACTATTTTTAGACAGGGTCTCATTGTACCTGGCTGGCCTGGAACTCACCATGTAGACTAGCTGTCCTCAAACTCACAGAGATCCACTCACCTTTGACTCCCAAGTGCTGGAATTAAAAGTGTGTACCAGGGGCTGGAGAGAAGGCTCAGTGGTTGAGAGCACTTGCTCCTCTTCCCGAGGACCTGGGTTTAATCCCCAGCACTCATATAGTGGCTCAGAATCGTCTGTAACTCCAGTTCTAGAAGATCAAATACTCTTCTGGCTTCTGTGGTACATGCATGTGGCAAGCAGACAAACTTGAAGACAAAACACACACATACACACAAAGTATACTCCAGCATGCTAAGCCAAGAGTGGATTTTTGAGACCATTATGAATGACCTGGGAGGCCCTAAACCCAATGACAGTGTCTTATGACAACAGAGAGAACACAGATACAGAGGAAAGTCCATGAGGAAGTGTAATGTTGCCAAAGCCGAGGGACACCTGGAGCCCCCCACCGACAGGAGCAGTAAAAACTCTCCCCATGCCTATCCAGGGAGCAAGAAAGACCCTGGCTTACTTAGCTTGAACTCTAACATCTGGCGCCCAGAACTATGAAAGAATAAATTCTGTTTCTTTTCACCACCCAATTTGTAGTCAAAGAAACAGCTGCCTTGCCTGGTCTGAGGAGGCAGCTCCTTGTCTCTTCATCAGTTCTGGGAGTTTCAAAGCCCTTGTTCTTACTCACACCACACTCACTACTGCCCTTGCTTCAGCTTCCTTTGGGAATCCCTTGACTGTTGGGCTTTTTTGTTGCTAGGGATAGGGTAGAGCCGAAGGCAGTGCCTAGGCTCAGTGCTCACCCAACCCTGTGTTGCTTGGTATTCAGGGGAAGGGGCTAAAGCTTCCGAGAGAGACTGATTTAGACTAGACAGAATAGAGGCGACACACAGCCTCGTTACAAACTTCTATGTACCCAAGAACATGCATGCCATTTTTATGACTGTCTATGCATGCATGAGATTGAGCAGTGTGTGCCAGCATACATTAGGAATCCACTAGCCACCTCCTGGTGCAGGTCTAGGTGAGCAAGTTGCATTCCTGTGTGTACACTAGCAGGAACATGTGAGAAGTGGCCAGTAGACAACTCATAGCAACTCATAACCAGTAGGTAGGTCATAGCATTGATGTGAAGGTGGGGTACATATAACAGTCCACTATATGCTGACCGTCAATGTGTGTGGGGACAGGTGAGAAGTTGTTTATAACACTGGGTTTTTTTTGGGGGGGGGGAGGGCGTATATCAGCAGGTAGGATGTAGAGATATTTGTCTATGTTCTCAAGAGGTACTACTGCTGGGCATGGTTCGTCCATACCTGTGTTACCTGTACTTTATGGGCAGAAGCAGAAAGATTGGGAGTTCAAGGCTAGCCTTGGCTACATAGCAAGTTTAAGGCCAGCTTGGACTGCATGAGGCCCTGTCTCAAAACAAACAAATGAAGAAGGTACTATCATTGCTGGGTTTGGCCCAGTTTGGCCATGGGCAGCTCCCTGAAGATACCTCTTCTCCCATGCTCGATGATGAGCATGGACTGGCATGGCTGCATAGGTGATGTACTGCTCAAAGACACCGAGAGGAGTTCTTCATGCCTCACTATGGCTGCATTTGCTTATTATAACAGTTTTTCTTTTTTAACAGCTGCCTCCCCCAACAAAGGCAGCTGCGGAGGGAGATAAAGGGGGCTGGCTTTTGTCTAAGGGGGCTCCAGGTTCTTCGTAGGCTGCCTTAGCCCTCCCTAGGATATTCAGTGAGTGTTTCCAGGTGCTCCTGAGTCTAACGATCCTCACCAGGTAGGCAGTGTTTCCACATAGGGACCAACACATGTAGAGCGCCAAGCTGGGAGGGAGAAAGAGGTGTTTGGTTCAGGGTGAGGGTGGCCTCCCAGGTTCTTTTTTTTTTTATCATGCTGGACCCCAAATGAAACTTTCTCCCTGTATTCACCCAACCAGTCCTCACAGTGGCCTCTGAAGCAAGTATGATCAACGTCCCTGTCTTGCAATAAAAGACCCTAAGACACAAAGAGGGTAAGAAGGTCACCCAAGGCTACATAACTGATAGCCAAACATACCTGAGTCCAGATCCCCTTCCAACTGGATGGCCCACAGAAAGGAGAGGTCTTCTTCCAAGGGACCCCTCTCTGACTCCATCCTTCCTTCCTTGCACTCTACCAGTAGCAATATTTTTAAATTTATTACTTTTAGCTGTGTGTAGTTTTGTGTGTGTGTGTGTGTGTGTGTGTGTGTGTGTGTGTGTGTGTGTGTGTGTGTGTGTGTAGAGGGGGTTTGTGGGTATATACACGAGTGCAGGTGCCCTTGGAGACCAGTGGCATTGAATCTCCTGGAATTGGAGTTGAAGCGGGTTGTGAGCCACCATGTGGGTGCTGGGAATTGAACTCTGGCCTTCTGGAAGAGCAGCAAGTACAAAACCATTGAGCAATCTCTCCAGCCCCGCCAGTAGCAATATTAATGTTTCTCCCACTTTAAACTCCTTTGAATTGTCTCTTCTCAGCTCCTTCTACTGATCTCTCCTTTCCCAGCAAATCTACTTCAGTTACTGTGCTGCTGGCTTTCCCTGTTCAGTCTCCCTAGTTTCTCTATATTTGCTCCAGACAGCCTCTGCCCCTCGATAGGGCTGATGCTCCCAGAGCAGCCTCTGCCCCTCGGTAGGGCTGATGCTCCCAGAGCAGCCTCTGCCCCTCGGTAGGGCTGATGCTCCCAGAGCAGCCTCTGCCCCTCCATAGGGCTGATGCTCCCAGAGCAGCCTCTGCCCCTCGATGGGGCTGATGATCTCAGAGCCTCAGTAGCGCCTACCTTACTCCCAGCACCATCTTTTCCAAGTTAAGAGTCTCAGGTTGTCTAGGATTTTTTTTTATTATTATTATATATACAGAAGAGGGCGCCAGATCTCATTACAGATGGTTGTGAACCACCATGTGGGTGCTGGGAATTGAACTCAGGACCTCTGGAAGATCAGTCAGTGCTCTTAACCTCTGAGCCATCTCTCCAGCCCCCTAGGATGTTTTTGAACTCCCTATGTATCCAAGGATGACCTTGGTTTCCTGCCTCTACTTCCCAACTGCTGGTATTACAAGCACATACCACCATGCCTGGTTTATTTTGTGTTGGAGATGCAACCATGGCTCTGGGTATGTTAGTCAAGTACCTACCAACCTATCTATAACCCCACCCCCACCCCCCACCCCCGACCAGTCAAGTGTCCCCTCCTCCTTTTTTTTTTTTTTTTTTTTTTTTTAGACAGAGTCTTTTTGTAGGCCTGGCTGTTCTGGAACTTTCTATGTACATCAGGCTATCTATCCTTAAACTCATAAAGATCCACCTGTTCCTGCCTGAGATTAAAGGTATATCCACCATGCCCTGCCCCAGGTCCGTTCTCCATGCATGTGCTTCTCCTCTCTTTGTTCTCTTAAGCCCCTCACCCTTGAATTCCTTAGCAGAATCTGGACTCTAGCACTGGAGGTCTGAGGTTCAGATGCTGCTCCCCACCACCACCACATTTTATCCCCAAGGCAGCCTTTTGTTCATCTGCTCTCTGGGGATACCCTAGCTTTCCCCTTCTGAGTACTGAGTAGACGCCTATCTCCCCATCTTCATATTCTTCCTTTCCCCTTCTCCCTGCCCATTCACATCCACTTTCTCAGCAAATCCACAATCTCCGTCTTCTTTTGTTTTGTTTTGTTTTTTTTTGTTTTTGTTTTTTGAGATAGGATTTCTCTGTGTAGTTTTGGTGCCTGTCCTGGATCTCGCTCTGTAGCCCAGGCTGGCCTGGAACTCACAGAGATCCGCCTGCCTCTGCCTCCCGAGTGCTGGGATTAAAGGCGTGCGCCACTACCGCCCGGCTCAATCTCCGTCTTCTATTCCTATCAAATGCCCTCCTTTCTGAGCCACAGTGGTCCCTGAACCACAAAATGGACAGTGGAGTCCAATGAGCCAGTATTACCACCTGTTCAGGACCCCAGGGCTCTCTGAGCACCTCAGCCTTTAGGTCAGTCTCATTTTTGTGGTCCGACTCTCTCCCTCAGCTCCATGGTCCTCCTTAACACTTACTGACACTGGCCAGTCCTCCCGTATTTCTGCCCCTAATCCTACTATGCTCCATATCGTCTCCCCTCTCTCCTGGGCCCTGTACATGCTGGGCAAGAAAGCGTTCTACTACCCAGTGCTCCTCTAGTCCCATTCTCTCTATGAGTCACCTGTACCATACGGCTAAGTTCTCTACAGTGTTTACGATTTACTGTGCCTCCTCTCGGCGGGCTGAAAGGAACGGAGGACACCGCATATACAGAACCCACCCTGAGTTACAAGCACCCTCCTGGGAGGAAACTGGAAGCCCCAGGGGACATCCAGAAGCTTTCCTCCAGAGCTCCTGCAGCCGCCGGCAGCACCTAAGCGCTGCGGCCAGGAGGTGGCGCTCACGGGAAGGCGGGCCAGTCGGGGGCGTGGCCCTGGTGCGGCTCGCATTCATCCGGGCGGCGGATGGGGAGCCGGACCGTACCAACTGCCCCGAAGTGGGGGGCACAGCGTGACCCGGTAAACCGGTGATAGCTCGGACAGCAAATGCCCTGCAAGACGCTGGTCCCCCTCTGGGACAGTACTCCTGCGGTAGTCACTGTTCTCAGGGGAAAGGGCCGTTCCGACGTCTCGGCATCCTCAGCCGCAGGTTCCTCCCCGTTTTGGCCTCAGTAGTTTCCACCAACGGGCAGGGCGGAAAGTTCCGGAAGAGTGTCGATGCACTTCCGGGTCGAAGAGCTCGCGGCGGCGGCGGCGGCGGCGGCGGCTGTCCGGCCTAGTTGCGGTCGCGTTCGGACAGAGGCGGGACCGTCTAGGAGCGTCTGGGAGGCGCGAGGTTCCCGGGTACGTGCAGTAGCCGCTCCGGTCCGGTGTCCCTGTCGCGTCCGGCCGCGCGGGCTACTTACGGTGGCCGTGTGCTTTGTCTGCGGCCTTCGGGGCGGGCGAGGCCTATGTCGCGCTGGCCGTGGGTCGGTCCGGAGGACGGGAGGGCGGCCGAGGCCTCGAGCCGAGCCCCGGGATGCCCGGCTGCGGTCGAGAGGCCCCTGGGCGTGGTGCTGGCCACCTGTGTGGTCGTGCGAGAGCGTGGCCGGGTGCATGGGAAAGGTGTGACCCCTAGGTACCTCGTTCTCTGTCCCGATGGCCCTTGCCCCGGCCAGCACCATCTGCACTTGCCCAGGTTGTGGTTGGTGTCGCGGTGATCACATTCCTTACTTCGAAGAGCCCCCACGGCAGTCTCGAGGAGGCACCGCTGCTGGTTGGGGTTTTACAGTCGGAGTTCAGAGAGGTGAAGTAGTTGTCAATGTTAGACTGCGGCACAGTGGCAGAGCCACCCTTGCTCCCTTAAACCTTCTGTGGCCTCTGTCCTGTGTCAGAGACCCGGGTTGCCCCATCGAATCTTACAGTAACGTGTCGGGGGGGGGGGGGGGCGCGGGATGTCATTTTGGCCGCTGGTTGGAAGCACAGGCTGTGAGTTAGAGATTGGGCTTGACGTGCAGTTCAACAGTCCGTCCTTTCTGTCGACCGCTCGGTGTTGAATGAGAATGTTGAGTGAGAACAGCAGCCTGTGGCTCTCTCAGCCTGAGAGAGGCCTAGAGCCGTATGCTGAGGTTCAAAGAGTTAGTTATAGGTCCCCTTTTCTGAGCACTGGGGCCATGCTCTGGGTCACCCCACAGGAAAGAGGTCACCATCCTGAACGGGCCATGACTCTGTATCCCAGTGTATCTCAGTCTGCCTTTTTATGTAAGAGATAGTGTTTGACAGGAGTCTGTGGCCAGGGCTCCTTTCCTGCTTGATTAATTCACCAAGCATCAGGTAAAAGTAAGATAGTTTATCAAAACTCTTCTCACCACCATTCCCAACGTGTGACCATTGACGTTCCTTAAGTTATCATGCCCTCACTGTTTCGAGAACATCAGCTCTTCTGCTGGCCCTTGGCAGTCCTGGCCCTGACCTGGCCTTTGTCCACTGAGAGAAGGGTTGCACTTTCCCCTTTGGCTTTGAGCGTACAGCCCATGTATTCTCCTGGGGCTGTTGGAGACAAGTAAGCTTGTACCTGTAGGAACCAGAAGTGAGCCCCCCACCCCATCCTGAGCCCTACTTTTCATTTTTTTATGCTGTTTTGGGGGTTCTTTTTCCCCCTTTCTTCCTTCTGACTGTGAACATTAGGCTTGTGGGAAGCACATGGTGCCACAGCATAGGCTGATGAGTTCTTGAATGAATTCCCTGTAAGAAGTGCTTCTTCTGGAAGTGACTGGGAAAATAGGTGAATATCACTGATGAGGAAAGACCATGTATATGAGTAGGTTCTTAGTTGGGGGACCAAAGCTTAAGAGCTTAGTATAGAAGGAAGGTCATGTTCACTGACATTTATGAAGTCTTTTATTCAGGTATTCCACATTGTTCTTACAGTGGCTTGCAAGGGAATACTAACAGGTGTTCCCACAGAGAAGCCAGGAGAGGGACAGCCCCAGCATCTTCTGCCTTTCAGCCTGGGGCATGGGAATTCTATAGTCCCCAGGAACTTCCTCCAAGCTTTATAGTCTGATGGTAGCCAGCTGAGCAGAGGCCAGTGGGCCAGCATTGGCCAAGAGTGACTTGCCCACTTGGTGACAGCAGGCAGATGGGCTACTGGAGTCCTTGTGATGGCCGGCTCTCAGTTGAAAAGCATTGCTCTGTCTCAGCTCAGATGTCCATTTGGCTCATCTTTGGTATTAGGACTCTCCAGGAATGCTCAAGTGAAAATATTGCTAGTCCTTAGGAATTAAGATCCTGCTTTGCATATGGTTCTGGAAATGAGTCACTCTGTCTTTTTATGAGGATATTAATATCTTATAAAAATACTTTGTATATTTATTTATTTTTGGTTTTTCCGAGACAGAGTTTCTCTATGTAGTTTTTGGTTCCTGTCCTGGAATTGCTCTTTAGAGTAGGCTAGCCTCAAACTCACTGAGATCTGCCTGGCTCTGCCTCCCGAGTGCTGGAATTAAAGGCATGCACCACTGCTGCCCGGCTTGTTTTTGTTTTTTGAGACAGGGTTTCTCTCTTTAGCCCTGGCCATCCTGGAACTCACTCTATAAACCAGGCTGGCCTTGAACTCAAAGATCCACCTGCCTCTGCTTCCTGAGTACTAGGAATAAAGGTGTATACCACTACTGCCCAGCTATATTTTCTATTTTTTATATTTGCATATGACTTTGTGACTAGGGTCTTGTGTATTAGGTCTCACGGCTCAAATTCTACATGTGTGGTGATGCTTGTGTCACTAGAGAAGTTACCTTTCAGAGGGGACTCTGTAGCCAAGGAAGTTTGGAGTTATTTGGCTCTGGTCTCTTTTAGAGCTGAACTCCAATGTGTAGCCATGGATGACGACAGTTTGGATGAGCTTGTGGCTCACAGCCCTGGACCAGATGGACCCCCACGAGTTGGTCTCTCAGAACTGGCTAGTGATGCTGGTAAGTCCCCCCACTGATGGCAGGGTATCTGCATCTTGTCCTTTCTTGAGATTGCTAGCTCCCTTGGAAGCCTGAATGTCAGTTTTCACTTTCAACCTTTAAAAAAACTGATTAAGTTATAGAAGTGTACTACATTCATTCTTTTTGTCTTTTTGTTTGCTTTTTTGTTTTGTTTTGTTTTTGAGATGGTATTTCACTGTGTAGTCCAGACTATCCTTGAACTTAGGTGATCAGCCTACCTCAACCTCCCAAATAACTGGTAGCTAAGACCACAATCACGTGTCATTATATTTGGTCTTTCTGTGGGGAAAGAGGTATGAGGGATGGAACTTAAGGCCTTGTGTATGCTTAGTAAGAGTCTGCTGCTGAGCTGTATTCTCTATTTTTTGAAACGGTCTTGCTGTGTAGTATAGGGTAGCCTTGAACAGCAATCCTTCTGACTAAACCTCCAGACTGCAGGGATTGCATGTTTTGTTTTTTTGTTTTTGATTGGGTTTCATGTATCCCAGGCTGGCCTTTTTCTTTTTGGTTTTTCAAGATAGGGTTTCTCAGCCGGGCGGTGGTGGCGCACGCCTTTAATCCCAGCACTCGGGAGGCAGAGCCAGGCGGATCTCTGTGAGTTCGAGGCCAGCATGGGCTACCAAGTGAGCTCCAGGAAAGGCGCAAAGCTACGCAGAGAAACCCTGTCTCGGAAAAAAAAAAAAAAAAAAAAAAAAGATAGGGTTTCTCTGTGTAGCTTTGGGCCTCACTCTGTAGCCCAGGCTGGCCTCGAACTTACAGAGATCGGTCTATCTCTGTCTTCCAAGTGCTGGGATTAAAGGTGTGCACCACCACCACCGCCCGGCTCCAGGTTGGCCTTTAACTTGATGTATAGCTGAGGATGATCTTGAGCATCTGATCCTTCTTCCTCCACCGCTCAAAGTGCTGAGATTTCAGATATGTACCACTGTCTCCAGTTTTGTGTGGTGCTGTGCTGGAGATAGAAACCTGGGGCTTCATCATGCTAGGCATGCACACTCTACCAGCTGAGCGGTATTCCAAGCCACTCTCTTATTTTTAATAACAAACAGCATAAGTGCAGAGGAAGAGCACTTGTTTTCCCCATCATATGCCTCTCTAGCCTCCTCACCCTACCTCTGGTAGCCTGGCAGTCCTTATCGCTACCTGTACATTCCCAGCAGTTCTGGCTCTTGGATGGTTAGGTTGTGACAGTGCCCTCACAGGCCTGTGCTTTTCACCTTGTGATCTAGAAGAAAGCAGCAATGGCCACAGTGGAGACTCTGAAGATGATACAGGCAGTGAGCATGAAGGTGACACAGATGAGGAGGACACCGAGGGGCTGTCTGAGGAGGAAGACCCAGAAGATAGATCTGGTAAGACTGTTGGCATTTGAGCCAGTTCCCTGGACTTTCCTAGTGAGGAGACATCCTAGGTTAGAACATCCGCAGCTGTCCACACAAGCTGTCACCTGCCACTGGAACAACTGACTCCTGCCACAGGTTTTTTAGTGTTGTGTTTTTTTTGTTGTTGTTGTTGTTTTCTTTCTTTTAGTTTTTTTCTAGACAAGATTCTCTGTGTAGCCCTGGCTGTCCTTGAACTCACTCTGTAGACCAGGCTGGCCTCTGAACTCAGAGATCCACCTGCCTCTGCTTCCCGAGTGCTGAGATTAAAGGCATGTACCACCACCACCCAGCTGTAGTTTTTAGTTTTAAAGTTAAGTTTAGTGATAGGATTCTGTGGGTATCTCTTCTGGGAGAGACAGAACATGAACTATCTAAGAACATTGAGTGTCATAAGCCATGGGATGATGTAGGTAGACTGGAGTTCTAAGATGATGAGCAGGAAGGTCTTGGTAGCCCCTATTCATCTCACAAGGGCCAGTTGCTAGCATTATAGGTGCTGGACAGATTAACATGCCATGAGGGGCATGTGGCCTGGGACCTCATTTAGGACATAGATAGTCCCATCTTGTGGCTCGTTCTCTGCTTATTCAACAAGCTCATTGTGTGGCATTATTAAAAAATTCCAGGCTTATATACACTGGTGAAAGTTTGTAACGTTAAACTCCTGCAAAGAACAGTGCTTGAATGGCACACTTCTACTCTGAAAAACCTTCATGGCCACCCTGGCTTGTGGGCAGCCTATGAGGACTCTATGTGGTTGGCTTGGCCCCATCCACCTATGGCCACCTTTTTCAAAGTGTCTTAGGGTTTCCATTGCTGAGCTAAAACACCATGACCAAAAGCAACCTGGGGAGGAAAGGGTTTATTTCATCTTACAGTTTGTAGTCTATCATCTAAGGATGTCAGGTCAGAACTCAAGGCTGTAACTTATACAAAGGACATGGAGGAGTGCTGCTTACTGTCTTGCTCCCTAGAGTTGGTTCAGTCTGTTTTCTTACAGCATGCAGGACAACCAGCCCAGGGATGACACTGCCCACAGTGAGCTGAGCCCTTCCACATTATCAATCAAGAAAATGCCCCGCAATCTCCTCAGTAGGACAGTCTGGTGGTTCATTTTCTCAATTGAGGGTTTCTCTTCTCAAATGAATCTAGCTTGTGTCAAGTTAACATAAAACGAGCCAGCACACAAAGTGCTCAATTGGACCAGGGTTCTGTTCATTTCAAGTTTCCTTCTGATATGGTCCTCAAACCAGGAGGTCACAGTTCCACAGCACCCACTATGACCTGAATATTAGCCTTTCATTATATGCCTATGGCTGTCAGTGTTAAAGTAGTCCAGAAAGGTAACCCCTATAATTGGAGCAGTACTCATCACAAAGTATTAGAACTGATTGGGAGTTAGTAACTTTGTAATTATACTGACTGCCTGGTTTTCCAAAGCTAGCTATCCTTGAATTCACTCTATAGCCAAAGCTGGGCTCAAATTCCTGGCAATTTTCCTGCCTCAGCCTCCTAAACAACTAGGATTAGAGGCATGTGACTGCCATGCTTGCCCAGGTGTGTGTGTGTTTTGTTTTAATTCTGAGTATGGACAAGAGAGTGAGTCTGTACTGGGTTGAAGTCACAGACATGGCTTTTCTACATGTTTCCAGCCTTGAGGTAGGCTTGTCGTATCCTCAGCAGGACTGAACAGTGCTGATGCTGCCAGATCAGGGGGCAAAAGATGTCAAGCATTGTTGGGTGGCTCCAGCATCCTTTCCTGAAGTTTGGAGACTAGATGCCAGAAACTGATTATGGATTAAATTGAAAGTGGGACCTACTCAGCCAGGATTCCTGGAATTCCAGAACTCATCATCTAGAGGTAGAGACCAGCTGTGAAGCAGCAATCAGGGCTAGGTGCCCAGAGTGTAACATGGGTGGTGAGGAGCTTCAACAGCTAGAAGTAAAAAGCTTTTAGAGAAAGTCTCAGCTAAGCCACAGCCTAATTTACAGGAACCAACTATATAATGTCTTATCACAGAAACAAAGTAACTAAGACAGTGTCCAAGGGAGGTGCTAACAAGTGTTAGTACCAGCAGTGCAGTAGGCAGCTAGCCTGGAAACTAGGTGCACCTAAAGCCAGGCTCACTGGTGAGCAGAGTAGAGAAGGGCTGTCTTGGAATGGAACCTTGGTCCAGTTGAGCCCTTTGTTTGCGTGCTGGATAGGTTTTTGTTTGTTTGTTTTTGTTTTTGTTTTTAATTTTTTTATTTATTTTTATTTATTTTATTTATTTATTTTTGGTTTTTCGAGACAGGGTTTCTCTGTGTAGCTTTGTGCCTCTCCTAGGACTCACTTGGTAGTCCAGGCTGGCCTCAAACTCACAGAGATCTGCCTGCCTCTGCCTCCTAAGTGCTGGGATTAAAGGTGTGTGCCACCACCGCCCGGCTTGTTTTTGTTTTTTTGAGACAGGGTTTCTCTGTGTAGCTTTGGTGCCTTCCTGGAACTTGCTCTATAGACCAGGCTGGTCTTGAACTCATAGAGATCTGCCTGCCTCTGCCTCCCAAGTGCTGGAATTAAAGGTGTGCGTCACCACTGCCTGGCATGCTGGCTAATTTTATGTCAACTTGACAAAAGCAAGATTCATTTGAAAAGAGAGACCCTCAGTTGAGAAAATGTCCCATTACTGTAGAGGTTGGGCTGGGAGCAGAGTATTAGTGAGGAACAGATGATGTAGAGACCGCAGCCTCAGCTGAGCATTGTGAAGGACGGGGAGAAGGCCCATTCTGCTCCTAGTGCCACACAAGAAAGTAGCCAGCATCTGGATTAGCTATCATGGGATGCAGTAGAAGGCAAGGAGAATTGTCCAAGAGTCCTGGGTTCCTTCTTACAGGCAATGTCTTTTTACTCTGCCTCTTACTTTTCCCACACTGTGTCCTGCTGCTAAAGTGTAGCTGCTTTTGCTGCCGTTCGTGTGTTTCCCAACTTGATAGGAGTACTCTCTTAATATCTTATTCTGAGAAATGAGAATGACTGGGGCCTCATGCTCAGCACCCGTTTTTCCCAGCTCCCCAAACAGTGTCAGTTATTGCAGCATCTATGGGTTGTTTTAAATGCACAGAGCCTTCTGCGGTTCCTCTGCTCCAGGACAGTCCTTCTCTACTCTGCTCACCAATCCTGTCTCTTTTCAGAATGGACACTATTTGAGCCCTGGCATTTCCCCACCCCCCACCCCAATTTTTCAAGACAGCGTTTCTCTGTTTAGTTCTTGCTGTCCTGGAATTCACTTTGTAGACCAGGCTGGCCTTGAACTCAGAGATCAGCCTGCCTTTGCTCCCTGAGTGCTGGAATTAAAGGCACTGCCACCGCCACCACTGCTGCCGCCGCCCAGCCAAGCCCTGGCATTCTTAGAGACTCTGGCTTTAGGTGCACCTAGTTTCCAGGCTAGCTGTCTACTGCACTGTTGGTACTAACACTTGTTAGCACCTCCCTTGGATAGTGTTTTAGTTACTTTTTCTGTTTTTGTGATAATACACCATGACCCAAGGTAATTTACAGAAGAAAGAGTTCATTTGGGGCTTATAGTTCAGAGGGTTAGAGTCCATCAAAGTGGGGACAGGGCAGTAGGCAGGTCAGGATGGCTCTGGAGCAGTAGTGAGAGCTCACTGGTAATGATGGTCATCTTTTGAAACTTGAAAGCCTGCTCAGAGTGACACACTTCTTCCAAGGAGGCCACACCTCCTGCTCCTTCCCAAACAATTCCATCAACTGAGGAACAAGTATTCAAATAGATGAGCCATTTTCTCTTTCAACAACGTATTTTAAGGGCGTTATTTGGCAACCTAAATGAGAGTTCAGTGAGGGAAACTGCTCAGGTCTTTGGCTGTTTGTACCTTTTTTTCTCTCTCTTCAAGTCAATAGGGCTATTGTTACTGGCATGCAAAGCATTGCTCTGTAGACACTATGGAAATCGGGTCAAACAAGATGGCCAGTTCCCTACCTTCAAATTGCATAAGAAGAATCAGCTTACCTGTTCGATTTTGCTGCCATGAGCCTTTAATTACACAGAAAAGCTGAAGTTAATCATTCTGTTATGTGCTTAGTAATATTTCAAAATATTATGGACATGCCGGGCGGTGGTGGCGCACACCTTTAATCCCAGCACTCGGGAGGCAGAGGCAGGCGGATCTCTGTGAGTTCGAGGCCAGCCTGGTCTCCAAAGCGAGTTCCAGGAAAGGCGCAAAGCTACACAGAGAAACCCTGTCTCGAGAAAAAAAAAAAAAAAAAAAAAAAGAGGTATATTATGGACATCTCTTTCATCAGTTTTGCTCTGTGGTGTAACACATGGCCACAAACTCAGGAGCTAGGAATAGAATGTTTATTTGTATGTTTCTATGGGCCAACTGGGTCTCTTTCTCTCTTGGTTTTTCAAGACCAGGTTTCTCTGTGTTTCCCCGGCTATCCTGGAACTTGCTCTGAGTAGACCAGGCTAGTCTTAAACTCAGAGATCCTCCTTCCTCTACCTTCCAAGTGGTAGGATTAAAGATGTGCACCACCCCCCACTGGGTTCAACTGAGTTTCTTATTCAGTATCACCAAGTAGCTTCACAGTATCAGACAGGCTATGCTTCCTTTCTAAGCTTTAATCCTTCCAAGCCCCCTCCCTGCCTGCTGGTAGATTCTTCATGGTTTAAAAGAAAGGAGCCCTATTTTCTAGCTGGTTGTTGACAGATCATTCTTAGCTACCAGGGTTATCGGCTCCCTTAGGAGTACATGTTAGCAATTTGTGTCCTTCTAACCCAGCAAGAGCAGCCTCTCTGACTTCTCTCTCTGCCAACAGCCGGGGAGCCTCTGTGCTTTAAAAGTGCTCACCTGTTGCCTACCACTTGGTAGGTAGAGGCAGAAGGATCAGAAGTTCAGAATCATTTCATCTACATAGTCACCTTGGGATACATGAGACCCTTTTTCAAAAAAAATGAACAGTAGCAGATGGTGAGATTGCTAAGTGCTTGCTACTAAGCTTGACAGTTTGAGTTCAGTCCCTGAAATTCACTTGGTAGGAGAGAAACAATTCCCATAACTTACCCTCATCTTGCCCAATAAGTAAATAGATTTTTTTTAAAAGCATTCACCTGGCCGGGTGGCAGTGGTGCACGCTTTTAAACCCACCCCCACCCCCCACCCCCCCACCCCGGTGGGGGAGAGCCAGAGCCAGGTAGATTTCGGTGAGTTTGAGGCTAGCCTGGTCTACAGTGCGAGATCCAGGACAGGCACCAAAACTATACAGAGAAACCCTGTCTGGAAAAACCAAAAAAAAGAAAAGGGTTCACCTGGTGGGATTTCAGCCAGCTAGAGCTGTTCCCCTTTGTGGGTTGGCAGCAGGGCTCTGGAGAAGGGAGCCGGCACCTTTGCTAGTCCCACCCACAGAGAACAGTGGTTCACTGAATGCATCTTCAATGTTCTAATGGCTGGGCCCCTGCTTCATACTCCTGAGAAATTGACCACATCTTTTAAAGCCACTGACCCAGTTAGTGGCCATATCTTCTGGCTGTTTCCTACAAGGAAGGAGGTCTCATCTGATTACAGATATTTGTTGTCATTGTATTGAAAGACTTGTGCAGCCATGCAAGAGGTGTTGTTCCAAGGAGGCATTCTTGGAGGCTTAGTCATTAGTTTGTCATGTACCGTGTTCCCCTACCCTCCAGAGCTAAGAGCTGAGGACTGAACCCAAGGCCTTGCACTTGCTAGGCAAGTGCTCTATTGCTGAGCTAAATCCCCATGCCCTTGTGGCTTAGTCGTTAGCTCCATCTTCTCTGAAGCCGGTGATAGCTCCTGACACCTTACTTCTTGGATGCTCTGTCTTTACTCTGAGGCTCAGTTGTGAGGACTTAGCCAATATCCCTGTCCCCTTAGTTCAGAGAGCTATGGTCAAAGAGGATTTGGGTAAGGAGACGTGGTTAGCTTGGCTACTCAGAGTGGGCACTTTGTGAGTGTGGCCTTGCAGGTAAATGGGGAGACATGGCCCAAGAGGAGCTGGCATTCTGGCTGGCTAGAGGCTGCTTTCCTGGGTGCATCCTGAGTCTGATCAAGGCTGGTCCTTGAGTATGCACTCATTCCTGTATTTACTAAAAGTAGAATGCTTCTCTTTACCCAAGGTTCTGAAGATTCAGAAGATGGAGTAGAAATGGCAGCGGCAGCAGTGGAGACTCAAGGGAAGCTAGAAGCCAGCAGTGCCCCCACTTCTGATGATGATGCAGAGAGCTGCCCCATTTGCCTCAATGCATTCAGGGACCAGGCTGTGGGCACCCCAGAGACGTGTGCCCACTATTTCTGCTTGGACTGCATCATTGAGTGGTCCAGGGTGAGTTGGCTTTTCGAAACCTGTAATGACTAGGCCTGCTCCTCTGCAGCAAAGCTCAACACAGGACTGAGTCTTAGGTCCTCAGCACTGTCGAGAAGGTTTACCCTGGGGATGTGTCTATGGGTGACGGGGCTCCGAAGAGGACTCTAGGTTTTCTGAGGATCAGGACAGAGATCCTGAGGCAACCTCACATAGTATGAAATGGCCTCTGTAGATACTGAAATACTGTGTGATTACTCAGTTCTGACGGCCAGTAATGAAGAGACAAAATTACATCATGCTGCCTACCTCAGAGTGAACTTTTAGAAGCATTGCCTGACTCTTCCCCCAGTGGCAAAGAGCTTTATGCATGTATGTACAGGTGCATGGTGTGTGCCCGTGCTTCCCTGTAGATGCTGAAGGATGCCATGTATCCTGCTCTGTCACTTTCCACCTTATTCCTTTTGAGACAGGATGTTTTACTCACGCTAGAGCTGGACAGGCAGCCAGTAAGCCCCAGAAATTCTCATCCTCCGTGGCATTGGCATTAAAAAGTCCATGTGTAATTTTGCCTAGGGAAGCTCCTTGATCCTCACACAAGTATAGTGGCAGTACATGACAGGGAGGTGGCAGATCGGGGTGGCCCTTCAGTTTATACATTTATCAAAATTTAGTAGAGTACACTGCTAAAGAGATTGTGTTTTATCATATACAGTAAAATATTTGTAGCACGAATCTGATCCAGCTATACTCCAAAAACAAATGCTGAAAATATACTAGAGATGTTCAAGGTCTTGTGTGCAGTTCACAGGTTTGAGAGAGAATGTGGGGTAGCAAACAGGCCCAAATGCTGTCCACTTGGTCTTTCCTTCCCTCCTCTCCTTTTCCTTCTCACCAACATGCCACCCATACGGAACATGCATCCAGCTTGCTGACCCTTCTCCCTCACCAGCATGGTGGCTTCAAAACACAGACATGTTGCCAGGCTATGATGGCGCACGCCTTTAATCCCAGCACGCAGGAGGCAGAGGCTGGTGGATCTTTGAGTTCGAGGCCAGCCTGGGCTACAGTGTGAGTTCCAGAAAAGGCCCTAAAGCTACACAGTGAAACCCTGTCTTGTAAAACAAACAAACAAACAAAAATAGACATGTTTTCTTCAAGTTCTAGCATTTTTTTTTTTTTTTTTTTTAAGATTTATTTATTATGTATTCAGTATTCTGTCTGCACGTATCCCTGCAGGCCAGAAGAGGGCGCCAGATCTCACTACAGATGGTTGTGAGCCACCATGTGGTTGCTGGGGATTGAACTCAGGACCTTTGGAAGAGCAAGCAGTGCTCTTAACCTCTGAGCCATGTCTCTAGCCCTTTTTTTTTTTTTTTAAAGTTCTAGCATCTTCGCATAGGAACTTAGCCAAGACCAAGACTTTCAGTAAAAATTTCTTTGTAAAAGGAGTTATTATTATCTATTTATTTATTTATTTATTTTTTTATTTTATTTATTTTTTTTTTTTTCTGAGACACAGTTTCTTTTTGTAACCCTGGCTGTCCTAGAACTCACTCTGTAGACAAGGCTGCCCTCCAATTTGAACTTAAGGAGATCCACCTGCCTCTGTCTCCTCAGTGCTGGGATTAAGGTGTGCACCACCACTGCCTGACTAATAAAAGGATTTTTTAAAATTTATTTTTATTTTTTTATGCAGTGGTATTTTACCTGCATGTATGTCTGTGTGTGGGTGTCGGGTCCTCTGGGACTGGAGTTACAAACAGTTGTGAGCTCCCATGTGGGTACTAGGAATTGAACCTGGGTCCCCTGGAAGGGCAGTTGGTGCTCTTAACCACTGAGCCATCTCTCCAGCACCTAATAAAAGGAATATTTTTAAAATTATTATTATTATTTTTCTGTTTTGAGACAGAGTTTCTCTGAAACAGTCTTGGCTGCCCTGAAATTCACTCTGTAGACCAGGCTGGCCTTGAACTCACAGAGATCTGCCTGCCTCTGCCTCCCAAGTGCTGGCATTAAAGGCATGTGCCATCATCGCCCGACCAATAAAAAGAATTTAAAAATTTTTTTGAGACATACTCTCTGTAGATCAGGCTGGCCTCAAATTCACAATCCTCTTACCTCCCAAATTCTGGGATAATGGGCAGGTGCCCCAACATTTAGCTTGAAATTGTTAATAAGTAAATTCTTTATTTTGAAGACAGTAATGATAAATGAAGGTGTTTGTGCAGGATTCTGATATAATCTTTATTTCTTACAGAATGCCAACTCCTGTCCAGTTGATCGAACAATATTTAAATGTATTTGTATTCGAGCCCAATTTAATGGTAAAATCTTAAAGAAGGTAAGTGTAGCTGCTGCCTGCCCCTGCTTGTGGCCTTGTAGGAAGGAAAATGATCTTAAATGGTGACTGGCTTCTCTCAGTGAGGAGGTTCTCAGTTCATTTAGGCTTGTAACTGAGGCACCCATTTTGGCTCTGAGCAAAGCCCAGGGCTAGGGCTGTCCATAGTTTCTGGGGCGCAAGGTAGGAGTCCTGGTGGAGACGTTAGGGTTTCTGTCCCCCACCCCTTCTTACTCCAGAGCTTCTCTCCGGCCTGCTCCTTAGGAGCTGCAGTCATGGTAAGGAGGGGTTGTCCTAGGATGGACAAAGGACCGTGAACTGAGGTTTGGAAAGTGTCGGGGATAGATAGAAAGAAAGGGGTTTCCTCCTCTCTCACATAAACAAAGGCTTTGCAGATTGGTTATCTCTTGTCCCTCCCTTCCCCCTCTCCTCTCCCTTTCTCTTCTCTACCCTTTCCTCCTTCCTCCACTCCCTCCTCCTTCCTTCCCTCCCTTCCTTTCTTTTCTTTCTCTTTCCTGTCTGTCCCTTCCCTTTTCTCTCTCTCTCTTTCTTCCTGCCTCTTGTCCTCCTTTCCTCCTTTCCATGGATCAAATTCCAGACCTTGTGCATCTAGGCAAGCTAGACAACTAAGAGCTACATCTTGAGCCCTGTTTGGTTTGTTTTGTTTGAAAGAGAGTCTCACTATGTAGATCAGGTTAGCCTAGAACTCACTGAAATCTTCCCACCTAAATCTCCTGAGTGTTAGGATTAAAGGTGTGCCCTACCTCATAGCAGCCCTGTTTTTAAACAGATTGGTTTTTTTGTTTGTTTGTTTGTTTTTCAAGACAGGGTTTCTCTTTGTAGCTTTGGAGCCTGTCCTGGAACTTGCTCTGTAGACCAGGCTGGCTTCGAACTCATAGAGATCCACCTGGCTCTGCCTCCTGAGTGCTGCGGTTAAAGGCATGTGCCACCACCGCCACCCGGCCTGTTTGTTTTTAGAGCAGGGTCTCTATGTAACCCTGGCTGTCCTGGAAGTCACTCTGTAGGCCAGGCTGGCCTCAGACTCAGAAATCTGCCTGCCTCTGCCTCTGAAGTGCTGGAATTAAAGGCACGTGCTATCACTCCTGATCCTTCATGTAGCTCTTTTACCTGACGTGCAGTGGAAAGCATATACAGGTCACCATATGTCTTAGTTAGGATTTCTGTTGCTGCAACGAAACACCATGACCAAAACATAAGTTGGGGGAGGGAAGGTTTTATTTGGCTTACACTTCTGTATTGCTGTTCATTGTTGACGGAGGTCAAGACAGGAACTCACACAGGGCAGGAACCTAGAGGCAGAAGCTGATGCAGAGGCCATGGAGGGGTGCTGCTCATGGCTTGCTCAGACTACTCTTATAGAACCTGGGACCACTAGCCCAGGGGTGACACTACCTAATAGTGGGTGGCAAGAGAATGCCACCCAGGCTTGCCCATAGGCCAATCTGGTAGGGTTATTTTCTCAATTGAGATTTCCTCTTCTAAAATGATGTATGTAGTTTTATGTCAACTTGACATAAAACCAGCCAGCATAGAGTCCAAGTAGATCTTGGGCCAATAGATTTACTCTAGATTAGATACATGTTGTCCTTTGAATTGACCACTCAGATCCTGAGGGTACATTCAGTGACCAGCAGTTCTGTCTTCAGATTCCAGTGGAAAACACTAGAGCCTGTGAGGATGAGGAGGCAGAGGAGGAAGACCCAACCTTCTGTGAGGTGTGTGGCAGGAGTGACCGTGAGGACCGACTTCTGCTCTGTGATGGCTGTGATGCTGGGTAAGGGGAATGGTGCCTTCTGCCTGCCTTGCAGGCTGTTAAACTGTCCGAAGAGCAGGGTGGGAAAGACAGAGGGCGCCCCTGTGGTGCAGGGCCTTAAACGGGCGCTGTGACTCATAGACAGTGACGCTGATACCACTTGTGGCTCCTGTATCTATATTTCCTTGAGGCTGCTCAAAGGCCATGCAGTTTATCAAGACCAAAGAAAAGCAGAACAGGAGAGTGGGCTTGCCTTAGGAGAGAGGGCACACAGGCTGAGGGGTTGCCTTGGGGACTACATCATCTGGGCTGCTCTGGCTCCTTGCACCTTTTTTACTATTAGTATTCTTTTCACTGTGTGTGTGGTTGGTATGTGGATATGTGCATGTGAGTGCAGGTTATCTGGAAGCCACAGGCATTGGATCACCCTGGAACTGGAATTAAAGATAGGTGTAAGTTCCTGAAGTACCCTTGTACCCTGCACAAACAATATACTGTTCTAACTGCTGAGCCATCTCTCCAGCCCTTTCCATTCACCTTTTCAGTATAATGGAAGTCACTGTCACTCCCAGCACAGCAGGAGGGGAGAGTCAAGAATATCCACTGTGTGCTTATGACCCTGTCTTCTGGGACCCTGCTGGTGTTCTTTGCTCTTTGAGTTGAGAAGGAACTGGCCTTGGCCTCCTCAGCCTCTTGCTGGGTCTTTGGCTTTTGGTTAGAAAGGCTTTTCTGCTATAAAATTGAGACTAAAGAGTTTATACAAATACTCTTCCCCAAATGGTGAGGCTGGTAAATCTGAAATGTTTCTTAGGGCAGGAAATAGCAGTTTCAAGGTTTGGGCAAGAGGCTTTTCCTGTCCAGCTGGATGGAAGCTGGGAGCTGTCTTCTGAGCTTGCCCTCACTCCTTCCACTGGAGTTCTTTCTGTCCTGCCATTTGTGCTGGCTCACTGGCTCTAGTGCTGGGTGTGGTGTGCACCACCGGAACTGAGCTCCATCATCGCAAGGCATGTGGCTGGCCGGCCGCCTGTTTCCTCCCGCACCTCTTCAGCACCTCACAGTACTTGGGCCTACCTGCCCTCAGTGCCAGTACTCCATGGATTTGGTCTTCCTCCTTCCCTGAAATTTGTTTGAATCGTGCATGTTTTGCCACAACTTCCTGAATGTCTCTACCTTACTGACTGTAACTCTTCAAGGGTCCGTGACCTCTTCCTCTTATCTTGTGGATTATTTATTTATTTGAAACAGGGTCTGATTATATTGCCATGGCTTGCCTGGAATTGTCTGTGTAGACCAGGTTTGCCTGCTTCTGCCTTTGCATCTTGGAATTAAAAGCATCTAGCACCTTGACTGGCTTGTTTTACTTGAGATAGGGACGTAAACTGGCCACAAACTGTGTAGGCCAGGCTGTGTTGTAACAGTTCTCTTCTCTTGTGGGCACTGCAGGTGTGAACCACTGTGCCTGGTCTGCTAATTCCGTAAATCAATGTTTTATTTCTAGTCCTAGGAACTTTTATCAGGGGTTTTCTGTCTTCATTAAGACAAGTAACAAGAGTTACTCATTAATTTATATATTTCACTTAACAGATAAAACAGTGTAAGCAGTCCTGTTAGATCTAAAATATTTAAATTAAAACATATTAGTGATTCTCATACTTTTTTTTTTTTTTTTAAATACAATTCAGGATTTATTAAAAATCAGAGTTCCCCTGCTGGGCCCTCCTGGCACTAAAGAAATAAATAACCAGAGAGGGCAACACTGGATAAATGGAGAGAGAGATTAATCTCAAGGCAGAGTCTTAGAGCTCCCCCTCCCGTTTCCAATACCCCACCCCCACTATGGCTCTTGGGACATAGCACCTGAGCAGGCACCTCAGTCCAGGATTCTCATACTTCTAAGCACTTAAATACTGTTGATTTTTTACAGTTTTCTTTATCTTCATAGTTGTGTTTCAACTCACAAGTCTTAAACTTTCTCATTCGAGCTGGAGTGATGGCTCAGAGGTTAAGAGCACTGGCTGCTCTTCCAGAGGTCCTGAGTTCAATTCCCAGCAACCACATGGTGGCTCACAACCATCTGTAATGAGATCTGGCGCCCTCTTCTGGCATGCATCTTCTGGCATGCAGGCAGAACACTGTATACATAATAAATAAATAAACCTTAAAAATGAATTTTAAAAATAAATAAATAAATAAACTTTCTCATTCATTTTGACATGGAGTCACAAGGCTTTCGATAGATGCTTTGGTTCCTGTGAGTGTATATATGCTTGATAGTTTACACAATAAGGTAAAGACTGTCTTTGAGTTTTAAAGAATTACGGCTCACTTTAAAGGGCCATGTTCACAGGGAGACTGGAGAAAGTGAGGGAAGAGCTTAGGATGCAATTTAGTTAGGTTTCTCTATGGCTTTTCAAGCTTTGCGTTGGTATATGAAGTGATTGAGAGAAATAAGCCAACTCTTGTTTGTTTGTTTGTTTGTTTGTTTGTTTTTTCAAGACAGGGTTTCTCTGTGTAGCTTTTCGCCTTTCTTGGAACTCACTCTGTAGCCCAGGCTGGCCTCGAACTCACAGAGATCTGCCTGCCTCTGCCTCCTGAGTACTGAGATTAAAGGCGTGCACCACCACCTCCTGGCATAGGCCATCTACCTCTCTTATATGTGATGTCCCAGTGAGTGTCATATGCCTGACTGTCCCTTGTGGAGTAGGTTTGTGGAGGAGTGGGTCTCCTCTGGCTCAGTGCTGTGGTCAGTACAGGATAATACGTCACATTGAATTCAGGGCTGGAATTTCAGAAGAACTTTAATTGGCTTGTGCATTTGTGCTCACCTCGGGGCCACTTGTATATTCTGCTGTATAGAAAGGTAAAAGGTTAGGACTAGAGAGTTGACTCTGCTTAAGAGTGCTTATTCCTCTTGCAGAGGACCTGGGTTCGGTTCCCAAGTAAGTTTACAGCCATCTGGGTAGTTTACAATCACCCATAACTTCCAGGCATTCACGTAGTATACACACTTATATGCATAATATAAATCTAAAAAGAAAAAGAAAAAAAAAATTTTAAAGGAAAGAGAGGTAGAAGTTGCCAGCGCAGCACTTCTCAAAGTTTATTACTGGAAAGCTTGATAGAAAGAAAAACACCTGAAGCCAGGCATGGTGGCTCACACCTTTAATCCCAACACTCTGTGAGTTCCAGGCCAGCCAGGGCTACATAGTGCAATCCTGTCTGAAAAAGACAAAGGCTATAGACAAAGAAAAGCCTAGGGTGAGGTAGAGGATGAGTGCGGGGCTTCTTAGGGGACCCCCTTCAAGAACTCTGTAGCTCAGCTCTTTAAAGCTGTCAATGCCCTGTCCTTGAGGGTCTTGAAGGAGACTTACTGGCATAGTATGATTCGAACATGGACATTTGGGCTGAAATGTGATTGGACAGGCAGGGATCGCCAGTGCTTCAGGCAACAAAGCCTCTGCCCAGATTTGCTTGATCCTCTCTGCAAGCATGAGGCAGAACATTTTCTAGGAAAGTGTTCTCTCCCCAGCCCCTTAGAACACTCTCTGAAAAGAAAGGTGACTTAGTCATCTGCTGTCAGACACAGTGGCTCAAAGAGTTTGTGTGACCCACCTTCGGAGTGGGAATTGGAGGCAGGGACTATGTTCAAGGACCAGGATATACTGAGCATCCCATAATGTGGGGATGTGGTTCAGCCATGGGCAGGATGCACTGTGGACTGGGTATATGTAGATGCCATCTTTGCAACTTGGTTTGTTGTGGGACTTGATGTTCAAGGTTAGGACTAACACTGTACCTCTTGTTCCCATAGGTACCACATGGAATGTTTGGACCCTCCTCTCCAGGAGGTGCCTGTAGATGAATGGTTCTGCCCAGAGTGTGCGGCCCCTGGTGTTGCTCCCACTCATGGTAATGTGAGATCCTTTCCCGCAGAGCACTTGGGTCTTTCTTATTGTCAGTTTTGGAGAAGGACCATGGAGAAAAGCTGGACTTGTTATGTAGGGAGTACCTCCATCAGGGAGAGGGTTCTCTCTCTGTGGACTCCTAGGTAGGAGCTGGAGTTACTAAACCTTTGGAGGCCATGGCAGGTTGTCTTTTTTTTTAATTGGGGTTTAATTTTTTGGGTTTTTTTTGTTTTGTTTTGTTTTTGTTGAAGACAGAGTCTCTCTGTGTAGCTTTGGCTGTCCTGGAACCAGGCTGGCCTTGAACTCCCAGAGATCCTTCTGCTTCTGCCTCCCGAGTGCTGGGATTAACAGGTTGTCAATTTGGGGCTTTCAGTTCTTAAGGCCTGTTGGGGAAAGCCTATGATGTGTAGTGCTCATGACCCAGCAGCCTATGGCTCTCTTCCAAGATGCAGCTCCTGTGAGTGATGAGGAGATCTCCCTGTTACTGGCGGATGTAGTGCCTACTACCAGCAGGCTTCGACCTCGAGTAGGCAGGACCCGGGCCATCGCTAGGACACGACAGAGTGAGAGAGTGAGGGCAACTGTGAACCGGAACCGGATCTCCTCTGCCAGAAGGGTCCAGGTAGGCGGCTGGCACTAGGCTGGGTCTACGAAGGGTGGTCTCTGGACCTGGGAACTGGACTGATGAGGCTCCGCTGGCACTAAAGGGCCCGTAGCATTCTCACATGGCAGGCCTAGCATGCATGCAGTCAGCCTGGCAAGAGAGCAGGTGAGTGCATTGGAGACACTATACTTCTTCTGTGTGCCAGCAGGACCAGGGGGACTGCCTTCTCAAGTACTTTGATTTTGGGAAATTCCCTCTGGTATGAAAAAGGCCACTCACTGGCTCTTCACCCCTTCCAGGCACAAGAGATTTTCTTCCTTGCGCCTGGCTCCTGGCACTCAATGTTAGATGTCTGTGGCCTCTGTTCTAGGTGCTGAGGAAGCTTAGAAGTTCTTTCTATGAAGTCATATTCCTGTGGTCAATATAGTGACATCAGGGTCCAAGCTCCAAGTGGGTTGGAGGCCTGGGGACTATCTCCTGTCCTATGCCCTAGCCCTGTAATCTCCACTTTGGCACTTGAGCCTGAGCTTATGCTTGCCATTCCTCTTTTGCTTTGTGCCCTGGAGGCAGGACACTGTTGGGGGCTGCTGTTTCTCACTCACCTCTTTGTTTTCTATCTGCTGGCTCTTTCCCTATTCCCTGCTGAGATAAATCCCCAGCCTCGCCCTAGTCCATTCTTGCCCTGACCTTCCCTTCTAGAAACTGCCAGGAACCACTGTCATTGTGATCATGCTGTCCATTCTTGTTAGAAGTGGAGGGAGGTGGTTCCAGTGCTAAACTCTTGTGCTTTTCTGGTCAATTCGATGAGTCTGCACTGACTCTCTACTCACATGGCCCGGCTCAGCGTCCCATCCATGGAAAGGGTGGTCACCCATTGAGTGGCTCTGTGTCTTGTTTGCAGCATGTGCCAAGGTACCTCATGTCTTCTCTGCTGGATGAAACCATCGAGGCTGTGGCCACTGGTCTGAGCACTGCTGTATACCAGCGTCCCTTGACACCTCGTGTCCCTGCAAAACGGAAGAGGAAGGCAGGTAAGTTGGCATGGTGTGCAGACTCCTGCTGGGAGCTCTGTCCTGGAGTCCAGTTGTGTGATCGTTTCTGATTGCTCCTGCAGCCTTCTCAGCCAGAAGCACAGCACACCCTTCATATCTGTGGCTTCCACACTGTTAAGCCCATCTAGACCTAGCTAAACAACACTAGGGAAAAAGAAGCACATCTGGGCTGATGGGGACAGATGTGCTGTTGTCATTCCCTGATTGAGGGCTATATTTGCTGTTGACATGGCTTCTGCATTTCCTAAACCTGAAAATACCCAGAGCTCGTGTAAACTGTAAGCAAACACTGTGACACATTGTAGAGAGGACCTAGAACCCTGAGACCACCTCTGCATCCTGATCTAACTGTACTGACCTGACCCTCTGCTTCTGAATACTGTTGGTGCTCCTCGTGGGCCCAACTCAGTGTGGACTTAGGGATTCCTGCCTCTCTAGGTGGGTCATAATTAATCTGTAGTCTCTTAAAAATATACTTTATTAAGCTGGCAAAATGGCTGAGCAGGTAAAGGTGCTTGCTGCCAAACCCGATGACCCAAGTAGGATCCCTGAAATCTACCTGATAGGAAGAGAACTGACAAGTTGTTCTTGATAGGCTGAGTCTGTGTGTCACGCACACACACATACATACATTTTTAAATTAAATTTACTTTCTTGATATCTGTGCACAGTGAAGTGGGTCCACCCACGTAAGTGCATAGTTACAGGTTTGACAAATGATGACCTTGCCAATGTATAGAATACTTGTAAGAGGACATTCCCTCCCATTCCACCCAGCACTCATCATTGGTCATCAGTCTGGGTTCTCACAGGATTCAATGGAAGTCTCTGGTCTTGCTTTGTTTACTAGCACAGACAGCCTTCAGAACATGTGCAGTATATGTGTCTTTGCATTCTCGAAGAGTCTGTTAATGTGCCAGTTTGTTTACTTATTTTTTGTTTGTTTGATTGCTTGTTCGTTTTGGTTTTCGAGACAAGGTTTTTCTGTGTAATAGCCCTGGCTGTCTTGAAACTCACTTTGTCAAAGACTCAAGGTGTGCACCGCCATGCCTGGCTCAGTTGCTTTACTTCTTACTTGGTGGTCTCACTTGGGTCATTTCCCATTTAGGTGACCTAAGGAGAAAGCTACAGCTGGGTGTGGTGGCATAGACCTTTGATCCCAGCACTTGGGAGATAGAGGCAGGTGGATCTCTAGGAATCTGAGGACTCCCTGATCTGCATAGTGACTTTCAGGCCAGCTATGGCTGCACAGTGAGACACTGTCTGAAAAACTAAGAAACAAACAAACAAAAATGATTCAAACTGCAGAAAAGTAAGCAATTCACAACCCCTACCCTTAGCTTAGGAACTATTAACGTTAGATGGCTTCTGGGGAAGGAGAATGGTCTTCTTTAAAGGTGTGGCCTCTGAGAGATCTTGCTCCAGTGGATGGTCCCTACACCCATGCAGCTCAAATTGAACTTGGTGGATTATTTAAAAAAAGAAGAGGAAGAGGAGGAAATCATGATGTTGAGAGGGATTGGGAGATAGGGTTTGGTCCAGGGAGGAATAGGTATGAATTTTATTAAAATATGTTATATGCGTATGTGAAATTCTCAAAGAATAATATATGCATTTAAAAAGAATAAAGCTGCTGGGCGGCTGTGGCACACGTTTTTAGTCCCAGCACTTGGGAGGCAGAGAGAGGCGGATCCCTGTGAGTTTGAGGCCAGCCTGGGCTACAGAGCAAGATCCAGGACAAGAACCAAAAACTATGTAGAGAAACCCTGTCTCCAAAAACAAAACAAACAAAAGAATAAAGCTGATGAAAACCTCATGCATGCAGGTTATTTTGTGAGCAGATATTTTCTTTTTTCTTTTTTCTTCTTTCTTTTTTTTTTTTTCAAGACAGGGTTTCTCTGTGTAGCTTTTCACCTTTTTCCTGGAACTCACTTGGTAGCCCAGGCTGGCCTTGAACTCACAGAGATCTCCCTGCCTCTACCTCCCGAGTGCTGGGATTAAAGGCATGCGCCACCACCGCCAGCTAGTGAGCAGATATTTTCATTTTTTTTTTTTTCTAACAATATGGAAGGGTGAAGAAGTTAGATTGTCAACTTATGTTTAACTTTAGAAAAAAATTCCAAACTTGCTTCCAACTCAAAATGCTATCTCTTGTATCTCTGAAAGACCTAGTTACTCTGCATTCTCAGCAGTACTCATGACAGTTGGGTTTCAGTTTCTGCTCACCAGAAGGTAGCGGGGTGTGTGTGTCTGTCTCTCTGTCTGTCTTTAGAATCCTCTTCAGGAAGCCCCTCCTTTCATCAAGAGCAGAGTTTAGAAGCCAGAGCCTTCTCTGTGTTCTGAGCAAGCAATTGGTCATTGTCTAGGTCAGTGACATGGTCCTTCTTAAGGCCTCACACCTGCAGCTGAGGTTTAAGGTCAGGCTTTCACTTCCTGTGTTGCACATCTGTGCCTCCTGCTCTTCCTGTCACATCCTGCTTCTCAGTGCTGGTTGTTAACAGCTCATCTGTTTCACCAAATCATATAGATTGTGACCAGCATTTGATTAGAGGTGGGAATTTGTTTCCTCTTTAATCCCATTAAGGACATACAGTCGGGCACCCCTCCATAAAGGGTCTTTTAGTTTTTATTTTATGTGGATGAGTGTTTTATCTGCCTGTATGTGTGTGCATCACATGCATTCCTATTACCTACAAAGGCCAGAAGATGTTAGGTCCCTTGGAACTGGAGTTACGGTTGTAAGCCTCATGTGGGTACCAGGAACCTAACATCGGTCCTCTGCAAGAACAGGCAGTGCTTTTACCACTGAGCCACCTGTTCAGCCTTGGTTTTAGTTTTGTTTCTGTGAACTTGTTTTCTTTTCCTCCTCCCTTTCTCTCCCTGATTCTTTTTTTGAGACAAGGTTTCTCTGTGTAGTTTTGGTGCCTGTCCTGGATCTCACTCTGTAGACCAGGCTGACCTCAAACTCACAGAGATCCGCCAGCCTCTGCCTCCAGAATGCTGGGATTAAAGGTGTGCACCACCGCTGCCCGGCCCCCGTTTCTTTTTTAAAACAGATTTTCTCTTTGTAACCCAGGCTAGCCTTGAAACTCATATCATAACCTTCCTGCCTCAGCTTCCTGAGTGCTAGGATAGTTTATTTGGGGAATGTGGGGGTGGGGAGCCAGGAGGATCAAGAGCTCAAGGTCATCCTCAGCTACATTGTGAGTTTGAGTCCAGCCTGGGCTACAAATGAAATCCTGTGTCAAACTAAAAATGAAAATGCTTATTTGAATTAAGACTCAAGTCAGATTCATGTTAGGGTATGTATGTTTGCCCCTTCTCTTTGATCTTCACTGGCTCCTGCCTGTAGACTGTATGCTTGAGCTCAGACACCTGTTGGGCCTGAGTATGAGTTCAGTGTGTTAGATT
Organism: Peromyscus maniculatus bairdii; assembly: GCF_049852395.1. Taxonomy (NCBI): domain Eukaryota; kingdom Metazoa; phylum Chordata; class Mammalia; order Rodentia; family Cricetidae; genus Peromyscus; species Peromyscus maniculatus. The sequence goes on from NC_134852.1 coordinate 151,600,933, forward strand.
TTTGTGTTGCAAGAGTATTCTGTGGAGCTGGACGATGGTGGTGCACAGCTTTAGTCCCAGCACTTGGGAGGCAGAGGCCAGACTAATATATATAGTTCCAAGCCAGTCAGGACTATGTATTTAACAGTCATAACAATGCTCTGTAGTAAAAGCTAGGTGAGCTCATTCTTCCAAGTGTCTTCCCTTGTGACAATGTGAGATAGTGCAGTACCTCTGAGAAGAGAGACAATGGATGGCCCAAGTGCCTGGGCTACTTCATAAGGGTCTCATGAACTAAAACATTGCAGTCCCAGGTTGTCTAATAACCAGAATCACAAAGTAAGCAATAGGGGTTGACCCATGCCTACACTCTAGGCAAAGACTGATTCCTGTCCTGGACAGGGTGGGCTAGAATATAGCTGGAGATTTCATCACATTACTCCAAACAATACAGTTTTAAATAGATGGATTTTTTTTCTTCTTGAAGTTCCCACTTGGTGTTTATGTGGTTACCATGGGTTATGGGAGCCATAGAAAGGACAACGGGGGAGAAGAGGCACGGTGTTCTCTGCTTAGTAGGGGTTTCTGTGGAGGGTCACGAACTGCCCTGGCTCTGTCTCACATGTGCAGTGTAGTTTGCAGGGCAGCAGGACCCAGCAGCCTTTCCTTATTTATCCGCTCAAAAGCGAAGGAGCTTCCAATTACCTGTTACTCTCTTCATACCCTGCCACATCCTGGTTGAATTTATTCCTGGCTTGTCAGAATCCTAGAAGGAAGTGTCATAGCAGCACCTTTGAGGGTAGGTTTAGACCACAGCATAGGTCCTTTAGCAATTGATGTCTGTTTTTAGAGTGTCTCCAGAAGTGTTCAGAGTGCTTGCTTGTCTTCCAGTCTCCAGGGGAGCTCTCTCTGTTTCGACCATGAAAGGTCATGTTATAGTCGTTGTCTTCAGCACTTGGTTACCATGTTTTTGGTTTTGTTTTGTTTTGTTTTTAATTTATGTAATTTATATAATGGTTCTAAAGTCTGATCTACTCAGAGTAGTGGAACCCCATCCTTGCTTGCTATTTGAATCCTCCTTCCCCTAGGAACACATTACTTTTCAAAATGTTACAGGCTTATTTCTCTAGTTAAAAATTGCCAAGCCAAGCCAAGCCAAGCCAGTGCTTAGAGCCCAGGCTGCAAACAAGTTGGCACATCCTTGTAATTCCAGTGTTCTGCAGGTGAAGGCAGGGAGGATTAAAAGTTCAAGGTCATTTTCCACTACACGGTGAGAACGTGCCTCAAAAAATGGTGGGTGAGATATCTTAGCGGATAGAGATGCTAGCTAACAAGCCTGATTTCAATCTCCAGATTCCACATGGTGGAAAGAAAGAACCAATTCCTGCAAGTTCTCCTCTGACACACATACACACAAATTTTAAGGGGGGGGGGTTGTGGTGTTTTGAAAGGAAGTGACCCCCAAATGAAGTGGCACTGTTAGGAGGTGTGGCCTTGCTGGAGTAGGTGTGGTCTTGTTGGAGGAAGTATGTCACTGAGAGAGTGAGCTTTGAGATCTCCTATGCTCAAGCTACTCCCAGTGAGATAGTCCACTTCCTGTTGCCTTCTGATCAAACACCATGTAGCCAGCACCATGTCTGCCTGCACACCACCATGCTTCCCACCATGATGATAATATACTAAACCTCTGAAACTGTAAGCTACCACCTCAATTTAAATGTTTTCCTTTGTAAGTGTTGCTGTGGTCATGGTGTCTCTTCACAGCCATAGAAACCCCAACTAAGACAGGGTGCTGAGAAGATGGCTGAGTAAAGTTAAGAAAGGGCACTTCTTGCTCTTGGAGAAGACCTGGGATTGGTTCCCAGAACCCACATGACTGCTCATAACTGCCTGTTACTCTAGTTATAGGGGATCCCACACCATCTTCTGAATGCCTGAGTATTACACCCATGTGTGCACATACAGACAAAGTAGATACACACCTAGAAAGATAATCTTCAAAAAAAATTTTTTTAAGTGAGGCATGTGTAATCTTTGAGAAGTTAGGTAGAAGAATTGCCATGAGTTCAAGATCAGCTACAGTAAATAGGGCCGGAGAGAAGGCTTTGCAGTTAAGAGCACTGACCGTTCTTCCAGAGAACTTGGGGTTCGCCGGGCACAGTGGCACATGCCTGTAGTCCCAGCTACTCGGGAAGCTGAGACAGGAGGATCGCTTGAGTCCAGGAGTTCTGGGCTATAGTGCGCTATGCAGTAGCTAGAGTTTTCCTGCCTTGCCCACAGTCAGGACAAATCTTTGCCACCCGCCAGTCCCACAGCCGCTCACACCCAACCAAGTAAACACAGAGACTTATATTGCATACAAACTGTGTGGTCGTGGCAGGCTTCTTGCTAACTGTTCTTTTATCTTAAATTAACCCATTTTTATAAATCTATACCTTGCCACGTGGCTGGTGGCTTACCGGCATCTTTACATGCTGCTTCTCCTGCCGCTGGCTGCAGTGTCCCTCCCCCTTCTTCCTGTTTCCCCAATTCTCCTCTCTCTTTGTCCTGCCTGTACTTCCTGCCTGGTCACTGGCCATCAGTGTTTTATTTATGTGGAGGGATATCCACAGCACTATGCCGATCGGGTGTCCGCACTAAGTTCGGCGTTAATATGGTGACCTCCCGGGAGCTGGGGACCACCAGGTTGCCTAAGGAGGGGAGAACCAAAGAACTTGGAATCAATTCCCAGCACCTACATGGCAGTTCACAACTGTCTGTAATTCCAATTCCAGGGGACCCAACACCCTCACACAAGATATACATGCAGACAAAACAACAATGCACATAAAATATAAATAACTAATTAAAAATCTTGAAAGGAAAAAGTCTTTATAAAAAGTAAATAGGCCGGGCAGTGGTGGCACACGCCTTTAATCCTAGCACTCGGGAGGCAGAGCCAGGCGGCTCTCTGTGAGTTCGAGGCCAGCCTAGGCTACCAAGTAAGTTCCAGGAAAGGCGCAAAGCTACACAGAGAAACCCTGTCTCGAAAAATAAAAAAAAATAAAAAAAATAAAATAAAAGTAAATAAATTTAAGTTAAAAAGTAGTAAACCAAGCAGACAGTACTTGTGAAACAGAAGGTCATCTGTAACGACGTGCTGAGTTCTATGCCAGCCTGGGTTACATAAGACCAGAGTCTGTCTCAAGAAATAAAAAAGTAAAATCAGGAGCTGAAGGGATGGCTCAGCTTAAGAGAAGTGCTTGCTGCTGCTGCCCAAGAGGACCTGAGTTCAGTTCCCAGTACCCACATTGGGCAGCTCACAGCTACCTATAACTCCAGTTCCGGGGGTTCTGATGCCCCTTTAGCCCTTCACAGTCACCCACATTTGTGTGAGTCACCCACATTTGTGTGCACACGCATTGGAACACATACACACACACACACACAAATAAAAAAAGAAACTGTGTGTATTGTATGTAAAATTCAAGCCAACACACAGTCTTGAGGTACCCAGACCCTCTCGCTAGCTTCCTGGGCTCTGCTCCAACAGTACTTGGAGGATCTGGTCCTCTGGTCAGGAAGGGCCCTGCAGATACTGAATCACAGACATTTAATGTTGTTTTTTTAGGGAGACGGAAGAAAGTGCTGGGAAGAAAGAAAACCCGGTCCAGGTCATCTGTGAAAAGTAAGAGTGGGGGTGCAAGAGCCAAGAAACGGCAGCCCCGTGTGAGGAAGACCAAAGGGAGGAAGCTAAAGGTGAGGCTGTCCGCAGTGTCCAGCTTAGCCAGTCTTGTTCCCCTTCTGTGGCTCTGCAGCAGGAGCAACAACATGGCTGTTCTCCTGCTGCTCTGGTACAGTTCGGAGGTGGGTGGGTATGCTTCTAGGTCATTTGTACTGGGTGTGTTAAGAGTTGTGTATGATGACCCTGAAACTTAGAGGCCAGAGGAAGGACTAGCAGGGCTCAGGAAGGAGGTTGAGCCTCCTTCTTACAGTCACTGGCTGGTCAGATCAAAAGGCTCTCAGTCTCACTTTAGGGGCAAGTATGGACAGACTGAGTTGAAGTCCTCAGGGCAGATAGCCTGGGTCCTGGGGAGGTATGGACAGTTGTTAACTGGACATAGTCACTGTCTGTCCTGGGGAGCCTCTCGTCTGTGAGTGAGAAGCCTATGTCCACTGAGCAGTGGTGGTATACGCCTTTAATCCCAGCACTCGGGAGGCAGAGGCAAGGAGATCTCTGTGAGTTTGAGGCCAGCCTGGACTACAGAGTGAGTTCCAAGAAAGGCACCAAAGCTACACAGAGAAGCCCTGTCTCAAAAAACCAAAAAGAAAAAAAAAAAAAGAAGAAGAAAAGCCTATGTCCAGTGGACTCAACTTAGGTACTGTGTTCTCTCTCACTCAGCCCTGCTGCCATGAAACAGATTTGCTACTTAAAGACACAGGAAGCTGAGACAATGTGTTTCCTGTGTTTTGATGTGAATTGCCTGATAACTGTAGTATATGCTTGTATATAAAGACATGGATAGCCAGTAGTTTGAACATCTGTTCTGGAGAGTCAGAAAGTCCACAACTGTTCCTTATGTGGCTGTTGATGTGCAGGATGCCGCCAGTCATTCATTGAAATGTTTTCTGTCACGGATTTAGAATGAAGTCACAGCTCGCTCTCGCATTGCACGAACTCTAGGCCTCCGCAGGCCTGTCCGCGGCACCAGCATGCCTTCAGTGTACAAGCCAGTGGACCCCTCTCTGGGGCTGATGAGGGCAGATATTGGAGCAGCTTCTCTCTCTCTGTTTGGAGACCCCTATGAGCTGGACCCTTTTGACAGGTGACTACAATAGTGACTGTCCCGGTGTCCCAGCTCTTCCTCAGGTTTGCTTAGGCTGCGTGTGAACTTACAGAGTGGTCTGCTTTGTCAGTGTCCCCTCCAGCAATGAAGAGCCATCTGCAGATCCGCCTTCCCCTTTGAGTGCCAAGAGGAGAGTGCTGTCCCGCTCAGCCCTACAGTCTCACCAGCCCGTGGCCAGACCTGTCGCCCTGGGGCTCTCTAGGTAGGGGGCAGCAGGAGCATCTGGGGTGGGTAAGGACACGGAATTACCTGTCCTTCTGTGTGGCCCTTACTGATGTGGCTGAGCAGCTCTCTTGCTCTGATGTCTTGAGGCTGGCTCTGAGTGCGCCGTCAAAGCTAGTTGTCTCGGGTCAGTTAGCACAACTGCTGGCCCGCTGGCCGCAGTCTCTGAGAGAGGAGGGCTCCTTGAGCAGGGCACGAGTGCTGGTCCAGGCAGTTGTAGGGACACTCTCCTGCCAGCTCTTGCCTAGTGGTAGAGTGGGTAGACATACATTACAGGTGACCTCCTTACTGAAGGGTGGGGGTTTGGGCCAGAGGACCGCAGAGGGACCAAGCTAGCAGAGCCACTCTGGTCTGTGTCTACAGGAGGCAGCTCCCTGCTGTGGCTCCAGAGCCCAGCGTGGAGGAAGCACCCGTTCCTGACCTCTTGGGGAGCATCTTGTCTGGCCAGAGCCTCCTCATGATGAGCAGTGCGGATGTTGTCATCCACCGGGATGGCTCTCTCAGTGCCAAGAGAGCAGGTGAGCTCCTGTGGGCTTGCTGTCCTTACGGATTTGGAAATGTAAAATCACAGTCCTAGAAATGGATGAGTTGGACGGGTTCTCAGGCTTTGCTCTGAGTTGGGGCGACACCACTAACAGCATAACCAGTGTGAGTTTCTGTAAGGTCCTTCCGTGACCAAGTAGTTAGGTGAGTGTGGCATTTCCAGGACAGTTCAGATCTTCAGTGCCTACCTCCATCTGCAACCTCTTGTCTGTGTCTCACTAGCTGGGATTCATTTGAACCATAGTCACATCTGCAAAGAGAAAGACTACATGGCAGTGAGGGCATGTGTGATCCCGCAGGGTGGGTAGTGGTCATGGCAGTGAGGGCGTGCATAATCCCGCAGGGTGGGTAGTGGTACAGCTAAGCCCATGATACTCCTGTTTCAGAGTGGCAAGTGTCCTCTCTGGAAACAACCATTTTGGTGTTACTTCCGGTCATACGTGACAAATGATTGAACTTCTTACAGGAGGTGGGAAGGGTTGCTATCTGACTTTTGTTTTTTAGCTCCTGTTTCTCTTCAGCGAAATTCTGTGACTCAATCCAGAGAAGAGTCCAGGCCCAGAGACACCCTGCAGTCTGTGGGACTACCCTCAGGGAGCGCATCCAGTGGACTCATGGGAGACAGGCGACCGAGCTCAGGGCTGAGCTGTGGGGACAGAGCAACCCTACGCTGTATCCCTGGCCGCACAGTGGAGACCCCTGTAAGGTTGGACTCATCAGTGACCCCGCGTTCAAGTCAGGCTGGGAATCTTTCGAATGAGAGCAGACCTACCTTGAAGCAGACTAACAACTCCCGGCTTAATGGCTCCAACACACGGCCATTGCCTCTTGGTTCTGCCTCATCTAAGATGACTACTCACTCTAACTTTCCGTCTAGAAATACAGCTCTTGTGCGTCCCCAGAAAACAGATCCCAGGAGACCTGATTTCTCAAAGCTACCCAGGATACCAAAGATCCACAGGGACCGCAGTGACGGCACACAGGACCAGGCTCCAGCCAGTGGGCAGACTGTGGAGCTCCCCAGCACGTGCATCAGCCGCCTGACTGGCAGGGAAGGCCCCGGGCAGCCAGGGCGAGGCCGGGCTGAGAATGAGCCCAGCAGCAGGGGCCCCCAAGAGACTGGCTCACACACAGGTGGTTCTCGCCCTTCTGCCCCCAGCTCCCATGGCAGTGTGGCCCCTCTAGGGCCCTCAAGAGGAAAGGGCATTGGGTCTACCTTTGAAAGCTTTAGGATCAACATCCCTGGGAACACTGCACATTGCAGCCAGCTGTCCAGTCCTGGCTTCTGTAACACATTCCGGCCAGTAGATAGCAAGGTGCAGAGGAAGGAGAATCCTTCACCCCTCTTCTCCATCAAGAAGCCCAAACAACTCAAGAGCGAAATCTATGACCCCTTTGAACCCACTGGCTCGGACTCCAGCCCTCCTAGCAGTAGCCCTGAGAGTCTTGGCCCAGGCCTCCTGCCCTCTGAGATCACCAGAACTATCTCCATCAACAGCCCAAAGGCCCCAGCCTTCCAGACTGTTCGCTGTGTTACCTCCTACAGGGTAGAAAGCATCTTTGGGACTGAAATGGAACCTGAGCCCCAGCCCCCCGATGAGCCTGTGTCTGGCGTGCTGGAGTTCCTGGGCAAGGGCCCTGCTGAGGGATCCTCCGATATGGAACAAGAAGGACACGGGGAGATGGAGTCTGCGGAGATCCAGGGCTCTGCAGCCCGAACTCAGCGGCCTTCCCCCCCACCAGACCCTTGGGATGATGAAGATGGAGTGTCTTGTACACCCTTCTTTGGTGCTGAGGAACGGACAGTGACATGTGTGACTGTCGAGGAGCCAGGTGTTCCACCGAGCCCAGATGCTCCCCAGATAACCACCCACAGGATTGTGGAGCTCAGGGCCCCATCCCGTTCCCGTTCCACCTCCAGCTCCCGCAGCAGGAAGAAAACGAAGAAGAAGAAGGTTGCCAGAGAACACCAGAGGACACGCTCCAGCACTCGTTCTGGCTCCAGGGACAGGACCTCACGCTCGGTGTCTCCAGTGGCTGAGGAACACAGCAGGAGACACAGAGCCAAGGCTAAGAGCCGGAGGTCTTCCAGTGACCGGGCCAGCAGCCAGGACAGAGCCAAGAGAAGGAGGGACAGGGACAGAGGAGAGCGGAGGCGGGGCCCCTGGGGTCATGGCCGGTGCTGGAGGAAGTCCAGGTCTCGCTCAGGGAGTCCTGACAGTTCTTCCTGTGAGCGCCGTGAGAGTAGGAGACGGAAGAGGCGCCATTCGGGGTCCAGGTCTCGAGGCAGGGACTGCTCACCTCACAGTAGCCTGGAGAGGGACCGGAGACACAAGCGTCGGGAGCGGAGCCGAGAGCGGATGGACAAGAAGGAGAGTGTGACTCGGGCCCGGGAGAAAAGGAGGTATCGGTCTCGGTCACCCAGCTTGGAGCATAGGCCGCGGAGGCCACGTTCCCGTGAGAAGCGGCCCCATTCCCCAGAGAAGAAGGTGACTGTGAGGGAGGTTTCCCCAGCCTCTACTCCACAGGGGGAACCAAAGCAGGATGGAAACCACCCTGCCAAGCCTTCAGTCTCAGAAGTAAGTGTCCTGCCAGAGGTGGTCGTGGCTGACCTGAACCCTCAGGAAGCCCCTCCTGTCCTGGCAGAGCCTGTTGAGTGTGTGCCTGAGGACCTAGACTATGGTGATTCTGTGGAGGCAGGCCACGTCTTTGAGGATTTTTCAAATGAAGCCATCTTCATTCAGCTCGATGACATGAGCTCACCTCCTTCCCCTGAGAGTACAGACTCCTCCCCTGAGCGAGACTTCCCATCAAATCCCCCAGTGCCCCTAGCCAGCCTTCCACAGGACACTGCTCTGCCTACCATCCAGAGGGAAGTGTTACTGGTTCACAGTGATGATATCTCAAAGCCTGCACCCCAGGCATTGACCTCTTCAGACCAGTGCCTGCTCAGGCAGGACACTGTAGAGACCACTGCTACAACTCTTAGCACCCCGGGTGTGGTGCCCATGGGAAAGGACAGTCCTTTGCTAAGTGGGAGAGGATGTGAAACAGTCAGGCCCAAGGATGCTGTGGCCCAGGCCCCAGCGCTGCGGTCCAGAACCCTGGTGAAAAGAGTCACCTGGAACCTTCAGGAAGCAGAGGACAGCGCCCCAGCCCTGGACAGAGTTCCAAGTGAGTTGGCCCTGCCAGTGCCTGGGCCCCTGGTGGTGGTTGTCCTTGTGGATCAGGGGTGTAGAGCAGGCATGAGGCAGGGAGGCAGCCACCCCAAGAGGCTCTCCTGACTCTTTGGGGCCCCTACCTGAGTTCAGCCTCTTAGAGATAGATCTGCAGCTTGGCCTTGGTTCCCACTGCTGGTTCTCTGAAAATGTTTTGGCCAGGGTTGACCACAAGGCACCCACCTTCCCTGTCTGTTGGGTCCTCAGGGACACCACTTCAGAGGTCACAGAGGCCCCAGGAAGGAGACTGGGATGCAGAGGACAGGGCCCTCATAGGAATTCAGCAGGCACCATTCTCCGACCTGCCCCCTCCCATCCACGTGCTCCAGGAGTCTGGGTTACCTGATGCAGATCCCTCTCAGGTGGGTGCTGGGCTAGAGGAGCATGGTCCTGGTGCTGGGTATTTGGGGCTGCCCTGGTGAGGGCTTAGACCTCATGGCACTGCTTCCTTTCTGTACAGCCCCCTGGTGCTTCTGGGGCGGAAGGGCTGCCTGCTGTTGGGACTCTACACTCAGCAGGAGGTGTTCTTGCCCAAGTTTACAGCCCCAACATGCCACCACCCCTGGCTCAGCCCTCAAGCATCCTGCCCTATGCACTGGTCAGCCAGCCCTCAGTCCAGTTGCTCCTGCAGGGGACCCTCCCCCTAGCAGGCTGCGGTGCAGCACAGAGCCTAGCCCCAGTGCCTACTGTGCCGGCCACAGCCTCAGAGCTAGCTGTCCCAACCACCACCACCACCACCACCAACTCGGAGGAAAAGACTGCTACTCCCAAGTCAGCTGCTGAGAAGACCAAAAAGGAGGAGGTGAGTGCTGCCTGTCCTTCAGGACCCCTGTCTCATTTGGGCCTGATTTTAGGTCTAGTATCCAGGCCTAGTGGCTTGGGCAGGGTGGTAAGAGAGCAGCGAGCCCATTGCCTTTAGTGTTCTTGGGTGAAGGGACATCCCAGAATTGCTGACTTCCCACCAAGGGGCCCACGGGCCAGTTTCGGCCATCTTGCCATAAGTCACACACATCCTCACTCCTAGTACATGAAGAAGCTGCACATGCAGGAGCGGGCTGTGGAGGAGGTGAAGCTGGCCATTAAACCCTTCTACCAGAAGAGAGAAGTGACCAAGGAGGAATACAAGGATATCCTGCGCAAAGCTGTACAGAAGGTAGGCTGCCAGCAGGCAGACACGTGCCTTTTGGCAACCTTGAAGTTGTAAGGGACACATTGTGACACAGCTAGATCTGTATGTGACAGATAGTTGCTGTTTCTTGTTTGCATGGACTCCTGGGTCTCTAAACGTGGAGTCAGCCAGCTGGGCCAAGTGGCTGAAGCCCTAAATAAGTCCTGTCTCTAGTAAGTGCCCATGCTTGGTTTTTTGGTTTTTCAAGACAGGGTTTCTCTGTAGCTTTGGAGCCTGTCCTGGATCTCACCCTGTAGACCAGGCTGGCCTTGAACTCACAGAGATCCGCCTGGCTCTGTCTCCCGAGTACTGGGATTAAAGGCGTGTGCTGCCACCATCGCTAGTGCCCATGCTTGTTAAAACTGAAAAGATGAGGAATTTAAAATTCCCCCAGTCCACCCAGTTTCTTTGGAAGATCTGAGTCCCTGAGAGATGGGCAGATCTTTCCGGAGGAACAAGTCTCCAGCTTCCTACTGACCTTTGACACATGTAGAGAGATGTCAGCAGCTCTGTTAAGTGGGGTGACAGGTGTGGAGCGGGGAGGTGGGAGGGGGCATGTACTCTTCCCAAGGCCAGGACAAGGATGCCTGCATGGGTTGGTCTCTGACAGGTTGAGAGCATTCAGGGTGATGTGTTCTTTCTTCAGATCTGCCACAGCAAGAGTGGCGAAATCAACCCTGTGAAGGTGGCCAACCTGGTGAAGGCCTATGTGGACAAATACAGGCATATGCGCAGGCACAAGAAGACAGAAGCCGGGGAAGAGCCACCCACTCAGGGTGCTGAGACCTGAGACTGGCCACTGTGGGGAGGCGTCCCCAGTGGGAAAGAACCGGGGCTACCAGCACTCCTGCCCCTGAGCTTCCCGTGACACCTGTCTGCACCTGTCTTGCTTACAATTGAAAACTGGACTTTTTTATATGTATATTATAGATACACTGTTTCCATTGTGTTCTAATTTATCAAAAATGGCTTATCTTTAGAAACTTTGCTGTGTACTCAGTGCTTGGAAGGTGAAGCTCTTTGGGTTCCGCAAGGCCTGGTGGCCCAGTGGGCAGCTCCTCCATCTGCCCACAGCCACCTGCCTGCACTCACGCAGGGAGCCCTGCTCTAGCAGTTTCCTTACTCCAGTTACTCTGGCTTCTGTCGGGAGACAGGACCCAGTGCTGCGGGCCTCAGACTCAGACAGACACGCATCCCACCTTCCCCGGTACACCTGGCACTGTAAGCTGTTCCCGGTGCCTGGCTTAGAGCCTTGGTATCCAGTAAGGGGTGCGATGGCTCAAGCCAGATCTTCTTCACTGTAAAGATGAGTGCTGCAGAGGAGGCTTAGTGTGCAGGGGTGGGCGTCAGCTTTCATGGGGCCCCACCAGGTCCGGTAAAGAGGTGACATGCAGCTAGGGAGTAAACCTGACTCAGACGGCACTGGTTCTCGACCCTTTATTGGGAGTTGCCGCTCTGGGCTAGGTCCACTGACCCATCTCCATGAGGAAGTGTTCAATGTCATCGTAGAGACTGTTGGTGCTGGACAGGCACAGGCCAAGACTGCTGCTGTCCAGGGAGGACACACCCTCACGCTGCACACCTTCCAAGTATGCTTTGCATAGCCATGGCTCCAGCTGTGGAAGGACATCTGTTAGGGCTCCACCAGCAGCCCACACCCACCTTTGCTTGCCAACCCGGGCTCTACCTTCACCAGAATTAGGCTCTTCTCCTTGGGCCTCCCTGCCGACAAGTCTTGCCCAAATCCCAGGTAGATGGTGTAGTGTGGTGATCCTTGCCGCTTCCGGGCCCGAAACTCTTCCAGCTCTGTTAGGAGGTAGCTCTGATGAGCAGGTTAAGAAAGGCTCCGGGGACCCACAAGGACAGCACCCCAGACAGGCACCTCACTGACCTCTGAAGAAAGTGCTGAAGTCGAAGATTGGGGTATGGCAGTTGCGCTCCAACAGCTGGGCTGGGGTGGAGGGGGTGGTGGAGCCCATGGGGCTGCCCACCTCCCAGTACACCTTGCACTTGCCCATGCGAAGGGCCCACAGTGAAGGCCCCCGCAGCTCCAGCTGAAGGCCTGGAGACACATGCTGCAGAAGTGTCTCTGTGTAACGCAGCTGCTTCTGATCTGGTAGTTCAGCGGGGCTGGGAAAAATCACTGGCTGGGGTGCCGGGTTTATCGCCGCCGAGTTCATGGGGCTATACAGGAACACGCAGCTGGGGTACCCCACCATTGCCTGCAGCACTGTGCGGCCCTTGTACATGATGGTCACGTCCAGGAACCCTAGATTGCTCTCTGTGTACAGACCAAGGCTGAGTGGTAGGTATGGGGGGCACTTTGTTCCACACCCCAGGACCCATTCCCCTCCCACTGAGGTACAGATGTGAGGGGTGAGTGGTCCACAGTGTTCTGCCTGGGAGAATGGGTGTGTCCTGGGGGAGACCTGTGCTAGCCCCACAGCTCTAGCCCACACCAACAGGTCCCCAGGTCCTCACCAGTCATTAGAGCTGGGTGTTGAAGCCTGGGGCTGGGGACAGCTTCCACCTGCCCTGCTGCGTGTTGCTCCTCAGAAGCATGGTCTTGCTTCCCGCCTGAGGACGAGTTGAAACTGCCTGTCGATATTGCCCTTCATGGTGTGCTAGCTTCCCGCCCACCCCTGGCACCCTGGCACCCTTATCTTTCCTCCTCTCCTCTAGGGTTCTGTTGTCCCCCCACACAGCCTCGGGCAGGTGAGGGGTCTCTAGTTTAGCCCCAGCTCAGGAACAGTTCTTCCTGCCTCTCACCAGGCTCCTGTGATGGGACTGAGTTTGCCCCAGACTCATGTTCCAGTAGGTCCTCCAGGAGACTGTACTCCAAAACCTGAAGCAAGAGGTCCTTGGTATCACCAGAAAGCACCCCAGTATCCCCAGAAAGTGGAAGGCTTGGGGTTTGGAGCCCAGCATTTCCTCTTGTGGAGAGTGGTCCTAGGGACACACCCTGCAAGAGAAAGTTCAGTGGTAGGCAGTTGCCCATCCCCCACACCTAGAAGGGGCGAACTAGATTATACCTGTGTGGGTATGGTATTGCTGAGGGTCACTTCTTCCCTATTTTCCACGGCCCGGCCTTCTGAAGGAGAGAGGAGTGGGAATTTGGATCTGAGACTGACCTGCAACCTGGTTATGATGCTTGAGTAGTTCAAAAGTTTTCTTCCCAGTACCCTTTGTCCCCAAACCACCAGGTGTCTCACTCAGCCCAAGGCTCTGACTTCGGAAATGTGCCACCTGCCCTCCCACACCTTGGAAAGCAAGCCACTGGGCCTACAATCAGCCTTTTTCCCACCAGTTTTAAAAACCGCAAATCCAACCATGAAGCCACCAAGACACAGCAGTCCGTGTACCTCCCCAGCCCATCCCTATCTGTGGCATTCCTCACCAGTAGATCCAAGCTCCAGGCTAAGTTCATACACCTTGTGCGGGTCAGCGGGGTCCCCGGAATTGTCTTGACGCAAGATAAAGCGCCCCGTGCTGTGGAGTGCACAGCGGAAGTTGGTTTTCCAGCCTGCTCGCTCAGCAGCCTCGGCCTCTGGGGATGGCGGGTTACCGCCGCTAGGTGGCCACCTCCCTCGGGCCACAGCCCAGGCCTGAAGGAGAGGACAGAGAACGTGGGTTGAGGATGGGCTCCCCAGGAGTTCTGGTTATGATGCTTGAGTAGTTCCAAAAGTTTTCTTCCCCTTTGTTCCCAAACCGCCAGGCATCTTACTCAGCCCAAAGCTCTAACTTAGGAGGAAATGTGCCACCCGCCCACACACCCACTCACCGCACCTTGGAAAGAGAGCCACTGGGCCTACAATCAGCCTTTTTCCAAACAGTTTAAAAAACCACAAACCCAACCGTGAAGCCACCAAGACAGAGCAGATTCTACAGAGGGCAGGACTGGGTACCACCTTGAAGATACGTGCATCAGCTTCGTCCAGATCCCTGCGCCCGAAATGCTTCCAGGGCACACGGAAGACTGTGTGAGCCTCGTCCAGCCACCGAAGGCCCTCATACTGGCCGCTACTGACCTCACCCAGTAGCCACTCTCCGAACAGCATGCGCTGGGGGCCCCTGTAAGCAGGGCAGCAACGCTAGGATCAGGGCCAAATACAAGGCATACAGGACCCAACACAAGCAGGGTGGGCATGTTCTCACCTCTCTGTGGCCATTGCTCCTACAAGGACAGTCTGGGAGAATCAGAGTGGTCCTACTCCGTGACAAGTTGCAATCACTGGAGCAGTCAGGTATTACAAATGAGGTAAGAATCCCTCGGGTGTCACTGATGTTTCAGGTTGTAGCCACGGATAGTGTGGCCAAGTGTCACAAATGTGATTATGTGTGTTGGTCACAAGTCGGAATTTAAGTGTCACAAATGTGACCCAGGTGTAGGGTGTTGAGGGTCACAGATGAGGTTTGAGAACTTGTAGCCACCTAGGTTCCGAACCTAAGTGTGGATTCCTCGGCCAGGGTGGCTATAGATGTGACTACAGATGTAGCGGGAGCGCACACGTGAAGTCACAGGTGTTGATCCAGCGTCCAAGCCTGGATGGGCTGTCGCAGGCTGGACCCTGCAAAGACACGATGAGAAAAGGGGGCGGGGCCCAGGCGAGTAAAGCGAAACTGCAACCCAGGAAAATGAAACCTAAACAGCCTGTGGGCAGCTGCGGGCTTCCCTCTGTTCCAGTGGCAAAGGGCACAGTCCTCGGCCCTCACCGAACCCCTACCAGATCCCAACCCCACCTGCAGATCTTCCGATCGCAGATCCTGCCGGACCCTCTGCCCTCCGGTGTCCCGGATCTCTCTGTACTGCCCTTCCCCGATCGCTCGCTACTCCGTGGAGGGGACAAGAATTTCCCCGTGTGGCACTAGCTCGCTCCCTCCCCGCATGGGCTAAGGGTCCCTCATACCTGGTGCCGGAGCCGCCGGGACGGTTTTCTCTCAGTGAGAAGGAGACAGCCAGTGCTTTTATAGGACCCGGCTCGGGGGCGGGACGACGGGAAACAGGGTGTGGCTTAAGGGCTCCGGACGCCTCTGGGGTGTCATGTGGCGGTGGCGCTCCACTCTCGAGTGACAAGCCTCAGAGGGACAGTGGGAGTAGCAGCCTAGTCTACTTGCCGGGCTCCCTCCACACCTCCTCAGGAAAACACAGCAGGAGAAGGCAGGGGTACCCACAACCGTTCCAAACAAAGTCAGCAACTTTTGTTTGTTTTCTTTAGCTCTCAGGAAAGCAGTGGGAAGTGTAGGCTAAAGAGGCTGTGATACAGTTTGGCTTCACACGGAAAATGGTACAGATAAAGACTATTCCAGCGGGGGGTGGGGGGGGGGAGCGCACACCTTTAGTTCCAGCACTCAGTAAGGCAGGCTGATCTCTGTGAGATCAGGGCCAGTCTGATCTACAGAGTGAGTTCTAGGACAGCCAAGGCTACATAGTGAAACCCTGTCTCGAAACACACACACACACACACACACACACACACACACACACACACACACACTCACGAAGAATATTCCAAAGCCAGTATTTGTAATACCATCTCTGGAGAGGCTGAGTCAGAAGGACCAATTCTTCTGGGTTAAAGAGTAAGACCCTGTCTCAAAATGTAAAAATACAACCACAGATTAGTGTTGCCTCCAGCCTTTGTTAGAGAAGCTTCTAATTGCAAGGAGCAGAACCTGTAACTGGCCCAAGAACAGAGGATAAGTAATGGTGGAGTGTTCACTCTGAATGAGAGGGATCTCTCTATCACCCCCTCCAAGGGGATCATCAGGGAACATCTCCCAAAAGTAGGAAGAGCCAGAGGATGGAGAGATGTGCAGAAAAAAAAAAAGTCTTCTGAGCCTGACATGCCACTGCACCCGTGGTGAACTCACTGCAGCTGTGGTTATCTGCACAGGACCTCCATGAGATTGGACGTGCGAGGGGCCCATGGCCCCTCCCCCACTATTGGCAACCGTTCGGATGAGGGGTCTCATTTATCCAGTGGTAAATTGTCATTGCTTCAGCTGGGTCAAGAAAGTACTTAAACTCAGAGGGCTGCTGCTCAGAAGATATGAGGGTAGGGGGTGACTTGTTGAGAAGATTTCCAACGGGGGTAAGTTGAGGGGGTGACCTGCAGGCCCCTGTTCCTCCCATGTAAGGTTTCTGTGTGGGGCAGAGGGCACTGTTCACTGCCCGAACAGCCTTTTTGTTTGTGTCTTTTTTGTTTTTGTTTTTTATTTTATGTTTGTTTGTTGTTTTTGTTTTTCGAGACAGGGTTGAGAAAGGGTTTCTCTACATAGCCTTGGCTGTCCTGAAACTCCATAGACAGGGTTGGCCTCAAATTCACAGACATCCGCCTACCTCTGCTTTCCAAATGCTGGGATTAAATGTGTGCCCTACCATGCCGGGCCAGACTTCTGAACCAGGCTGTGGCCCTCAGGAAGGTCTCAGAGACTACCCTCTCCCAAATGAACGTACATGTAGCGTGGGCGGTTGTGGTTCTTTCACTTCGCGCAAGCAAAGCGGTCGACATTGGGTCAAGCGCTGGCTTCCCTCTTCCCGGCCGGCTACCGTGGAGCGGAGCTTTCGGTGTGTGTGTGAAGGGCGGAGGGAGAGGGGACCGGGCATCCGGAAGCCAGCAGCTGGGCGCTCACAGCAGGCGCTTTACCCCGAGCGCTCCCTCCTTTCCGCGCTTGGAGTGGAGAAAAGGGCACAGAGGGATGGAGGTGGGGAGCAGAGGGGGCTGGGGATGAGAGGGGTGGAGGGCAGGGACCAGATAACCCGGCTCAAAAAGAGGAGGCATGAGCGATTGGGCTTTGTTGAACGACCTTCCCTGGCACCCGCTCCCGCACACCCGCCTTAAGACTCAGGAATTCGAAAGTGCTACTTTAATTTGCAGAGGAATAGGGAGTGTCTTGGGGAGGAGGGTGGGGTTGCTGCGCTAGATGTAAGTGCTGTCGTCATCGGCGCCGAAGTGAGGACCCTTCTTCAGGCCAGGGTCATCATCATCATCATCATCATCATCATCATCGCTACCCTCACTTCCCGTGGCACTGGCGCTGTCCATGTCTGCTGTGGGCTCGTTGAGGACCACCACGTCAGCCTCCTCCCTGATGTCCTTGCCGAACCAAACGGCTTTGTAGCCGCCCTCCCCCTCTGGCCGCCGCTCCTTAGTCAGGATAGACCTCACGGCTGAAGGACTGTCTCCGGCCTGGACGGTCTTAGGAGACTCGGAGGCTCTGAGCTTGGGGCTAGGAGGTGCTGAGATGGGGGGCGTGGCTCTGGAGAACGTGGGGCTATGGGACCCAGAGGGCGGCTGGGCCGGCTCAGGGCCTGACTGTGGCTGCGGGTTGGAGGTGGACGACCAGCTGGCCTTGTGGTCCGGGAGGAAGGTCACGTTGTCATAGTCATTCGGCGGCGGCGGCGGCTCCTACAGGCGCAGCAAGAGCAGAGGCATAAGCAGCAAGCAGTGTTGTTACTCCCGCCAGGACCCTCCTCCCACCACTGGGCTCCCACCCTTCCTCTGCCCCCGCTTCCCGCTAGGGTCCGCACATCCAACCCAGCCTGCCTCCGCTGCTCTCCCCAGCTGTTCCCATCCATCCCTCCCTCCATGTCCCTTCTCTGCCACTCCTCAGCCCTGGGTTAGTCCCCTTTCTTCTCTGACTAGCCCAGTACCCCACCGAGGTCCTTACCGAAGCCTTGCCGGAGCAACATTTGAACCGGTGACGGTAGTGCTTATGGATGAGGATGACCAGGCAGATGAGAGCCAGCAACAAGAGGGCACCTAGCACCCCGCCCAGCACTGCCATGTCCACCGTGGAAAACCGCTGGCTGTCACCCAGCTCGCCTCCTCCTGGAGTCTCTGTCCAAGACACCATGACCACTTACAGTCGGAACACTCCTAAGCACTTCCCTCTCTAACCTGGGCCAGCCTGAGGTACCATGAAAACAAGACAAGCATGACCTGGCTCCCACCCGCTAGAGCTGAGGTTCTGAGAATGGATGTTGTGAACTCCACTAGGGAGGCTGCCTGGGGATACCAAGGCCCCTGGCGGCATGGCTGCCAGCTTCTGATACACCAGGATGGCCTTCAAGGGCACACTGTCAACAGCTGAATGTGGACATTGTCTTATGTGGCTTCAACTCCAATTATGAATATATATTGCACTCGACCAGCAGGGCTCAGTGACACTTGACACAGTTTTTAGAGGACACTCATGAGAAGTCCGCCATGTAAAACTGCCTCTGGTGGCCATCCAAACTAACTGTGTCTGGCCCTTGTGATCCTGCACCCTGAAGGGATGTGTGGGTACAGCTCAATGATCGATACAGAAACCTTTCGGTGGGAACCTCGTGTGTGTGTGTGTGTGTGTGTGTGTGTGTGTGTGTGTGTGTGTGTGGTGTGCACTGTGTGTTTTTTGTGTATGTGTATATATGTGTGTGTGCATGTTTTATTCATGTAGTGTGGGTATTTGTGTTGGTGTTGCATGTCATGGTGCATGTTGGAGTCAGAGGACAACTTGTAGAAGTCTGTGTTCTTCTTCCACTGCCCTCCATGTGCAGGCCATCTGGCCATCCAGGCCTTCTCACTGACCTAGAGCTGGCCATGTAGCTGGCTAAGCTGTCTGCTCAGGGGTCTCCAGGGTTATTCCTATCTCTGGCTTCCCAACAATTCTCTGGATTGTAAGTGCATGCCCCCACGCTCAGCTGTTTATGTGGGTTCTGGGACCAAATTCATGTCCTCATGCTTGGAAGGCAAGTACTTTTACCGATGAGTCATCTCCCCAACCTTGATTTTGTGTGTTTGTGTGTGTGTGTGTTTTATATTTTTGTTATGTTTTGTTTTTCAGTAGTATTGCCTCTATATGTTGCCCAGGTTAGCCCTGAATTCCTAGGCTTAAGTGATCCTCCTGCCTCAGTCTCTCCATTAGATGGGATCACAGGCATGCACCACTACATCCAGCCATAATTATTATTTTTTTTCTTCTTCTTTTTTTTTTTTTTTTTGAGACAGGGTTTCTCTCTATAGCTCTGGCTATCCTAAAACTCCCTCTGTAGACCAGGCTGGCCTCAAACTCAGGGATCCACCTGTCTCTGCCTCTCAAGTGCTGGGATTAAAGGTGTGCACCGCTGCCACTGGTTCATAATTATTTTTCTAAAGATAAGCTCTCTGTGTGTAGCTGTGGCTGGGCTGGAATTCACTATATGGACAAGGCTGGCCTTGGACTCACAGAGATCTGCCTTTCACTACCTCCCTAGTGCTGGAATTAAAGGGATACATTAGCACAACCTGATAGCCATAAAATCTTAATTTTTATCTTGTACCTCCCTAATTATTGGCCCTAAATATAGATTATCCTGCGAATTATGGGACTCACTGGCTCCCAAATCTGCTTCTGTATCCCCATACCTTCTTCAACTCACCCCATTCTGCCCCCCTGGAGCCATCTGTCTGGGACTAGACACAGACTCCTTGGAGGTGGCCAGTGTGGTCAGGCCAGGTTAGCCTGGGTGGACCCTGTCCTAGAGCGCATCCCTGGAACCCCTGTCTGAGTGAATGAGGGTGATAGTGACTCCAGGGCAAACAACGTCTGGACTACCTGAGGGTGAGGGGCTCCTGATGGACGTAGTGGCTGTCGGCTGAGAGGTTCCTGGTTGGGGGCGCTGTGTTGAGCCCCCACTGGGTGTGGCTGGCTGAGAAGAGGTGCTTGTTCCTGTAATGGGGACCACTGGCTGAGAGGTTCCTGGTTGGGGGGGCTGTGTTGAGCCCCCACTGGGTGTGGCTGGCTGAGAAGAGGTGCTTGTTCCTGTAATGGGGACCACTGGCTGAGAGGTTCCTGGTTGGGGGGTCTGTGTTGGGCCCCCACTGGGTGTGGCTGGCTGAGAAGAGGTGCTTGTTCCTGTAATGGGGACCACTGGTTGAGAGGTCTCTGGTTTGGGGGTCTGTGTTGAGCCCCCACTGGGTGTGACTGTCTGGGGGGAGGTGCTGATTCCAAGAGTAGGGGACCCCCCAGGTGTGGAGGAGGCAGAGGCAGGGGGACTTGGAGTTGTGCCTGAGGGTGGGAATGGGCCAGCACTTCCCCCAGAGCTGGTTGTAGCCGGTCCTTGAGAGGTCCCTGAGGTCGTGGGGGCTTCCAAAGTGGTGCTACTTGAAGGCCCAGTTGTTCCTCCAGCTTCAGGGGGTGTGGGGGACTCTGGGGGTGGCATGGACAGAACTTGGGTTTGCCTCTGTCCTCAAATATGCCTGTCCCAGAGGAGGAGCCCCCCTGCTTGGGGGCCCTGGGGCTCACCTGTGGAGGGGGGCTCCTGCTCTGACACTTGGATCTCAACAACAGAGGTGGCTGTGTCCTTAGTCACAGTACTGGTAGCTTCTACCTGGGTCGGGAAAGGAGCTTGTTCCTCTTGGGTCCCTCTTCACCCCGCACCTTTGATCCCCTTACTCCCCCCACTCCACCTCTACATAGATGACTTCTGCACGCTTCATAGCCACAGTGGTCAGTATCACATCCTCGTCCATCTTGAAATCTGAGGAGTTGGTGATTCGATATGTGATGGCCGAGTTGAGGTCCTAGGTGAGACTGCAGTGAGACCTGGGCTTGGGTGCCCTACCGTCCATCCCAAGCTGCTCCCCCACACAGAGAACCAGAGTCCAGGCATACTTAGAGAGTTCCTAGGTGGTTGGAAGGGACTGCATACCGGGAAGCCTGGGTATTGAGCCTGGATCCTCAGGATCTCAGAAGGGGAGGTCCTGTCCTTCACTTCTGTACCAGCCTCAGCACCAAGCACCACTGTGCCACGGTAGAGGCTCTGAGAGAACTGGAGTTCTCCATCACGAGCCTCCACAAAGGCCTGGGTCACTGAGTAGCGGGCCATATCAGCCTGATCAGCCTGAGGAGTCAGGGGAAACCAGAGTGACTAATGGGGCTCACTGGAGCTGGGCTGCAGCTGGGGTTCAAGGGAATGCAGGAGACCCATCTGTCATCCAGGACTGGTACCCACCCTGACCAGCAGGGTGAAGATCATGGGGCTGGGGATACTTTTGGCCATCGTGAGGTTGCCGGAGTCTGCGTTGATGATAAATGTGTCATCCGTGTTTCCTGGGAGAATTTGGGATGGAGTTTGGCATCTGGTCCCTCTGTGGTAGGGTCCAGGGGCTGTGGGGCTAGCCCTCACTCACCCCCTACAATGCTGTAGATGATAGGCTGGTTAATGCCCTGATCTCCGTCCACAGCATAGATGGGACCAGGACTCAAGATGAGGGGGGATGGCTGTGGGGATAGGGATATCGTGAGGCTGAATGACCCCAGCTCTTACTCTTTTGTTGTCCCTCAAGGCCTGAAACATGAATTGGAGCATGAGGGCAGGGGTGGTGCCTGCCTGGGGCAGAGCTGCAGCCACAGAGGGGGCTCAGTGGCAGCGAGAACTTAGGAAGGAAGACGTGCGCCCTCCATGTGTGTCTCCTGGCCAGCGGAGGCTGTGGTGGCCTTGGCTGGACCCCACCTGCCCAGGAGGCTCTCTAGCCTCAGGAGACTGTCAGCTGGGCAAGGATGTAGCAGTCCCATCAGCCCAGCCCCTGACGTCCTCCCACCCCCGCCGACATCGCTGATTTGTGTCTGTATGTTCCCCACCTAAGGCTGGGATAGTTGGTGAATGATTATTCATTCATATTAGTTTCCAAAAAAACAAAAAATCACAAAATTGCCTAAGCCACTCAAGGAGCACAGGACCACTGCTGGATCTCTACCCTGAACCTCCTCTGACTTGGCTCTGGATTCAAGTCAGACTCTGGGCTTTCTTACTCTACATTACCAGTATGTGTCCCGTGGGGACCACCCCATGGTACTGGGCCTGGATGCAGAAGTAGCCATCTGAGAAGGAGCAAGGCAGGAACCAGGGGGTCCGCAGGTCCGCCGGAAGCACGTTCAGGACCAGGGTGGCAGTGGCCGTGTGGCTGGGCTCTGTCTGTTCATCCCAAGTATCCTGTAGTAACAGCCAGCCCTGACAGGTCAGGCCCACGATGGCTTGGACAGGCCTAGACTATCCAGGACTCAGGCAGCTGTGATCTGCTCACCCGCGCCAGCAGCTTGAAGGTCATGTTCTGAATCTTGTCGAAATCCAGGGCCTGCTGCAGCCGCAGAGCAGGGTTGTTTGGCCCCACGAGGGAGAAGAAGCTGCTAGCGTCCTGAGAAGGGGGCAGAGGGCACAACATGAGACTCGGGAAGGTGGAGGAACTGAGGCCTGGCGGCATCAGAGGGAGGGGTCGATAATGAGTGGGGACAGGGGAAGCACTGACCGGGGTCACTTCTTGCAGGGTGTAATATAGGATATCATCTTTGTCAGCGTCTTTGGCCTCCAGTTCTGCCTCGGGGATGACGGTTGTACCCACTCTGGTGTCCTGGGGATGGAGAAGAGGTCGATCCAGCCATGCTGTGGCTTCTGTATATGAATCTCCCTGATGGTGTCCCCCAGACACCTCCCTGTCCCCCTTCCTTCTCCTCACTCAGAAGCCACCTGCTCTGGCTCCACTGGACTTACCTCTGCTACATCAAAGCTCTTGATTGTAAAGGAAAACACTGGGGGATTGTCATTGATATCCAGGACAGCCACAAACAACCTCAACACTGTCACCTGCAGAAAAGCCAACAAAGTCAACCCCTGGCTAAGGAACTATGCTCTGATGCCCCCATCATTAATTCTTCCCTCCTTTACCAGTTCATTCATTCAGTCACTCTTCTGTTCTTTCATTTAACAGACATTGGTGACATCAACAGTGTAGCACCTATAGGCTCCTGTTCTAGGAGGAACTCAGACTATATATATATATACATATAAACAAAAACTAGCTGGGCGGCGGTGGCGCACGTCTTTGATCCCAGCACTCGGGAGGCAGAGACAGGCGGATCTCTATGAGTTCGAGGCTAGCCTGGGCTACAGAGCAAGATCCAGGATAGGCACCAAAACTACACGGAGAAACCTTGTCTCAAAAAAACAAAACAAAACAAAGCTGGGCGGTGGTGGCGCACGCCTTTCATCCCAGCACTCGGGAGGCAGAGACAGGTGGATCTCTGAGTTTGAGGACGGCCTGGGCTACAGAGCGAGATCCAGGAAAGGTGCAAAGCTACACAGAGAAACCTGTCTCGAAAACACCAAAAAAGAAAAAACAAAACCAAATACCCTACTTAAACTACATTTTAGAGTGTGGCAGCGTGCGTGCGTGCGTGCGTGCATGCATGCGTGCATGCGTGTGTGTGTGTGTGTGTGTGTGTGTGTGTGTGTGTGTGTGTGTGGTGAGTGTGCTGAAGAGAAATAAGGGGGCAAGCCTGTGGACGCGCCAGCAAAACATCATCAAAGGAAGAAAACTGAGCAGTCTCACAGCCTCAAAAACAGGTCCCCAGGCCGGGCGGTGGTGGCGCACGCCTTTAATCCCAGCACTCGGGAGGCAGAGGCAGGCGGATCTTTGTGAGTTCGAGGCCAGCCTGGGCTACCAAGTGAGTTCCAGGAAAAGGCGCAAAGCTACACAGAGAAACCCTGTCTTGAAAAACCAAAAAAAAAAAACAGGTCCCCAAGAGAACAGCAGAGAAAGGAGCCTCGAGTTAAAAATCAACCCGCTATATCCCATGGGAGAGACCTTCCTGGGACCCAAGGAGAGGTGAACACAGCCAAGTGCTGGAGGACAGAGGAAAGGCTGCTCTTCTCCAGTGACAGATGTCAAGACCATGGTCGCTATGTCTGTCTGTCTATCTGTCTGTCTGTCTCCGTGTGTGTGTGTGTGTGTGTGTGTGTGTGTGTGTGTGTGTGTGTGTGTGTGTGAGATGTGCATTTGTGTGTTGAGGGTGGGAGCCCAGGGCCTCAACCATTACTAGGCAGGTACCCTACCACAAAACCATACCTAAAAATGAAGTTTATTTTTTTAATTATTGTCTATTAGAGACATGAGCTGAGATATGTGTGGGTAACATGTCATGGTACAGGGTAGGGGTGCAGGGTGTGAGAGTCGCTCTTGGGGGAGCAGAAAGTATGTGGGGCCTGTTATATCTAAAGTTATATGTTATATGTTATAGCCGCAAGTTTCCTTTAGTAAAAGGCTGGAAACATGGTATAGGCTGAGGGCTAAGGGCGAAGATATATGGGGTAAGGTAGGTGGACAAGGCAGAGCAGGAGGGTTAGGCATCCTCTGAGGAGATGACGTTTCCATGCTGACCTGAGCAGGCATAAGGAATGTCTACCCTAGGCCAGTGTTTGCATACCCTAGCCTCGCCCGCCCAGCTGTGAGATTAGCTTTGAGATCCAGTAAGAAAATGTGGAAGTGTCTACGTGAGGCTGGGCAGGGTCTGGTTGTCACTCTCTAGGGACCCACTGAGTGGAGCAGGGATTGAGGGGGCCAGGGACAAGAAAGCCTAAGTGCATCTGCTGGAAGGGTCAGAAAGGAGATGAGTTGATGGAAGCCCCACGGGACTCGAGCTAGGAAGAGTCTGGCTCTGAGGCACAGCCGACGGAGTACCTTGGGTGGGGTGACAGAAAAGTGGGCTGAGAGGCTGGGGTGAAGGTGTCTCCCAGGCAAGGGTGAGGGGCGGACTTTGCAGTCTCAAGAGTGTTAACTTAATACACGGCCCTAAGCTAGCTGAGTTTGAGTCTAGAGCTCAGGGCAGAGTCTGGGCTCAAAGAAGTGTGGGTACAGCGGCCAGTAGAGAGCTGGTGTCCAGACTCCATGGGGTGAGGTCCTGGAGGAGTGGTCCTGAGGTCCTCTGACAGAGGGCAGGGGTGGTCAGATAATGGAGCTGACTTACCTGAACCTCTCCTCTCTTGCACTCCAGGACTGCCACCAGGGATGTGGTTTCCTGAGGAGGAAGCCAGTGCCCGGTGAATCAGCTGCCCCATCGGAAATAGAGCGCCCTAGGCTAAGAGAGTGCCACCAGCAGAGCCCCTACTTCTCTCCAGGGCCCCTGTCAGTCACCAGCGGCAAATCCTGGGTGTAGGGGGCATCTGACAACTTTGTCCTCAAATGGTCCTTCCCCTCAGTACCAACCAACCAAGTGCTGGGCCTGAAGGTACTCCTCACTACCTGGGAGACATAGCGCCATTAACCCCTCCTCCCCTGAATCGTTTCCAGGATAGGGGAGTGGGGCTCATGCATGTCCCCAGGGGGCTCATTCCATCCAGCCTACAGACTGTACCTCATAATCGGGAGTCACGTTGAGAAACAGCTGATTGTCCACGATCTTAAATGCGAAAGGAGTGGACGAGGATCCCAGGGTCACCCGCAGGTCTCCTGGGACCGAAATGTTCACCAGTGGCTCAGAGATATTCGAGTTCTCCACAACTTGAAAAACCGTTTGGTTCACCGAGCAGACTAGAAAGGTGCAAAGGAGAAGTTGGTGCCTTCCTCCCAGGCTCTGCTGCCTACCCATCCTGCCCCTGTCCAGCACATACCTTGGGCCTTGGTCCCCAGAGGTTGGCCAAACAGCACTATGAACAATGGCAATAGCAGCGGAGGCCACAGGAGGGCCGGAGCCCCCATGGTGGCGGCCGTCACCTGGAAGAAGGGTCCAGCTGCCTTCTTGTTCCAGGGCTGGTACAGTTCCTGCCTTGGCGACCTTCGCCCTTGCCAGGCACCGCCTCATTTTATGACTCTTTACTGATGGCCTCTACCAAGGGGGCTCCCGCTGGCCGGCACTGAGAGGGGACATGAGGTCACATTTCAGCCTGGACTTCCAGGAAGTTAAGTGGGGAGTCAGCCCATAGACACTACACATGAGGTGTAAAAAACATGAGAACCACTGGGCGTGGGGAATAGGCCTGGTAAAGCTAGGACAAGGCTGGGGCCGCAGGTCTAAGGAGGCCGAGTCAGGGCTGAGGAGCTAAAAACCATTCATAGATCTGGGGAGCCGAGGCAGGCCTGTGGGAGTGGAAGAAGGCTGGGAGAGCTGGGGCAGGGCTGGAGGAACTGAAGAGGGATAGAAGGAGCTGGAGCAGGCCTGGGGAGCTGGGGGCAAGGACAGGGATGTGGGCTGAGTCACTGGGTCTTGGGTCGACTGTAACCCACGTCAGGATAACCCCTCATCTTGTCTCTTTGTCTTCAGTGTCTTTTAGCAAAATTCCTGAAGCCACACATTATGTTCCCTCCCTTCCCTGTTCCACTCCCAAAGGAAAAGACTGTCCCAGTGTGCTCCTACTTGTCTGGGAAATACAGCAATTCTCCCAGGGTAGGGCCTGGCCGGGCCTGGCAGGGACTTGGTAATAAGATGCAAATGAAGCCTTCCTGCCTTAGCTGGGAGCTGGTGTTGAGGGGTGGGGGGGAGCAGTATCTGATGGAAGACAGGAATCCTGGTGAACACACAGCCCAGGGCTCCATTTGACCTGCTCCAGCCTTTCTGGCTTCCTCCCCTCTCCCCTACAAGCCCTCAGAGCTGGGGAGAGGCCTCGAGGTAGAGCCAGGAGGGTGGTGAGCGGGGCTGTGTTGAAAGGGCCCTCACTCCTCTGGGCCTCTACAGGGCTGCTCTGGATGCCTGGGAACCTTCCTGAGGCTCCAGACCTCTGTCAGGACTGAACACTTTGTCTCATGACCCTTCCAGTGGTCCCACAGCTGTCTACGGGGAGATGACATCACTGTCCAGGCTTCAGGGTTGTGCCAAGACCACACAGACATGTAGAGCCAGGCTGTACACAGGTCCTTCCTCGCATGCCTGTGCCTCCCCACCATTCCATGTACCCTGACCACATGGCTGGACAAGGGCTGGGATCTCTGATCCCTGGAAATGTTGCTAAGTGGACCACAGGGCAGGCTGGGACACTGGGGGGGGGGGGCGGTCAACTAGGAAAAGAGGAGTCCAGTCGATGCCAGAGATAAGGAAGAAATATCCTAGCTGACCTCCCAGGTTCAAAGAGCAACTGGGTGTGGTCCTAGCCATTGAATGAGGGCGGATGGACCTGTCCACACCTGCCAGGCTTACTGAGCAAGGGCTATCTTGGGTTTTTTCTTTTTTTTTTTTTTTTAATCAGACATCACACACCACAAGCTAAAAGACTAGGGTCTAAATTCCTTCTTTATTGATACCAAGGACAACCAAACCCTAGCTCCAGCCAGCTCCTGGAGACTCCCCTTCTTTCCTCATCGGGGCTGCCTGGTTGCTTCAGTCCACTCTGAAACATCGACAGCAGGCTTTGGTCCAGGAGGCAGCCAGGGAGACCAGGACCCATCCAGGGGAAGCCTGGGGAGCAGCCTGTGGGGGGAGATAGGTGGTTAGGGGACTAGGACTGACCATCAGAATGCATGTGTGTACCCACATGGCTAGGGAACAGGAAGGGTAGCCTAGGAGTCCGGCTGAGGATGCAGTGCTCACCAGTTCTCTAGGGCCTGAGTATTCGACCACAGCAAGCAGAGCTGGTCCTCTGAGGGCTTGGACCGGGTCAGGCTCTTCTCTGGGATATTTTCTGTGTCCTGCTCACTGCCCCCCACCCCCAACCCAAATTAGAATTAGTGGTAGTACTGGGATGCAGCGGGCTGCTGATAGGGGACCATACTAGGCCTGTCCCATACCAGCAAGTCTGGAGAATTCCACCTACACCTGCTCACCTGCGCTTCCCCACAAGACCCTGCAGCAGGCGCTGCAGCCTGGCGCTGTCCTGCAGGCGACTGAGCTCGCTGGTGAACGTCCCGTCTGAGTGTCTTGGGATCCTGGGGAGGGGCGGGGCGAGGAGGGTCAGAGTACGACAGTGTGGGCCTGTGGGCGTGGCCGTGGTGTAGTGGATCCCCCTTGACCCAGCTCACCTCGGGGGCGCAGGGAGTGCGGTCGAGCCAGCAAGCAGCAGCAGCAGCAGCAGTAGCGGCGGGGTGGGCATGGTCGGGCTCCGTGTGTGCTGAGCGCTGCAACTGCAGCCTGAGCCCCGCGCCCCTGCTTTATAGCTGGCCTGGCGGCAGGCGGGGGGCTCCAGCACCGCCCTGGCTCCGCGCGGCCGGCCGCGCCCCATCGATTGCGGGAAGGTCAGGGCCGCCCCCCCAGCTGTCGTCCGGCCACCTCCCGTCCCCACCGCCGCGTTGGCGCCCCTCAGCCTGCTGGGCAGGGGGGGGGAGTAGCTACCAGGTAGCGAACTGGACACCTCCATCTGGGACCAGGGGCAGCGAACAGGGTTTGGCAGTTCAGGACAGGCGGAGGGAATAGCACTGTAGGCCTCTCGAGCCTCAGTTCATACTGGCGCCCAGCCTAGACCAAGACCCTGGAGCACTCTTCTTGGGAAGGGGCTGTGGGTGTCTTGAGAAGCCTAGGAGGGACCAGTGGACGACTGACAGGTAGAGACCAGAGTCCTAGATCCTGGAGAAGCCAGGGCAGGCGGGGAACGGATGCAGAGTACTGTCGGAAAGGGCAGCCCAGCACCCAAAGCAAAGATGGGAATCCTCTTAGTCCCCCGAGGTTGCATTTTGGATGGGAGAAAACAGACTATTCATGTTGGAAGCAGGAGGTAGAGATGGGTTAGAGCAAGCGGAAAAAGCAGGCCTTAGAGGTCGTAGGGGAATGGGGAGGAGGAGTTACCGGTGGGGAATGATGAAAAGAGGCTTGCAAAAACTTCATCCCTGGAGTCAGGGACCTTAGTGCTAGAACACTTGTCCAGCATGGTTCAACCCAGCACTGAAACCCAAACTGAAAAGACAATCCTTAAAATCAAATTACAGGAGACAGAGGCAGGTGGATCTCTGTGAGTTCGAGGCCAGCCTGGAACAGAGCGAGATCCAGGAGAGCCAGGGCTACACAGAGAAACCCTGTCTCAAAAACCAAACCAACAAACAAATCAAATTACAAACCTAGCAAACTGTTATGAACTAGCTCTTGAGTAAAAATCTTGTGGGTTTTGTTGTTGTTATTGGGAATGTTTTGGTTTGGTTTGGTTTTTGGAGACCTAGTATATAACTCAGGCTGCCTTTGAACTCACTATGTAGCCCATGCTGGCCTGGAACCCTCAGCAATCTTCTTGCCTTAGCCTCTCAAAAGCAGAGATTGAAATCAGGGACCACCAAGTCCAGCTCTGCTTGTATTTTGAGGGGAGGGATTAGGTTTTGAGCTTTGGAGTTCTTTGCTTTGAATCTTTGAGACAAGGTCTTATGCAGCCCAGGCTGGCCTGGAGAATTTGTTACATCGCTTAGGATAGCTTTGAACTTCGGCTCTTCCTGACAGTGTTTCTGGAGTTCCGGTATGCGGGTGTGCGGCACCATGCCTGGTTTTTTGCAGTGCTAAGAATGGAACTCAGGGCTTCACACATGCCAGGCTGGCACTCAGTTAAATGAGCTCTCCACCCCCAGCCCTCCTCACGAGACTTTAAAAGCGGTTAGTAGACTTTTTTTTTTTAAGAGACGTTTTCAGTTTACAGAAAAACTGAAGCGAAAGCATGGCATTCAGTTCCCCAATGCCCCTCACATACTCCCTCCACCCAGAATCCCCTTTTGTTAAGAAGTGGGGAGTAGGAGGGAGGTATTGGAACTGGGGTTAAGAGAGCATACTGCTCTCGCAGAGGACCTCAGTTCCGTTCCCACACCCACACAGGGTGGCTCTCAACCGCCTGTAACTCCAGCTCCAGGGCAGCTGACGCCTTCTAGCCTCTACCAGCACTGCAATCATGTTCCCACAGGCACACAAGTATACACAGAAACAAACAACACACTTCTTTTTCTCCAGACAGGGTTTCCCTATGCAGCCCTGACTGTCCTGGAGTTCACTCTGTAGCCCAGGCTGGCCTCGAACTCAGAGATTTGCCTGCCTCTGCCTCCTGAGTTCTGAGATTGAAGGCATGCGCAGACACTGCCCAGCTATTAAAAAAGGTGGGAGGAAGCAGCCAGATCTCAGCACTTAGGAAACAGAAGCAGGCAGATCTCTGAGTTTGAGGTCAGCCTGATGGACAAAGTGAGTCAGAGCTACACAGAGGAACACTGTCTGGAAAGAGAGAGCAACAAAAAGAGTGTGGGGGGGGGCACTAGTAACACACTTATACCTTAGCTTTTGGGAGTCAGAAGTAGGAAGAGTGCAAGCAAGCTTCAAGCCCAAAGGGCTACATGATGAAACCCTTATAAGTAAACAAAACTGCTGGGCAGTGGTGGCACACGCCTTTAATCCCAGCACTTGGGAGACAGAGGCAGGCAGATCTCTGAGTTCAAGGCCAACCTGGTCTACAAAGCGAGTTCCAGGACAGCCAGGGTTGTTACACAGAGAAACCCTGTCCCAAAAAAACAAACCAACAAAGAAAGTAAACAAAACACTCTGGCACCAAAGAGGTTCATTTGTCACAGTTTCTTTGTGTAGCCCTGCCTGGGTGCCCTGGCACTTGTTCTATAGTCCGGGCTTAGCTCTGTAGTCCAGGCTGGCCTCAAACTCACAGAGATCAATCTGCCTCTGCAACCACCACCCAGTGTGAACCATGGTCAACAGAGCAGTATCATCAAGGCTTGCAATTCTCACCAGGGGCCACTTTGGGGGTTGTACATTCTTGGACAGTGTAAACTTCGAGGATCCAATACCACATATCAAAAAGAGTCATAGCCCTGAAAGTTCCCTGTGGACCCCTCTTCCTCCTGCCCTCAGACTCCTGATCTTTTCATTGATGTGGGTGGTGGTGCCTGTTCCAGAGTGTCAGGGCTGGAAGTATAGGTTGTATCCTTTTCACAGTGGCTTCAAAATTTTTGTTTGTTTGTTTGTTTTGTTTTTTGTTTTTGAGACAGGGTTTCTCTGTGTAGTTTTGGTGACTGTCCTGGGTCTTTCTCTGTAGACCAGGCTGGCCTCGAACTCACAGAGATCCACCTGGCTCTGCCTCCTGAGTTCTGGAATTAAAGGCATGCGCCACCGCTGCCCGGAGGCTTCTAAATTTTAAAGACTACATTCGCTTGTTTGTGTGGGTAGGTAGGTGGGTGGGTGGGTGCATGGAAGCCAGAGGACAGCTTTTAGGAGTTGGCTTTCTCCTTCCTCCTTGTGGGTTCCAGGGATCAAACTCAAGGCACGCTTGGCAGCAAGGACCTTTACCCACTGAGCCACCTTGCCAGTCCCACACTGGCTTCTTTCATTTGGCAATAATCATTTACATCTCCTTTGAGTCTTTTCATGGCTCAGTAGCTCAATTCTTTCTAGGGCTTAGCAAATGTTCCACTGTCTGAATGGACCAGTGTGTTTATCCACTCACCCAGTGAAGGACATTTGCGTTGTTTCCAAGTTCAGGCAACTATAAATAAAGCTGCTATAAATGTGTGTGTGCACATGTGTATGTGTGCCTGTGTGTGTGTGTGTGTGTGTGTGTGTGTGTGTGTGTGTGTTAGAGCCACAGACACAGCTCAGTGGTACAGTGCTTGCCCAGTGTCCTGAGGGTTCAATACTCAGGACTGCAGGGGGGAAAAGCACCTGGCAGTCCTGACCAATGGAACCATAGAAATTACGCTAGAATCAAATCCCTGAGTAAATAGCAGAAGGAAGAAGACAGGTGGTTAGCGAGCAGTGACCTACAAGAACGGTGGTAGGCAGGAGGTAGCCCTCTGCCAGCCACCATCCTGATGTGCACAGGGCCTCATCGGGAAGACAGTCAGGCCAGGAGGAGGCAGCAGGACAATGGCGACTACCCTGCAGGGGCCATGATACCCCGAGGACAGAGAAGGGTGACAGAGCCGCTTGAGAAGAACCCTGAGAGCCGAGCATGATGGCCTGTATTCTAATCCCAGCAGATTGGAGGCATTAGACGGGGAGGCAGAGACAGGAGGGTCTCTGTGAGTCTGAGGCCAGCCAGAGCTACAAAAAGAGACCCTGTCTTGAAACACCAACCAACCAGGCAAACAAACCCAAAAAGGAACCTACTGTGGCCTGGCATGGTGGTACACGCTTTTAATCCCAGCACTCAGGAGACAGGCATGTGAGTCTCTGTGAGATCAAGGCCAGCCTGGTCTGTGTAGAGAGTTTCAGCTAGGTCTACACAGAGACTCTGTCTCAAAACAAAAATGAACAACAGCAAGAAGTAGAGAGAGGGATGCCTTGGCTGCTTTCTTCCATGTTCTTGACAGGCTGGCCTGATTACCAGAGGGACTATCACCTTCCCCAAATGTTTCTGCTTCCAGCTGGTATTTGGCAGCAGCTGATGACAGAATAGTTCTCAGCAGGCATGGGAATCTGAGGCCTGCAAGGATGGGAAGTAGAGGTGAGGTCTGTGCTCCCGGAAGACCCTTGCCTAGGAAGGCACACAGATGCTCCTAGCAATTAGCTCCCTGGGGCAGAGCAAAGATGCAGAAAAATAACTGCCACCTCAATGCCCCCGTCAAGAAGGGCCAGGTGGCCAGGTGTGGTGACGTGATGCCTGTAAACACAGAACCTGAGAGACAAAGGAAAAAATCTCAGCAAGTCCAAGACCAGCTTGGGCTACATATCCGACCTCATCTGAAAAAGGAGAGGACAGGCTAAGTGGTGGGTCTACCTTGTGGGAGACTTCCTATGAACGGTCTGCCAAAGCTCTGTGCTGCCAAGGAAGGGAGCCCAGGCTGAGACAGAGTACGCTCTGGGCCATGCTGTTGGAGTTATAACACTTCAGCAGCACTGGAGACAGTCAGTGCCCGTGGTCGGAATGGCACAAAGACCTCACACTGGCCAGCAGTGTCTAGTGATGTGCAAGGGCCACACAGCCGTGAAGCAGAAGTCCACAGGTGGCAGTGACAGCTGCTGGAAACTTGCCTATCACCCGAAAACTAGCCATTCAAACGGATTCTCTTAACCAAATGTAGCTTCTGGTCTTTCCTATAGTTAAAGATGGGCATCTCTCATATGGGCTTATGAAGCCTCACGGTCCCTAGTCACCAACTCAGTGACCTTCCTGAGGCCAGCAATCCCAGGGATGCTTTCTGTCTGCGGTTTACATCGGACTCTTGTCCACTTCAGAACAGACTGGAGCACAGGGGGAGCCAAGCCCTGGGACATCAAGTCCACCAGTCCACAGAACGTATGCGCCCGGTTGTCAGGAAGGTCACACCTATGTTTTCCACATCCATGCCTTTCCCCCAAGGCTTCTCATGTTCATATACACAAGGATAGAATGCAAGGCTGACCAGAACCTGTCTTCTGGGTAAGGGTTGTCACGGGTGTGCTGCTCTTTAGGGACAAGAGTGATGACACTGGTGTCACCCTTTTCTTTTTTCTTATTTTTCTTTTTGCCTTTTTGCCTTGTTTGAGACAAGGTTTCTCTGTGTAGCCCTAGCTGTCCTGGAACTAGCTCTGTAGACCAGGCTGTCCTCAAACTCAGAGATTCAACTGTCTCTGCCTCCCGAACTGCTGTTCTTGGTCTTCCGACATGAAATAATGATGGTTGGGACTCTCAGGTTGCTGGCTCGGCCTGTCCCAGTCTGGATAAATTACAACTCCAAGGGGTTGTTGCACTATAGGCCATGTGTATGTGCATGTGTGTATGGTGTGCAAGTATATATGCATGTTTGACGTGTCTGAACTCAGGTATGAATGTGTATGCATGTGGGTGCTTGTAGTTGGAGGCCCGAGGTTGGTGTTAGGAATTAACCTTGACCACCCTTCTGCCTCATTCACTGAGGCAGGGTCTTTCAGTCAAACCAGAGCTTGCCAATAATACGACTATTCTCACTGGACAGCTTTCCCCGTCTCTGCCTCCCATGGCTGGAGTTAGAGCCACTCACTGCATATTTACGCGGTTTCTGGGACTCCGGAGTTAAGTTCTCCTCACATTTGTGCAGCAGCCCTTTTCCCACTTAGCCATCTCCCCAGACACCCCATCCCAGGCCTCCTCCCAGCCTCCACCTGTCCCTCACCTCCCCACTTATTTCCATCATTTATCTTGTCCTAATGAGTTTCACATTGTCCTCTCCATCCCCCATGTTGACTCAGGGCCAGGGCACTGGACGTGCTAGGTAAGTACTTTACCAGTGAGTCACATTCCCAGCCCTTAGCGATTTGAGACAGGGTCTTCCTGTGCAGCCCAGGCTGCCCTTAGACTTGTAATCCTCCTGCCTCAGCCTCCTGGATGCTGGACTCAAAGGTGTGCACCACCACACCCGGTTTAGGGTGGTAGATGTTTGTTAAATGCTTTTTCTGATTCAGGTAAGATGATCGAGGGTCACATCATATCCGTGTTTGATTAATGAAATGGGACTTGAGCCCCTGTGGGCTCTCTTTGTTCTGTTAATATGGAGTGCTGCTATGTTGATTGTGTTTCATCTATAGAGTTCTTGAAGTCCTGGGAAAAATCCTCCTGGATCATGGTGCATAATCCTTAAAAATCGCAGTGGGATTTTTCGGAGAATTTTTTTAAAGACTTGTCTATTTTTATTGTATGTGTATGAGTGTTTTATCTGCATGTGTGTATGTGCACCACAGGTGCCTTCAGAAGATGGTATTGGATCCCCTGAAACTGGAGTTACAGTTATGCGCTGCCATGTGGGTGCTGGGAATTGAACCCGAGTCCTCTGGAAGAACAGCCAGTGCTCTTAATCATCCTTTGCTGAGAATTTCTGCATTTACATTCAAAGGGGGATTTTTATAAAGAGTTTTCTTTCTGTGGTCATTGCTGTTGAATTTTGAGAGTTCTCAGTATGTTTTATAAAGACTTCATTTTGTTCTTCTTTATTTTTCAAGAGAGGGTTTCTCTGTGTAGCCCTGGCTATCCTGGAACTTTCTGTAGACCAGGCTGGCCTCAAACTCACAGAGATCCACCTGCCTCTGTCTCCTGAGTGCTGGGATTTAAAGGCACTCATTGCCACCACCCGGGCAAGACTTTGTTTTGTAATTGCTATCTATACACGATATTTGGTAGACATATATCTTGATAACATTGCCTTCCGTCCTGTGGCCAGGAGGTTTTAATTTTGACAGTATTCACCTCACTTCTTCCTCATTTGTCTGATCCCAGGTCACAAAGGTTTTCTCCCATTCTTTCTTCTAGAGTTTTAGCTTTAAGTTTTACATTTAAGTCTGACTTAGGTCTAGGAATGTGTCTGCGTTGGTAGAGTGCTTGCCTAGGACACGCAAGGCCGAGTCCAGTCTTCGGCACCAGAGGCTGATGGTGCAGACATCTGCATCCCAGGACTCAGGAAGCGAGGACAGGAGGATCATAAATTCAACAGCTTTGAGATCAACCTGGCCCTGGGAGATAGCTCAGTCAGTCAAGTGCTTGTCACCCCAGTGTGCGAATCTGAGTTCAATCCCAAGAACCCACTGGGACAACCAAGGGACACTGGAAGGACACTGCAGGACACTGCAGGACACTGTAGGACACTGGGGCTTATTTGTAATTCTAGGTGGGATGTGGAGACAGGAGGAGCCTGGAGCTTGCTGGCCAGCCATTTTCTCCTGTTCAGGAAGCTCCCGGCTCAATAAAAGACCCTTCTTCAAAAGATGCGGTGGAAAGCAATTAGGGAGACATCTGATGTTGACCCTCTGGCCTCAACATGCACACACACACACACCATGCACACACACATATGCACGCACACACACACAATTCATTTGAAATTTTTTAGTTTAGTTTTTTTTTTTTTTGACAGGGTCTCCTGGGGAGCCCAAGTTAGCTTCGAACCAGCTATGTATCCACGAATGACGTGGAGCTAATCCTCCTAGCTACACCTTCCCTGTGCTCAGATTGCAAGTGTGCACTACCACACCCAGGTTTTTTGTTTTGTTTTTTGAGACAGGATCTCACTTTGTAGTCCAGACTAGACTTAAACTCACAAGAGTTCTCCTGCCTCAGCTTCCCCAGTTTGCTGCCACACCCTAACAAGTTGTTGTGGGGAAAATTGTTTATTTTTTCATATTATTATTAGTAGTAGTATGTGCGTCCTCAAGTGCACATGCACATTCGTGCACACATGTGAATATGAGCACACAAATGCCACAGAACATGTGTAGAATCTGGAAGACAACTTTTTTCCATCATAGATCCTGAGGCTCGACTCAGGTCCTATTTTTGTGTTACTGATACCAAGCACCCCGATGAAGGCTTCCATAGGGAGGAGAGTCTATCTGCCCCCTATGATCAACCGGCCAAGGATGCATTAGAAGGATTTAGGTGCTCTAGGCAGGGTATACTCAGATGCCCAGCAGCACGAGCAATCTGTATGTGTTCTTAGAGGGCTGGCCCAATTCCCCTAGAATATGTTGAATTCAGCTCCTTTTGTCCTGAAAGAACCCCCCTGCAGCATGCCACACACCCAGGAGCTCTCTGCCTTCCTGCCAGAGGGATGTATATTAGTCTGGGAGTGTTTAGTCCACATCCACTTGAGGGATAGCCCTTCTGTCACAGGATTCCAGGAAATGTCTCTCAGCCTTCCGAAGCCCATACACAAAAATCCTTTCATCAACACAGTCCCCAGATGCTTTCACTGCATGAATTCACAGTCTTTCAGGGACTGGCCTTGCTGCCATGATTCTATACTGCCATCCCTGCCTGTGCTGCCCTGTTCCAGCCTAGGTTCCTGTAGTCCAATGCTGGCACAGGGTGAAAAGTGTGGCCTCCAGATGTGGCTGGGGGAAGAGGAGAGAGCGAGAGAGCCCGGTGTGAGAGCATTCTTAGCTCAGATATTCCTTGTCAGATGTCACAGGTAGCCGGTGGTCCACACAATCTCAAAGGCAAGGAAGTTGGGTCAAGTGGGTCCTAAAAGTGGGAAATGGGGCAACCACTCAGCTGTCCACCGAGGATGGTTAAGGGTTAAGGCTAAACTAGGTGTGGTGGCCCACCTAATTCCAGCACTCTGGAGGCCAAAGCAGAGACTGGAGGATCTCTGAGTTTGGTGGTAACCTGGTCTACAGAGTGAGTTCTATGACAGCCAGGGCTACACAGAGAAACCCTGCCTCAAACACACACACACACACACACACACACACACACACACACACACATACACACACCACATACACACAAGAAAGAAAGAAAGAAAGAAAGAAAGAAAGAAAGAAAGAAAGAAAGAAAGAAAGAAAGAAAGAAAGAAAGAAAGAAAGAAAGAAAGAGGAAGAAAAGAAAAGAAAAAGTTAGTCTGGCCTGGGAGGTGGCCTTGTGTGGTTTTGACCGTGGTCCAGTGACTGATGGAGATGGCAACACCAGAGACTTGGGAAGAGAGCTAGAAAGAAATGTAGGGTCAGCCACGGCCTGGGTCGGAAGCGTTGCTGCATGCACATCGGTCCATGTGTGAGTGTCCGATGGAGAGTGGTATTGCTAAACCTAAGGGTAAGGGGGCAGTCCCAGAACCGTCGGAGAAAGAGATGAGGCGCCCATAGCCTGTTGCAGAATCCAGAACTGCTGTCTTCCTACTTGGAAGGACACTGAACCAATGCAGGAGTATAGATTCTGCCATGTTCTCCAAGACTTTTGGAGAGGTGCTCCCAACAGGTCATTTGGTGACCTGAAAGGTCCTAAGCATCTCCTGGCCGGTTGGCTGGCTCTGGTGAGTCCGGTCCTGCCAACCTGCCCTCCGCGTAGGTTTTTCGAAGCACAGATTAGCCCGGATCACACAAAACACCAGCCGCTGCTGGGCCTGTTTTTGCCAGTCACTTCATTCAATTCTCTGTTGAAATCAAGCATTCCTTCCTCGGCCAGTTTCCTCGAGTGCAGAAATCCAAGCCGGGACGGGGCGGGGCTGGGAGTTCTGGGGGCGGGACTCCGTGCAGCTCCTGACTGCAAATCCCAGGGCTCAGCACCCAGCCGGAGCTCATTCAGCTGTCGCGCCATGGGGAACGACCACGCGGTCCACGACGGGGGGCTGTTGGCCGGGCGTGGGCCAGAGACCCTGGGGACTGACGCCGGGCTTGGGGGCGCGGGCGCGGCGGCGCTGGTGGGGGGTGTGCTGCTCATCAGCATGGTGTTGGCGGGGAACTCGCTCGTGTGCGTGAGCGTGGCCTCCGAGCGCACTCTGCAGACACCCACCAACTACTTCATCTTGAGCCTGGCGGCCGCTGACCTCCTCCTCGCAATACTAGTGCTGCCTCTCTTTGTCTACTCCGAGGTGAGCCTCCATGAGCTCGGTGCCTTTGCTCCGCTCCCCTCCGCCCCTCCTCCCCTCCCCCTGCCCCCGGCCCCAGAGCGGTTCGGCCGCTTGGACCTTCAGCAACCTTGAGCCAGGGCGTTTGCAGGGACTCCAGGTCTCCTCACTCCTGACTGCTCACCGTCTCCCGCTTTCCAGAATCCAGCGCCAGTTTTGCGTCTGTCGGTCACCCTACCATTCTCTGGATCCCTTCCTATCCTCTGTGATCTGCTGACCCAGAGAGGGCTTGTGTCCCTGGAACCAAGGATCTCAGATACTGTCTTTCCCATTGAAGTCTCTGGTCCCACTCCAGAAATACTGTACCCCTAACCCCTGCCAAAAGCCAGCTAGACCGACAGGCAAGTGTGCAGACACACATCTCTGCCGACGACCACTGCCTTTTGGGGACACCCCACCCCAGAGAGAGACAGACAGACAGACAGACAGACAGACTTGCCAGCCTGTGCCAGCTCATCCTGTGGAAGAAGCCCAAAGTCTGTAGCCACTCAACTGCCAGGAGCTTGGAGCAGAGAAGGGTGTAGTCAGAGAGACCTGGGCAGGATAGTCAGAACCTTTTGGAGACTCCGGGACAGAGTCATCCCAGACCAGGTCTGGTTCTTAGGTGTGTCTGCTGTGGTGCCAACTCTTCTCTCTGTACGAGGTTTGGCCAGAGAAAAGCTGCTTAGGACAGGAATGGGGACATAGTGGCCTGGACTGGGGGATGGGGGGATGGGCTGCATGGGATTTCTAAGGAGACACTGAAGTCTGGAGCTAGGGCAGAGGCCAGCAGCCACGATTGACCCCAGGTCCTCCCCGAGGGACTGACGTCACTGTGATGATTCTTAAGCTCCTAATCGTCCCAAATCAGTATGAAGGGATTTGGGGATGGGTGCGTTGAGATGGCTGTATGCTCCTTTGCCCTTGAAGAAGAACACACTATGCAGATTCACAGAGAGCCCTATGAAGTCTTTGTACTTTTAGAACACATCTGTCCTCAGAACAATTGTCATGTGTATACCGTCCAGCAAGTGAAGGGACCCATCCAAAGTCCCACAGCAGTGACAGTTGAAGCAGGCAGGATAACTCGTAGCTGAGTCTTGGAGGTGGGTAGGATTTGTGTTTAGTGGGCAGAGGGTCAGGCCTATACCCCTAAGGGCTCCTCCCCCCCAGCAGATGGTATCAATCCCCCCTGGGTCTGCCCCAAGCTTCTCACCTAAGCAAAGGAGACCTGAGTCAAGAGGCAGGTCTGTCTGCCCCCTCTGTCTCCTCCAACACAAGCGTCCCCCACTGTCTCAGGATCACATTGGGCTTGTATGCCCCCCAATCCCCTCTAATACACACCCATTGCCTCTCCCCGCCCCCAACAAGAATGGGGGGTCAGAAAGTCAGCGGCTGAAAGATCAGGTCTTGTGCTTCTTTTCGGCAACCTCTGCGTGCCTAGGTCCAGGGTGGCGTGTGGCTGCTGAGCCCCCGCCTCTGTGACACCCTCATGGCCATGGACGTCATGTTATGCACTGCCTCCATCTTCAACCTGTGCGCCATCAGCGTGGACAGGTGGGTATCCCAGACGGCCCCCCTCCCACCCCCACCTCCCAGTCACCTGCCCAACTCGGCGCCTTCACCATGCCTGTGTCCCTCTAGGTTCGTGGCTGTGACGGTGCCGCTGCACTACAACCGTCAGGGCCAGCGCCAGCTGCTGCTCATCGCTGCCACATGGTTGCTGTCCGCCGCGGTGGCTGCGCCGGTGCTGTGCGGCCTCAACGATGTGCCCGGCCGCGATCCAGCCGTGTGCCGCCTGGAGGACCGCGACTACGTGGTCTACTCGTCCGTTTGCTCCTTCTTCCTGCCCTGTCCGCTCATGCTACTGCTTTACTGGGCCACTTTCCGCGGCCTGCGGCGCTGGGAGGCAGCCCGGCACGCCAAGCTGCACAGCCGCGCACCGCGCCGACCCAGCGGCCCCGGCCCGCCGGTGTCCGACAGTGCTCCGGGCCCCTTCTTCCCAGACTGTCTGCCCCCCTCACCCAGCCTCCTGCAGAGCCCCAGCGGCTCCAGCCGGCCTGAGCCAGATCCCTCTCAGGGACTCTGCCGCCCGGAGTGTCCGCTCCCCGATGCAGGGCTCCCGCCAGCGCCAGCGCCAGCGCCGCCTTCCCGCAGAACGAGGGGCGCCAAGATCACGGGAAGGGAGCGCAAGGCCATGAGAGTCCTGCCCGTGGTAGTCGGTGGGTTCCTGCCCTGGGGTTGTAGAGAGGGGTCCCAGGTGGAGGGCTCCCGGGCTCCGCGAGGCGGGAGGTGGGAGAGGTCTAGATTGAAAGGGTGAGAGGTGGGTGGGGAGTCCCGGGTGAGGGACCTCGCGTGCAAGAGTACAGGCTCACGCCGCCCACCCCCAGGGGCCTTCCTGATGTGTTGGACGCCTTTCTTCGTGGTGCACATCACGCGGGCGCTGTGTCCGGCTTGTCTCGTGCCCCCTCGCCTGGTCAGTGCCGTCACCTGGCTAGGCTATGTCAACAGTGCCCTCAACCCCATCATCTACACCGTCTTCAACGCCGAGTTCCGCAGGGTCTTCCGCAAGTCTCTCTGTCTCCGCTGCTGAAAAGGTCACTGGTGTCCTGAGGTCAAGCAGATCCAAGCCTGTGTGCGGAGTACGCTGACGCTCATTCGTCTGATTAAACTAATTATTTCCTAATCATTTACGAAGGCTGGGGGTCGGGGAGGAGCAAGGAAAAGAGGAGGGGCTTTGTTTTGTTTTGGTTTTGCCTGGATGTTGGGACCGCCTAACTCCTGCCTTTGAGGATGTTGCCGGCTCAGTTCTAGGCGGCTTCCGGTCTCTTCGGTCCCAGGAGACGCGGAGGAACTTCAGTTGGCTTAGTTTAACCTCAACATGTAAAGTGACCAAGTGACTAGCTGGGAGAGGAGCTGGAGGAAGTTCCCGGGCGGCCGCTGGGTCCTGGATCCTGTCCAGGGCAGCTCTTGCTCCTTGGAGAGCTAGGCAGGGAGGGCTCTGCTGTTATTGAAGGGGAAGGAGCACCATTTTGGGAGTTTTCTTGAGTACATAGCTTCCTGCCAGCCTCTCACCAGGAGATACCCAAATCTCCCCGTTTCACTAAGGTGCCCTCCCACTCAGGCCCACACAGGCCATCTTGACCCCATGGATGTCCAGCAGCAGGGTTCAAGGCGGGACTGAGGGACCCAAGCAGTTCCTGCGCTCTTTGGCCAGGGCCCATCCCATCAAGAGATGACTCCTGGCAGGGACGGCTCACCCTAACACTACCCCCTCCTGTCATGGGAGAGATGTAAGTCAGGACTGCTGAGGGGGTTCTTAGATTGGGGTTCCACACCAACAGCAACAGGCACAAAGTGTCATACTCTGTTCTCAGGATTGAGAAATGACAAGCTATGAGATCTACAGCAGTTAAAATAGTCCTTTTTGGGTAAGGAGCAATTAAATCCCCAGGACCAAGGGTGCTATGGCCTCACTGGACTCTGGCGGCTCAATGCTCCCTGCTGGCCTCTGTTGATGTCTCAGGACTAGCCAACTCCTGGGGGGGGGGTGTGTGTGTCAATGGAGTCATGGGTTCATATTTGTCCACACACTGTCTAACATTAGTGGAATTGGGGCTCCCTTAAGTTTTACCCCTCGAGACCCTAGGATACCAAATGTGCCTGCCCTTTGCTGACTCCCACTGGAAAGTTCTGCAGATAAAAATGTACGGCTGAACTCATGTGAGTGGGGCAGAAGTCACTGGAAGCTTGATGCAGCTTGGGGAACTGAACCCTAAGTGCCCGTGTCCTGAGACCCTTTGAGTTTCTTCCTTAGAGGAAAGGGAAAGAATAAATTGAATCAATTCCACTGCTCTTGAACGGTCACCCTCTCAAAACCATCTTGGTGTTCTGGGACCTTCACACAGGGCCACTCCTTGGGGGGGAGACATCCTGGCTGCCCCCTGCGGGCTGTCCTGTGGTTAGCAGTGACTGGCCATTTTCTTGTCAGTGTGCAAACTGAGCTGTGCTGTGTAGCCTCAGCCTACTCTGCATGGCCTTGGTGGCTGG
The DNA here is from genome assembly GCF_049852395.1 of Peromyscus maniculatus bairdii. NCBI lineage: Eukaryota > Metazoa > Chordata > Mammalia > Rodentia > Cricetidae > Peromyscus > Peromyscus maniculatus. The sequence goes on from NC_134852.1 coordinate 151,642,898, forward strand.
TTACAGCTGAGAGCTACTCCGCCACCAGAAAGTACTTCCGGGAAAGAAGGGCAAGGCCCAGGCTTGATTTCGGCAGAAATAAACAGGGTGGTCATGAAGACCTTACTCAATGGGAAGGACCTCAGGCCTGAGGCCTCCAGGTGTGCCTGGCTCACTGATAAGCCTTGGGGAAAAGGTGGGGACCCCAGAGAATTGGGATCTCCTTATTTATATACATGTCCCACCCTCAACTATCCCTGGTAGTTCACACTGAGGGACCTCAGGGATCTGCTGGGTACAGAAAGGGCCTTCTGGTAGGAGGGGGAACCATTCTTGGTTCAGGGCAGGGGATAGGGTTGATATTCTTACACACACCAAGGTGTAAAGCTGGTGTGTATCTCACAGGAACTGTTTTAGAAGTTGGTGTAAGAATTGGTAAGTCTCTACGTTCATCCTAAACCTGAGGGCTCTCCTCTAGACCCTAGCTAAGTCTGCATATCCCCTACATGGTGCGGGGGAGCCTCAGGCCCCTGTTATGAGTTGGGGTCTTAACTCAGGAGGGCATTTCTGAAAAATTAGAAGCTTCCAGAATATGCTTCTCTAACTGTTCTTTGTCAGTAGGGACACCAGGTCTCATTCCCAAATCAGCCAAGTCCAGTACTAAGTATGAGTCTCCCCCAAAGGTCTCCACTCCCTTACCTGCTCCCAGGGACGGTGTCTAGGATGGCCCTGGGTGATGAGAAGAGAGAGTGGAGAAAAACAAGGCAACAACCAGGCCTGTGCATGCAGAAGCCCTGGTCATAGGCCAGACATTTCAATGTGCATCAAACATGATGCCCTGGAGATTCATGGGAGTCCTTCAGCTGCTCATGGCACTGCCTGGACACAGCAGAGCTGAGAGGATATGGAGGCAAACCTTGCTAAGAGGCCTCAGGTTCTCCTGAAACCACTTCCACTAGAGAAAGACAGGTTGAGACGTCCTTGGCTGTGAAGGCCGTGAAGGTAGACCAAGAAGAGGATTGCTGCAGGCCTGTATCACCACAGCAGGACACGGGAGTGCACAGCTCACACTCATACAATCAGGGCATGGCAGAAACCCTCTGGCCATTGGAATATAAAGCGGGCTTTGTAATGGCACCATCCAGGCCGGGGATGGGGGCTTTATTTACAACTTTATTAACAGATAAAACAGATATGTACACGTGGCGTAGGGCACCCCCACGGGTAACGGGACACTCGTGATCCAGGGATGAAAGAGCACCACAATAGGCCAGAGGCCCTGGGCTGTGGCAGGGGCCCCGTTCTGAACCCACCAGCATTCCTTGGTCTCTGGCAGGAGTTCCTTTCAAAGGGCAGAGTCTGTTTGTTAGTAACTTGTCCGGCAAGTTTCCCACGGCCTCGCTTCTCAGCAGCCCCCATAGTCACCAGAGGGCCTGAGCCTGTGATGGCCTCGCAGCAGAGCAGGGAGAGGCTTGGCTCAAACAGCAACTTTTTCTATTACACTTTCTTCCACGTGGACTTCATCAGCCTGGACAGTGACAGATGTTGACTGGCCACAGACGTGCTGATGGTCTTTCCAGTCCTGGAAGGTAGGACACCCATGTTAGCAGGAAGGACCACAGGGACCCACTGTGGTACAGAGCAACATATCACCTGTGGATGGGCCCTGGACTTCACCATGAGGTGGCTGTGAGCTGTCAGAGTGAGGGAACGTTCAGATGCATGAGGATAACAAGACGGAATGTTTACGCATCCATGTACTGGTTGTTGTTAGAATTGTTTTGTTTGGAGACAGGATCTCTCTATTATTAGGCTCTGGCTATCCTGGAACTCACCATGTAGAGCAGGCTAGCCTCAAACTCATAGAGATCCTCCTGCCTCTGTCTCCCCAGTGCTAAGATTAAAGGTGTGGGCCACCATACCCTGCTGCTGTTAGGATTTAAATGAAAAGTTGGACACAGTGGTTCATGCGTGTAATCTCAGCACGTGGGAGGCTGAAACATGAGAATAGCCACAAGTTCCAGACCAGCCTAGGCTAACAGTATAAACAAACAAATAAATTTATATGTGATATTGCCACCCACCATGGTATTCATAACAGTGAAGATGATAATATCTGTATACACACACACACACACACACACACACACACACACACACACACACACACACACACGAGAGCAGAAACAAGCACATCCTGAAGGTGAGAGGTCATCTCAGGAAAGGCCTGCCTTATGTTCATAACAAAAAATTGTCCCAAGTAATAAAATCCCATAGCTGTAGCAGTGTGGGTGAGCAAACTGTGTGTGTGCATCAGGCCCAGACAGCCACCAGACCCTGGCAGCCACTACACAACTAGACACTGTTCCCCATAACTAGACACTGTTCCCCATAACTAGACACCGTTATCCGTAACTGGTATGAACTGGCAGAGTGCCTTGGAGCTGTGGACCCTGGCCAGTTCCCCAGGGAATTCTAGATGCTTTCTTCTGTGAGGTGAATGAAGGGGTCATTCATGGATAAGCAAGCCCAAGGCACATGCCAGTGTCCACCTGAAGCAGCAAGCAGGTCTCCATCCAGGGCTTTGGGCAAATATCCAAGACTGATTCTTTTTTTTTTTTTTTTTTGGGTTTATCGAGACAGGGTTTCTTTTCTCTGTGTAACAGTCCTGAATGTCCTGGAACTTGCTTTGTAGACCAGGCTAGCCTTGAACTCACAGATATCTGCCTCTGCCTCCTGATTGTTGGGAAGGAATAAAGGCATGTGCCACCACCACCCAGCAAGACTGATTCTTGAAACTTCAAATTCTGAATAAAACAAACAAACAAACAAAAACAACAAACAAATACAACAAACAAATACTATTCTTTCAAACGTCATTGTTTGAGGCCGGGTGGTGGTGGTGTACAACTTTAATCCCAGCACTTGGGAGGCAGAGGCAGGCAGATCTCAGTGAGTTCGCGGCCAGCCTGGTCCAGGACAGTTAGGACTTTCACACAGAGAAACTCTCTCTCGAAAACTAAACAAACAAACAAACAAAAAACCCAACAACAACAACAAAAACTACTTCATTGTTTGAAAATGCTCAGCTCTGACCAAGAAAGCAGGTGCTAAAGCTTGACCAAACTTTTTCAGAGAAGCCTTTCTGTATGGACATTCCAGATTCTCTATAGCACTGGAGCAAAAAAGCCTGGCACTATGGTGGGAAAGACACACCTTCACTCTAGAGTTCCTGGAGACAGGTCATGTCATGTGGGCAATGTGCATGCAGCATGTGTGTGTTGAGGGCACAAGCCATTCCTAACCCTCAGCTGATACTTCAGGATACCCTGCGGCTCCTGCACACTCTTGTGCACAATCTGCAGATTTCCACACACTCTCTCCTGTGTATGCCAAGCCCAGCATAACTAAAACTTTAGCACTGCTTTTCGAAAGTTAAGCTGTCAGTCTAGGGATGGAATCCCTCAGCACTTGGGATGCTATGGCAAGAAGGGTCACAAGTTAAAGGCCAGCCTGGGATACATAGGAAACCTTGTGTCAAAAAAGAAAAAACAAGCTGGCCATGGTGGTGCACGCCTTTAATCCCAGCACTCAGGAGGCAGAGCCAGGTGGATCTCTGTGAGTTCGAGGCCAGCCTAGGCTACCAAGTGAGTTCCAGGAAAGGCGCAAAGCTACACAGAGAAACCCTGTCTCGGAAAAACAAAAAAAACCCAAGATGTCCTGACATACAGCTCACATGGGGTTTGAAAAAAATAAACACTGTGTAAGTTAAAACAAAACAGGCTATGATTGTTATCTAGCACACAAGAAAGCCAAAAATAGCCAACTTTTCAGGTGCCTAGTTGAAATAGGTGAGGAAGTTACCTTCTTCACAAGTTACCACTTCTTCAAAGTGGCCTCTGGCTCCTGTTTCTTCAGATCCCTGCTAGTGTTCCCTTTGAAGCCAATATGAGAATTATGGATATGGACATTATGGATACGGACATTCACTTTTTAAAAAAAGATTTATTGCTGGGCGGCGGTGGCACATGCCTTTAATCCCAGTACTCAGGAGGCAGAACCAGGCGGATCTCTATGAGTTTGAGGCCAGCCTGGTCTACAGATCGAGTTCCAGGATAGGCTCCAAAGCTACATAGAGAAACCCTGCCTCAAAAACAAATAAACAACAACAACAACAAAAGATTTATTTATTATTCTTATTTTATGTGTATGGGTGTTTTGCCTGCACAGATGTCTGTGTACTATGTTTGTGCCTGGTGTTCATAGAGGGCAGAAGAGGGTGTCAGATGCCCTGGTATTGGAATTAAGATGGTTGTGAGTCATCACGTGGGTGCTAGAAATTGAACCCAGGTTTTCTGCAACAGAGCACTCTTAACCACTGAGCCATCTCTCCAGTTCCCTACCTTCATTTTATATCATTTCAAATGAAGAAGTTGCACACGCCTTTATCCTAGCTCTCGGGAGGCAGAGGCAGGTGGATTTCTGCAGGGCTACACAGAGAAGTGCTGTCCTACCCAAAACAAAACAAAAGAAAAGAAAAAAGAAAGCTGGAGCATTTGTCTTTATTGACGCAGGACATCAAAAAGGGGCTGAAATCCCAGCACTCGGAAGTCAGAGGCGGGCCGATTTCTGTGGGTTCAAGGCTAGCCTGGTCTATAAAGAGAGCTCCAGGACAGCCAGCCAGAGCTGTTAACAGAGAAACCCTCTCTCCAAAAAAAAAAAAAAAAAGAAAAAGAAAAAAAAAAAAAAAAAAAGAACGAAAGAAAGGGGGAGCGGGCTGACTTAGCATGGCGGCTCCAAGAAGTGGAATCTCTCTTCCATACTGTTCCAAAAATCAAAGCTCCCAGAACACGAAGTGAGGGCTGAGACAGAAGCCCGCACTGAGGCAAGTTCTCTATTGAGCCTGTGCCAGCACTTCCGGAAGCTTCCGGCTGGGAGTGAGGTGTGGTGATGTTTTGTGATCTAACAAATAAAGCTTGCCTGAAGATCAGAGTGCGCAGCTAAGCGACTAGCTAGCCATAGAGGCCAGGCAGTGGTGGCACACACCTTTAATCCCAGCACTTGGGAGGCAGAGGCAGAGACAAACAGATCTCTGTGAGTTCAAGGCCGCCCTGGGCTACACAGAGCCAGGCAGTGGTGGCTCACACCTTTGATCCCAGCACTGGGGATCTCATGCTTTAATCTCAGCACTAGGGACGTGGAGACAGGAAGTGATATGGCTGTGTGGAGGCAGGAGGTCAGGCACCCTTTCGGCCAAGGATTTTGTAGAAGTAAGAACTTGAGGCTGGCTGTTCTCTGATTTTTCAGCATTTACTCTGATATCTGACTCCGGGTCTTTACTAATAAGACCATTTAGAATCTGTGCTACAGTGAGGCTCCTTGGTTACCTGTACACTATGATCTCTCTTCCAGTGGCCCTGGCTCATGTCCCAGCATCCCCAAGTAGCAGTGGAACAACTTGGCTGAACTTTTCCCAGTGCATAAGCTTGTTAGTAGACTTCAGAAGATGAACTTCTGATTTTGCTCCCCAAATCTCTGGCATCCTGGAGACAAGTGCAGCTACAAAGATGACCGGAGAACATAGGCCATAGCTTCCCTTTAAACCCTAGAGGCATTGGCTCCTGTGTGCTCGCCACTAGGGTAAGAACATCACATTTTCCTTGTGGACGTCAGGGTGGGGAACACATGTCCACTTCATAAGCTGCCCTTCATGACTATCTTCCCATATCCACATTTTGTTAGCCTGCCAAGTTTCGGCAAGGCGCCAGGCCTTGTGGAAGGTTCTGTCTGCCGACACAGCTTGAACCTGCAGTGACTACTGAGCGTGTCTGAGACAGGTCTGCTTCCCTATTCACACACCTAGACCCACCCAAGGGCCTAAGGCTGCCCCTCGGCATCCCCAGAACCAGTGCCACAGACTCCAGGTGACTGGGGCTGGGACTGGAGATGTGTCTCAAGGGGTAGAATGCCTACCTAATTTAAGGTCATTCTTGACTACATGTGGAGTTCTAGGCCAGCCTGAAATACATGAAAGCCCGTCTCAAAGAAAAAAAGGAAAAACTCTCTTTAATGTTCTCAGAGCCAATGGTTAAATAATATAAACAAAGCCACCGTGAACCACGATTCTTACAATGCTCTGTGAGGCCTGCTGGGATAGAACATGATGAGGCACCCTCAGAACACTGACTCTCTACCAGTGCAGCATGTCTCACCATGGGCACACAGATACACACATGCCTTCTCATCCCACAGATCCAGTTGCAAGCCTGCAGAAGGGGAAGGTATAGTCCCAGTCCCAACAAGGTGTACGGGTAGGTGAGGAGACTTTGGCCTTCTGCAGAGTGTCTGTCCAGCAGGCAGCTCCAGGCAGCCTCTGCCCGAGACCTTCTAGACAGCCCACAGCCCTGAAGCCACCCTTCTGGCCCATAGGGACCTGGAGCGAGTCCACCTGTCTAGGCCCCTGGACAGGACACTGGACGGGAAGAAAAGGCTGAGGCAATGCAGGCATGTAAGCAGGCACGGTACCTTGCGCTGGCAGAATGTGGAGCAGTAGTTGACCTTGTGGCATCCGGTACACTCGCTCATGGCCTCCCGGCCGCAGTTGACACAGGACTGCTGCAGGAAGGACAAGAGCATGTCAGTGTCATAGCAGGTGCCAGGCTCTGGGGCAGGAACCCGGGGCTAAAGGAACACCGGGCACAGCCTTATGGAACATGTCCGTCCCAGTGCTCTTCGGTTGTCCAGAACTGGCCTCCCCCTTTATCTGAGTTTGCCCTGAACCATGTGCCAGAACGTCAGTGTCGGAACGCCAAGGAGACTCCCTTTCAGCCATGTGGGTACAGAAAGCCTGGTCGGGGGAAGTTCTCAAGCCTGGACACACTTCCTGCGTACGTGAGGGCCCAGCCCGTAAACATGCAGCCGCGCCAGCATGGGGCACATCAGGGTCTCGGAGCGGCCTCGAGTCTATCAACTACGGAGTCTGGGTCCTAGTACCCCAGTGGTGGCCAAGGCTTCTCCCGCTGCTGTTCAGAGTCATTTCACTGAAGCAGCACTGATCGCCTGACGTTTGGTGTATTTTTTTAAGCTACATTAGGGGAGGACGGTTAATGCACTGAGGTGCTGCACACAACCTCTCGATGACTGATTTTCGTGGAGTAAGTGATTATGTACGGCATTTGACAACTGCAAGATTGCTATCAACAAACACTTTCCAGGATGGAAGGAACCAGAAAACCTGAGACTGGGCTACAGGGTTGGGAAGGGTGCCCGTGTGTGTTGCTGGGTCACACAGGATGGAGGGATCTATGCTGCTGGGGCAATGGGCAGCAGCCTGCTGTGACCAACATACACAATATACAGATGTGACTGCTGTGCTCACAACGCTACCCAGGCCAGCTTGACCATAGTTTTTGTGGGTTTGCTGGAAACACAACAGTTACCTGTAGACTCCTGTTCTGAATGTCAGCTTTCTTCTGTGATCTTCACTGTGACCACCTTCCCACCTGCGAAACGTCAGCTACCTCATTCCCTTTAGAAAGTATGAACTGCAGATCCTGGGTGACTCAGCTGAACTCACTAGCACTGAACCAAGATTCCAAACCCTGCCTCCACCTTGAATGACTAAATACTGAAAAAAAAAAAAAAGTCCATAACCACGTAGACAGAGTTGGTAGGTCAGAGTCTAGGAAGGCACCAGCAGGGAGGGGTGAGGATCCAGACACACGGAAGCTAAGAAGACAGCACAGGCCACAGCCAGAGATCTCAAAACTTCAGCGCATTCACCCTGCTGGAAATGCGTGGCCAGATAGATGAGCAGTGTGGGAGTCTGAAGAGTCTATGGGTCTGAAGAGTCTATACTACTCTGTTTGGGAGAGCCCCAAGTGAACTTGCTCAGTGACCCAGTCTGCAGAGAGAGCAGAGCAGACAATGGCAGACGCCCCGGTCCAGGCTGCAAGGACGGCACTGAACACAGGGATGTGGTAAGATAGAACACGTTCCTCTTACGGAAGCCACCTGTCAGTTCCACTGTGAGAAGAGCCCGCCTCAACAGTCCAGATGAGCTGCCAGACTCTTCAGAGAACAGGAGAGCAGCCAGGCCTACGCAGCTGGGGGAGACACCCCTCCCTCCTCGCGCTGGGGTAGCTTGTGTGCCCCAGACAGCCCTGAGCATAAACAACAAAAAAGGCAGTGACAATGAAAGTCACTGTGGAGCTGGCAGTTGTGATCAGAGGCAGGACAAGGGGGCTATGACTAACACGCTCTTGGAGGACAGCCTGTGATGGTCACAGGGACCCTCTGTACTAATTCGGCAGCTTTTCTGAAAAAATGGAAGATGACCCCAAGATCATCTTTTTTTTTTTTTGATCAGAAACCACCTTTCTCCATGCCAGCAGAGGTGCACACACTCCAGGGACACCCATCTGTGCTGCCAGAGTGACCTGAAAAAGCCCTTTCTGAGCTTCCTAGAAGGCTACGGAAAGCCTCCGAACCGGGGAGTGACTTTCCATGAATGGGCCTCAGCAGAAGGTCACCACAGTGATCTCAGTGCAGAGGCCACGGGACTCACAGGGGGACATGTGGTCCAAAGAGCAGGCCCAGATATGAGGCTGGAGTCTGAGGGCATCACGGCCCCAGCAGCTTCATAACAACTGCTAACAGGCACGAGTCCTTGGCCTCTGCCTCAGAAAGAATGGGTGCTGAGGCCCTGTGTCTCAGAAGGGCCAGTGAACGGTCCATGGGCACAGCACCCAGGCCAGGTTCAGTGTCAACTTACAGTGTGGCAGGAATATGTACAACAAGCAGCTACGCCACCCACTACTCTAGGAGTCACTCATTTTGAAATTATACAAACTGCACATCACAGGTAATGATGCAATTCCTCACAAAAGATCCAAGCAATAAGATAAAAGATTACCTATAAAATGTTCATTAATCCTGAAATCGCTCAAAGAATAATCTCAATAATGTACTTGCCATTGGTTCTGCAAATGACCTTTAAAGTCTAACTTGAACTTGGGAGCTGCACATGTTTGGGGTGGTTCAATGCCTTGTCCCTAAACAACTAGGTGTAGCTAGCCTGAAACTCATTTTATAGACCAGGCTTGCCTCAAACTCAGAAATCCACCTGTTTTTGTTCTCGACTTCTTCCTTGAAGACATTCAGTCCTCTATTACATTTATTTTTATGTGTGTATTTGAGCATATATGACATGGTACATATGTGGAGGTCAGAGAACAACTTGTAAGAGTTGGTTCTCTCCTTCTACCGTGTGGGTTCTAGGGATCAAACCCAGGTCATCAGATTTGGCAGCAAGCGCCTTTTTTTTTTTTTTTTTTCAGTGCTGAGGACCAAACCCAGGGCCTTGTGCTTGCTAGGCAAGTGCTCTACCACTGAGCTAAATCCCCAACCCCAGCAAGCGCCTTTATTTAATCTCACCTCTCTTAAGAAATAAGTCATACGCCGGGCGGTGGTGGCTCACGCCTTTAATCCCAGCACTTGGGAGGCAGAGCCAGGTGGATCTCTGTGAGTTCGAGGCCAGCCTGGGCTACCAAGTGAGCTCCAGGAAAGGCGCAAAGCTACGCAGAGAAACCCTGTCTCGAAAAACCAAAAAAAAAAAAAAAAAAAAAAAAAAAAAGAAATAAGTCATTACAGTCTGTTTTCAGTGTGAGATGCACTGAGCTCAGCAGAGACTCACAGATAAGCAGGGGACGCTAGGCCCCGTCCTCCCTAGCTGGCAGCTGTCGCCTGCATGTCTGGGCTCTCAGTTCATCCTAGGGTTGAAAAGTCACGGGCAGTCTGCTGTGTGACTGAGTCCACGGATCCAAAAGGGGGAATCTTGAGCCCCAGGACATACACTAGATAAGGCTTTGTATCCTGAACCAACAGGGTGAGGATCTGGGAAGGGGGCAACACTGGACACTAGAGTGCATCTCCGTGTAGGGCCCAGCTAAGAAGTCCAGGGAGCAGAGAAACGTGACCAGGGACTAGAATAAACACCATTTTGCAGCAAATCTGCATGCAGGCCATTTTGCCTTTTGTCCAGGCTGAGGCCTGACTTTACAAGACCAAAACAACAACAGAACGTGTCACTCTTCATTCATTCTGACTCTCCTGTACTCTTCCCCCCCACAAGACAGGGTTTCTCTGTGTAGTTTTGGTGCCTGTCCTGGATCTCACTCTGTACGCCAGGCTGGCCTCGAACTCGGAGATCTGCCTGGCTCTGCCTCCCAAGTGCTGGGATTAAAGGCGTGCGTCACCACTGCCCAGCTTTCCTGTACTCTTATTATGAAGTAAGGATCTTGATTTCTCACAGCATGCCCCCAAGATCTTACAACTGAGAACTACGCCCAGAGACGATGGCCCAGAGAACGTGAAGCCATTCCTCTCCAGTTCCAGTCTTCACGTGCCCCTCGGACCTCTGATCAGCCTCGTTTCTGCGCAGATCCTCAGATACATCCGTTCACAGCACCCAGTGCAGGTCCATCTGGCCTCTCCTGTTTCTGAACGACCCCCCTCGGTGGGACAAGGGAAGCAAAGATGCAGTGAAGTACCTCTCCTCCACCCTCATCCTGCCTCCTTCACTAGCAGTTTATAGACCGTCCGCTAAATCCGATCCATCTTGAGCAGTCAAGCGCTTGTGCTTCCTCTGTGTCTGTGCTTGCTGGTGAAGTTGCAGGGGAAACGTGTAGAAGACAGACATGTAGCTGCTGCCACAGTCTCATTTTCCTAGTCTATTAGAAGCATAGAAGACACAGACAGCCAGTCCCAGCCCTGGGGAGGTAGATGCTGGGGGCTGCGAGTTCTGGACCAGCCTAGGCCAGCAATCAAGAAAGAAAGGTGTGTGTGCACTTGTGTAAGAGCCCCCATGCCACCAAGTGGGGGTGAGTGTGAATGAGACACTGAGGACCAGTCTTCACGGTGCTTGGCCCCCAGGCCCAGAAAGGAGTGTCTAGAGATTGTTGGTCTTATGAGACAGACGATAGCCGAGCTGGAGAGATAGCTCAGGTTAGGAGCACTGGCTGCTCTCCCAAGGGTCCTGAGTTCAATTCCCAGCAACCAAATGATGGCTCACAACCATCTGTAATTAGATCTGGTGCCCTCTCCTGACATGAAGGCAGAACACTGTATACAAAGTAAATAAACAAACCTTTTTGTTTTGTTTTGTTTTTTCGAGACAGGGTTTCTCTGTGTAGCTTTGTGCCTTTCCTGGATCTCCCTCTGTAGACCAGGCTGGCCTCGAACTCACAGAGATCCGCCTGCCTCTGCCTCCTGAGTGCTGGGATTAAAGGCGTGTGCCACCACCAACCGGCTTTTTTTTTTTAAAAAACAAATCTTAAAAAAAAAAAAAGAAAGAAAAGAAAAGATGGATTACAGCCAACAGCCACAGCTGTGCACTATGGGTTTCTCTGACTATCCATAGACCTGGGTGAGAAAGCAGCAGTACTGGGATGATTGTCCACAACTGTGTCCCATCTAAGCTCTGTCTGATGGATACATCGTCAATGCTGGATACACGTGAGCTAGGCAGAGAAGATAAGGCATAGATGAGTGTTCAATATCTGGAATCTTGGGCCTGTGCATTGATTCTCAGGGTGATTTCCACTGTCAGTGTCTATCGGTCAGGAACATGCCTGCAGGGGCACCTCTCAAGCTGCAGGTAGCATGGTGAATCTCAGGAGGAGCACTTCCAACTGTCCTCAGAGAACACAAAAGGGACCCTGTTCCCCTCTCTGAGCACCTGCAGTATGTAAGACGTGTACTATGGGGTCAGACTTGGGTAGAGGACAGTCTTCCTTTGAGACACAAGCAGGCAGAATTCCAAAGACTCCTTTTCCAGCACCGTGGCCTGTCCCTTTAAGGCAGCAGCTCTACTTCTGCAGGCTTGACCTCGAGGGGTTACACAGAGGATGAGAGGAAGCAGTGGCTGGCACCTGGGCATCGGAAGAACCCGCCAGAGCCTGGTCTACACACATGCCTGAAGAACCCCCCAGAGCCTGGTCTACACACATGCCTGAAGAACCCGCCAGAGCCTGGTCCACACACATGCCTGAAGAACCCGCCAGAGCCTGGTCCACACACATGCCTGAAGAACCCGCCAGAGCCTGGTCCACACACATGCCTGAAGAACCCGCCAGAGCCTGGTCCACACACATGCCTGAAGAACCCCCCAGAGCCTGGTCCACACACATGCCTGAAGCCTACAAATTGCAAGCAGGACAGCTGTGTGCTGGCTGAAACGGAACCACCCAACTTACACCATGTAGGCCAGGCTAGAGGCTCTCACAGACGGATGGATGAATGGCCAGGTGGACATTCACCCTGAATGGATAGAAGCCTAGAGGTTGTTCCTACAATGGTTGGTCACTGCAGGTGCTGGCCATGAAAAAGGAGTCTTGAGCATCCTCCCTTGGCACCACTTAGCATCTCCTAAGGAGGCGGGGTGGGGGTGTGTGGGGCAAGGAGGCCTCAAGTGAGCACAGGATAGGTGTGTTGTTTCCCAGACAAAGCAACTGAAATAAGAGGAAAGCCGCAAATGCGCAAGATTCATCAGAAGCAGGACTGCCAGCAGACACAGACCAAGGGGTTGGATTAACAGCATCTAATTGGAAGTAAGAGCAAGTCCCTGGAAAGGGCCATGGCTGGCTGATCTGGCTGTGTGGGAGAAAGCCAAGTATTCTAACTATGGTAGCCTGTCTGGCCTGAACTTGCTATGTAGCCCAGGCTTGCCTTCAACTCATTCCCGGCTGGGATTAAAGATGTGCACCACCACCACACCTCGCCTCTTGTCTGTGCCTTTCTATCCCCTGGGCAGGTGTAAGCACTAACTGAATCACCACCCAGCCATAAGGACGGCTCCTCCCCGAGGCTGAGGCCAACAGTTCCAGGTTGTCCCACTGTTGTATAGACAGGAGCTTCGTGGGGGACTCAGAGATGAGCACTGGCATCTGGTCAGCAGCCAGGAAGACAAGAGTGGAGGAGCATGCTCCTGCTCTGGGACTGTCTTACTCTAGTGGATGTTAAGTTCATTCCGGAGAGGGCAAGGACAGCCCTCCCTCATCAGAGTCTGAGCAGATGGGCCTTCACCGGGGCCACTCCTGCACCTGAAACTTTGAACTGCTCAGCAAGTGAGCAAGGGCTCTTGGATGCAGTGGTTGATAGAAGACCCCGAGGCTACTCAGCCAGCTTGGCTTCTGCTGGACACAGTGCCCTTGACAGGCAAGGGCATCCTCTTCTCTGCCCTGGTTAGTCTCTGCCGATCTAATTACAGACACACACATGAAAATCTCTCATTGTTAAAACTGGCACACATACACACAAAATCCTGTAATGACTTGCTTCAGCTAGGCTAAATTTGATTTCTTTTAAAATTCCAAATAAAATGTGAAAGCTGGCAGCCTTCGGCCCCCTCCAGCTGTGTTAATGCCGCACTCTGTCCCGAAAGCCCCTCAGTGAGGCTTCTCAGCTTGTCCTAGTCCACACACCCCAAATGGAAAGGGTCCCAACACGGTCTTTCCACTCACATGCAGCATTGTTTGCCATCTGAACCTCCATTTCCTACGCCGTGATCAACAGGACTACTTGCAAATAAAACTTCGATGGCATGGGAGTGTTCTTTCAGACAGTACGGGCCCAGGGAATGCAAACTCATTTTAACGCCAGCTGGTGTGTTTAGGTGTTAGTGTTTCAGCCCATCGCTCAAGAAAATTCGCACTTTCTGCAGTTAAAAAGGAAGCCAACTGTTGACCTGTGTCCCTCCCCTCCCACTCTGTACATTCAAGGATCCCTGTGTAGAGCCTTCCTTGTAGGATTTTGAGTTCATACCTACTGAGTTGCTAACAAGGCCGGTCCTCAAAGGATCTGAGTTCTAGTTTAGAATTCACCATTTCACAAGAGCTCAGGGACCAGCTGCTGGGGCCATCACATTCATCAAAGCTGTCATCATATCTGCTGCGCTGTACCCAGGAGCAGATGGTGACAGGGCTCTTCACTTCCCTCTGGTTCGGTCCCACCAGACATGTGACTCTGGCCATGAAGCAGCAGTCAAGGCCTGTTCCTAACGTACCCAGGTTCAACACAAGCCCAGCCACCTTAGCCAGCTGATGGCTAGTATTCCATGTGTATGAGTGTTTTAATTTCATGTATGTGGGCTCACCACATGTATGCAGTGCCCATGGAGCTCCTCAGGCCACAAGAAAGCCTAAAGACTTAAATAGTGCCAGATTATTGTGGCCTAATACTGCTACAGAACACTGAAACTAAGCCAATGGAGTCAAGCCATTATCGGCTACATAGCAACACTCATCAAAACAGAGCACACACTGCAGCGCAAAATGAATCCTAAAGCTCTTAAGCAGGATAAGGTGGCGCAGTTCTGAAAATCAACACTGGGAGACTGAGGCAGGAGGACCATGAGATGGCTAGTCTGGGCAAAATAGGAAGTTCCTGCCTCCAAAAACAAACAGCTAGGTGGGGGAGTGACGCACACCTTTAGTCCCAACACTTGGGAGGCAGAGGCAGGCAGATCTCAGTGAGTTTGAGGCCAGCCTGGTCTACAGAGCAAGTTCCAGGACAGCCAGGACTACGAAGAGAAACCCTGTCTTGAAAAACCAAAACCAACAAACAAAAAACACATCAGGCATGATGGCTTATGCCTATAATCCTAGTACTTGGGGGTTAGAGGGAGGAGGACCCCAAGTTTGAGGCCAACCTCATTTACATAACAAGTTAAAGTCTAGCCTGGGCTACATGACACCCTGTCTCAAAACACCAAGGTGGGTGTGGTAGTGCAACTTTTAATACCAGTATTCATCACTCAGCACTTGGAAGGCAGAGCCAGGTGGAGCTCTGGGAGTTCCAGGCTAGCCAGGGCTATACAGAGAGACTCTGTCTCAAAAACAAAACCAACACAAAATAGATATTTAAAAAAAAAAAATTGCTAAAATCTCACAGAGAACATTCTACAGAGCCAACTGCCATAAGAAATACAGAAACTCCTTGGCTATTCGAGAGTTACACCTATTTCTAAGTGATCTAGATTAAGTGTGAAAGCTGACCTACATCAAGCCATCAACTAGTTTTCAACAGATCTCTGAATGGGGAAAGGAAAGTCTCTCCCACAATTGCTGCTAGAATAACTGAAGGAAAACGAACCTTGAAACCCACAAGTGTCGTGCTGAGAGAAAGGAACAAGACAGGAAGGGCACACAGCTCGGCCTCTGCACTGGTGTGGAGCGCCACAGGTCGGTACTGGCCTCTGCACTGGTGCGGAGCGCCACAGGTCGGTACTGACCTCTGCAGTGGAAATCGGACGGGTGGTAGGGGTAGGAAGGCCAGGGATGACACTGGGAGCCACTGCGGTGGGCATCCTCAGTGTGATAATGTTTGCCAAAGCTCGTGCAGCCTGCACACGATACAGGCATTTTACTGTGGTTGAATTTTGCCTTGATTAAAAAAAAAAAAAGCCCAAAGTACACAGAAAATGTTAATAGTCATTAATCTTTGGGAAACTGATGCTAGGGATGCATCAGGCATTTGTGGTAGAGGAAGCTGCAGGAAAACATGGTGGTCACAAGGTCACACAACCCTCCATGGCCCACAGGTCATTGCAAAGCAGATGGAAAACTGTGCTATGCATCAGAGCCACACCAAATGACACTTTTCCAAAGTTAAAATGAGACATGTCTTACTACATAAAGATAGCCTAAATGTAGAAACATCTATGAATACCATGCATTCAAAAATAACGGTTGGTATATATAAAACTGTCTTCCCTGCTGAAATATACCAATCTTACACAAATGTTCTATCAGTGTCTGCTACCGATTATTTTCCAGATCTCTCTCCCCTGGGATAGTGGGGCAGTAAGCTTTGTGGGCCAGCACAGGAATCACGCTATCCCAGGGCCAGGGGAGGATAACGATACAGCTACAGGTCTAAGCTCACATTACCTCTTTCCGTTCGGCGTCAACCTGCATTCTCGCCTGGGTCACAGCAGCCTCCCTGCAAGAGCTCGCCTGCTTGGCTTGTTCAAACAGCGTCTTCAGCTGCTGGGCTGTGCTGAGCAAGGAGTTGACCATCTCTTCCAGGTACAGCCAGCTCCGCTGGTCTGACATCTCCAGCCCACTGACCACCGTGGGAGAGACAGCTTTGGTGGGGGTGGAGGGTGGCACAGTCAAGGCAGGCAGGGATGTCAGGACTGGAGGTAGAATGTGGGACAAACAAGAGGTTAGTGACGCCGGGCGGTGGTGGCGCACACCTTTAATCCCAGCACTCGGGACGCAGAGCCAGGTGGATCTCTGTGAGTTCAAGGCCAGCCTGGTCTAGAGTGAGATCCAGTACAGGCACCAAAACTACAAAGAAACCCTGTCTCGGAAAAAAAGAAAAAAAAGAGGTTAGTGACTTCCAAGCTTCATACAGCCTACTCAGGTGTGAGGAGAGACAGGTGGCGAGGGGACAAATCGGTAATGAAAGGTGAAAAGGTCCTATCCCTACTCCTTGTTCACATCCTCACATGTCTAATGTTAGTAGCCAAAAGTCTTCCTCAAGGGCTGATCACTCACATCATGAGACCGACAGCCCGACAGAGATAAATGGCAAGCAAGGCACCCAGAGAAGGGGCAGCCGTGAAACAGGGAAGGAAAGAGCCATAGGAAAACACACCAAGGACAGGGAATGGAGACTCAACCACCCCACACGCAGGGAAACCAAGGCTCATCTGCAAAGTCTCTCTGGGGTCTGCAGTCAATGTGGGCATTATTAAGGACAGTGGGAGTCATGATTGTCATGACTGGAGCAGAAGGCCACCAGGATAAAAGGAAGGGACCAGACATACTGTGATTTTATGCTCACTAGACACTGTGAACTCGCCCTGCAGGTAGGTCTAGAGTAGACACGTGTGTATAGATGCAAGGCCCTTTCTACCTCAGTGTACTGAGTGGACTGGGAACAGACACACCCTCACAGCCTTGAACACCCCACGTGACAGGGCTTCTGCAGGATGCTGTTTCTACTGCGCAAAGCCTCTTTCCAGTCTCCACGGTGAACTGGATAAGGTACACAGTCATCACAAGGCCAGCACTCAACGGTTCACGGCCACTGCACCACTGGCTTCTGAAAGGTGAGGGGGATGCGGGCTGGCAAGTTTGCTCAGTGAGGAAAACACTTGCAGCACAAGCACAAAGACCTGAGTTCAAATCCCAGGAACTCTGTAAAAGTGAGATGTGACAGTGCACCTCTGCAATCCCAGCATGCCTACGGAGAAATGAGAGGTTAAAGCAGGAGATTCCACTCTGGAATGCGAGCTAGCCTGGCATGGGCAGAGGAAAAACAAGAGACCTTCTGTCAGATACGGTGGAAGATGAGGACTCATACCCGAGGTTGGTCTCTGACCTCCACTCGCACATGCTCTGGTGCACCAAAGGGATCATATGTCCACACTCACATACATACAAATGTGTGCAACAACACACATGATAGGTAGGGTGGTACATGCCTTTAACTCCAGCACTCAGAAGAGGCAGGTGGATCTCTAGGAGTTTGGAGTTCGAAGCCAGCAAGTTCCAGATCATGCCAGCCAGCGCTATCCAGGCCCTATTTCAAAACAACAAAAAAGAACACCTTCCCCCCACACAAAAAGAATGAGGGGGGGGGGGGAGAGGAGAGAAGGAACTTGGGATGAACTTCAGCTGTCTGGTTAAGGCAGAAAATAAAAAAGTCCCTGTGATGAGGGGCAAGTCAACACAGAGACCACCTATGGGGTTCCTGTTCCTTCCTACAGGGCTCCCAGTCTGGGAGGGTGAGCAGAAATCAGAAAAGCAGCAATCATGACCCACAGATTAAAACAGGAAGCCCTATGTCCAAGCTTGGGCAAAACAGGATGAGGCTTTGTAGACCCCTGTGGACTCAGGAACCTCCCATGAGACTTCCCTACCTCACTCAGGTGCCACGGTTACCCTGAGCAAGAAGAGGACAGGGCTCAGAAGACACAGCAGTCCATGGTCTATCCCAGGTCTGCACCATCACTGACAAAAACACACCAACCCATGCCACAAGAGCCAACGTCACAGAGTCAGGGTAGGGGACATTCTACATGACAGCTGTTGGTAACCTCCAACAAGGCGGACGAGAGGCCGAGTGTCAGGGGACAAAGTTCAGGAAGCAAGGCCACCAGTCACTGGCTCACGGGTGCTTGCTTACTGAAGTCTTGAGTTCCATACAACCTTTTTTTCGTTTTGGTTTTTCCAGACAGGTGCTGGGATTAAAGGTATGGGCCACCACTGCCTGGCCATACCATATCCCCCCCCCCCCGGTAGGAAAAAAACAAAAGAAAACACTGAAGCATGTTGTGTGAAGACTGCAACTATTCTTAAATATTTAGGGGACAAAGTTGTTTGTATTTTATTTGTAACTTTTTTTGAATACCTGAGGTCATTTTCAAATTTTTGTTTGTTTTGTTTTGTTTGAGACAGGGTTTCTCTGTGTAGCCTTGGCTGTTCTGGACCTTGCTCTGTGGACCAGGTTGGCCTCAAACCCATAGAGATCTGCTCGCCTATGCCTCCTGAATGCCAGGATTAAAGGCTTGTGCCACCACCGCCCAGCCAAAAAAAAAAAAAAAAAAAAAAAAAATTTAATATTATAAAGTATCTGTGTTCCCAGCAAGCTGAGTGCCAGATGAGCAGGAAAGGACACAGTCCCCTGGGCAGCACAGGGTCCAGCCTGGAGCAGGGACTAGGGAGGAGGCTGAACCCTGTTGGAAGAAGTGGAGTCCGAGTGTGTCTTCAGGATGGAAGGGTTCAGATAGACAAAAGGGAAGACAATGTGAGCCAGGCACAGGCCTGTGGCGCACGCCTTTAATCCCAGCACTCAGGAGGCAGAGGCAGGCGGATCTCTGTGCGATCAAGGCCAGCCTGGGCTACAGTCTACTGATGTCAGGACACCCAGGGTTGTTGCACAGGGAAACCCTGTCTTGAGGTGGGAGGTGGGAAGGAAGATAATGAAGCAAGCAGGAGAGGGGAAGGGATTTTATTTTATTTTTAGCTCTTTTAGACAAGTTTCTCATGCTGGAGAACCCAACAAATATAAAAAACAAATGTTCATCAGCAGGAGAAGGTTCAGGTAATATTTTATCCATAGTGTGGACCTTTAAAAAGTGTACTGACAGAAATTTGCCCCAAATGTGCTGCTAAGTGAAACCCAAGGTCAAACTGCCCACACAGAGAGGGTCATCTCTGCTCTCAGCTACAAGGACACAGAAACTGGCACAGTTCCTGTGGTGATTTGAAAGAAAATGGCCCCAAAGGGAGTGGCACTATTAGATGGTGTGGCTTTCTTGGAGTGGGTATGGTCTTGTTGGAGGAAGTGTGTCACTGTGGTGGCGGGCTTTGAGGTTTCATATATGCTCAAGCCATGCCCACTTCCTGTTGTCTTTGGATCGAGATGTGAGGATGCTCAGCTCCAGCATCATGTCTGCCTGCATGCTGCCTTGCTTCCCACCATGACAATAATAACTGAACCTCTGAACTGTAAGCCACCCCAATTAAATGTTTCCCTTATAAGAGTTGCTGTGGTCATGGTGTCTCTTTATCAAATAGAAACCCTAACTAAGAGAGTCTCTCACACGAGACACAGCTTGATCCAATTCCACCGTTTGTCAAGGCAAGGAGATAGTCTGCTCACACATTTCTACTGGGGTAAACCTGACAATAGCAATATTAGGTCATTTCAGTCTCTGTGGAAGTAGCCTGATACAAACAAAAGAAGCCTTACACATAAGTGAACAGCATGGTTGTGTCCAATAAAACTTTATTTACAAACACAGGCAGAAGCCTGGATCTTGCTAGCCCTAACCCAGCACTTCAAGAGGGGGAAAAAAAAACACATTAGCACAAGCCCTATTTCACTCGCAGGAAGCAATTCTGAGGCTGGGGCATGGGTCAGAGGTAGAGCATTGGCCTAGCATGTACAAGACCCTGGGTTCCAGCCGCAGCAGTACAAAGAATAAAAATCAAGCCAAAACACGATTCTGAGGACAACAGCCTGCATACACATGAATTCTTTTATACTCACCGATTTTGGGATGTGATGTTGGCAATGCAGCTTCTGGAAACGGGGCAATCTGGCAGCTGTCCTGATAGCCAGGATAGTGTGGTTCAGGATGGCCAACCCTGCAGGGGGGCTGCACACCTGCCTCTTGCACTGTTAGTGAGAAAGAGGCAGACAGCCTCAGCACTTTGCTATTGGCACAGCAGAATTAATCCCATGTGCCTACAGCTGCATTCTCAATGCAGAGATACCAGCCCTGGGAGGCTGCTGAGTACCCGGGGTGTGTACTTTGAATTGATTGACACATTGGGATTTGGGTGGTTGATGAAATAAAATTTATTACAAAAGATATCATCATGTGCTTTGCTAACATGATTCTTAGAATATTTAAAAGTACACATGGGACTGTTTCTAGTGGCTGGTGTCAGCCGAAAGCAACGTCTACAAATGCTACGTATCTCTGTGTGTTGGTCACAGTGCCTTTTCTCCAGTACCCACCAGCCTCCCAACAAGATCTAGCCTTGCTCAAGGCCCTTGCCGAGAAGCCAGGCAACAGACTGCCGTAGATGTTTGGGACGTATCAGGCAGATACTGAGACGACTTACCTGTCGCTCCTGCAAAGACATCACCTTGGGCTGGGCTCTCAGAGATGACAGCAGTAGCCTCTACAGTGGATGCTCGGTCAAAGGTTAGTGCTCCAGAGGTAGTGATCTGTCCTGAGGGTGTCACAGTGACTGGAAAAGGCAAAAGGCATTTGACTCATGGCCAGGCCAGGCACTGGGCCCCAAGCATGCACTGCTCTTTGCAAAGGTGCAGGCTTCAGAGAGATCCCAGGAGCTAGGCCAAAGCATACACTGTGAGATACCCCACACATGGTATGACACCAGGAAGCCCTTGACCTTGGCACGTGGAGGAGAGAGCCGGACAGGGCAGGACTCAGGCCTCTAGCTACACTGCTGAGTCTGACCGTGCTCCAGCCAGAAAACAAAATGTCAATTAACTTTAAAACACTTTGCAGTTTGAATCAAAGGGAAAGACTTCATCAGACTGTCTAAGAGATGAGAATCCCTCCACTGGGCGAAGGCGGAGAAACAGGCTCACACCTCAGCAAAGGACTGCCCTGCTAGTACTCACAGGTGGTGGCCGCCGTGGCAGGAAGCAGCGTGATGTTCTTGGGGGAATCCTTCTTAACTGGAGTTGTGGGCAGCTCATTCTCTTTCTTGCGCCTTTTGTAAGGGACGAAGAGCCTGACTGGGCCACTCTGGGGAGAAAATTAAAGCTGACCAAGGGTTGACAGTGCCTGCTTCCCACACCTTATGGGGTTAGTCTATTAGCTCTGCAAAGAGCAGAAGCCCCCCACCCCCTCCCCGCAGCCCTCAAAATGGCAGAGAAGACATTTTCAGAAGAAATAGATGAGCAGCAGCACAGCTGCCAAGCAAGAACACGTACGTCCTCAACATCTGGAGCTTTGGATTCTTAGAAGAAAGGAAGTGGGACCAAGTAAAGGAGAACAAGGAAAACCACAGCCTGAAATAAAAGTCAGCAGAGCGAGGAGAGTCACTCAGAGCCGTTTGCAGACACACGGAGGAAGCACTGGCAAGTTGCCATGGTCTATAATCTCAGTAACCAAGAGGCAGAGGCAAGATGATGTTCAAGAGGCCATGCGTTCAAGTTCAGCCTGGGTTACAGTGTGAGACCCTATGTCAGAAATAAAAAGCTCAGGGCCAGGAGTAGTGGCACATGCCGTTAATCCCAGCACTCGGGAGGCAGAGGCAGGTGGATCTCTGTGAGTTCAAGGCCAGCCTTATCTACATAGTGAGTTCCATGATATCCAGAGCTACACAGTGAGACCCTGTCCTGAAAAAAATAAATAAATAAAAATAAAAATAAATGCTGGGTGGCAGCAGCACATGCCTTTAGTCCCAGCACTCAGGAGGCAGAGGCAGGCGGATCTCTGTGAGTTCGAGGCCAGCCTGGTCTACAGAGTGAGTTCCAGGACACGCTCCAAAGCTACACAGAGAAACCCTGTCTCCAAAAAAAAAAAAAAAAAAAAGAAAGAAAAAGAAAAAAGAAAATTCCTTAGAGACATGCCCACAAGACAATCTGGCTGAGGTAATTCCTCAACTGAGAGTCACTCTTCTGGGTAGGTTAACAACAATTACCCAGCACATCACGTGCCTCCACCTGGTGAGTGCGGCCATCACACGTGTGTAATTTATGTGGTGCAAGGCTTTGTGCATGCTGGGTAAACACTGTACCACCTGAGTTACAGCCCAGCCCTTCCCTCCTTCTTCGCGGGGCCTTGTGGCTTCTCCACCTCTCCTGCGCCTCTCCTGCGCCTCACCTCACCTGCGCCTCTCCTGCACCTCACCTGCACCTCTCCTGCATGCTGTTGTGCTGTGAGGTCTGTTTCTTGCTCATGCCCATGTCTTAGTTTAGCTGCCAACCAGACCTTACAGGCGACACACTGTGGCCACAGTGGGTACTGACACCCACTACACCTGGCTTTCTGCTCTCCTTTGTTGGAGGCCATGTTGTCTGGATGAAGCACTTCCTGCAGGGTGTAGTGGTCTCTGAGAGCTCAGCCTGGGTGTGCAGTTGCCTCAGATAAGAGCAGGCCTCTGACTGGCTGCCTCTGTTGGCTTCTCTGCTGAGCTGGTGCCTACAGGTAGAGCTACAGTAGGTTCCAGAGTGGCTGACAGATCCCTGCCATGTAAATTGCCATTATCTGAGCAGGTTCATCTATGGCTCTTCAAAGGTAAACCTCTGTAGTCTGCTCTTAATCTGAGCAGGCTTTTCTTGGCTGCTGCTTTTCTTGATTCTCTCTAGCTGATGCAAGGCAGCATCTTGCTCTGATGTAGCTACTAGTCTTCCCACTGTTCCCAGAACATTCTTAGCTTTAGACATCCCTATAGTCGCTCTAAAAAACAGTCAGTTCATTAAAGAGTCATAGTTCACACTATCAGAACGGCAGGCAGCCCTGC
The DNA here is from genome assembly GCF_049852395.1 of Peromyscus maniculatus bairdii. Classification (NCBI taxonomy): domain Eukaryota; kingdom Metazoa; phylum Chordata; class Mammalia; order Rodentia; family Cricetidae; genus Peromyscus; species Peromyscus maniculatus. Next base: position 151,665,901 of record NC_134852.1, read on the forward strand.
TGTGTGCACAGGGATTAAGGCAGAGCCCACCACAATTCGGAAACTGGTCCCAGAAACAAGCTGAGCTGAAGATGCCAAGCAATAGGCCCAGCCAGCCCGATACAGGGCCGAGGTAAGGGGTCTCACCCTAGCACGGTTGGGAAGTCACTGTAAGCCATAGCTGTCAGGTGAGCAAGGCTATAGCCTACTCTGACTGTGAGGTGACCTACCCTTGCTAGGGAGCTGAGGGGGGAAGGACCAATCTTGAGAGGAGCCTCCTTCAACCTGAGCTAGAGGAGAGCTGGCCACGCCTCTTGTTGTTCTTTCCTTTGGACTTGGCACTCTACTTAGGTGTTTACTGCCCTGGGGGGCCCTGGGGACAATCTCCAGAGATGTCAAGTAGTTGTCTTCCACAGTTTTCACCGCTTACTCTCTGGGGGACAGTCTAGTGGAGCACCTCACATCCCCTAGTGCAGTGGTTCTCAACCTTCCTAATGCTGCACCCTCTAACACAGTACCTCATGCTGGGGTGACACCCAATCATAAAATTATTTCATCGCTACTTCATGACTGGAATTTTGCTCATAAAAGTGTTATGAGTCATAATGTAAATATCTGATATGCAGGACACCTGATATGCAACCCCTGTGAAAGGATCATTCAACACCCCCCCCAAAAGGGGGCTGTGACCCACAGGTTGAGAACTGCTCCCTTAGTGGAAGCCAGAGCTTAAAATCTGACAGAGTCCAGTGTGCTGAGTAGCATTTAAAGACTGCAGCTTGGATCCATGTTTTAGAAACTCTGGGTCTATGCCTAGGTCACAAAGAGAGTGTCATGTGTTACCTTGTAAATGTCACAGCCTTGATCTCATGTTCAGATCTTTGCTACAATCTGAATTCACTTTTATCCATAGTGTAGTCTGGGTCAAAGCTCATTCCTTGCCCAGGAACATCCAATGGTTCAGCACCACATGTTGGAAACTTGGGGTTGGCAGCTGGACTCTGGTCAGTTCCCAAGAGATCTCAGATCCTGCTCACACACTGTACTGATTAATTACCACAGCAACATAGAACTCTTACAAGCCCATGGTGTGGGCTTGGCAATTTCAGACTTGTGTCCTGAGGCTCTTGAAAGACTAATCATGCTGCTCTGTGACTCCACAGATTCTCTGACAGTCTCAGCCATCCGTTTTTTGGGGGGGGGTTTAATGATGTTTAAAATTATATTATTTTCACTAAACTTTTTTATAGTAGAATCATATTAAAATTAGATAAACTGGGCATGATGGCAAACCCTTTAATCCCAGCACTCAGGAGGCAGAGGCGGAAAGATCTCTGAGTTTGAGGCCTGCCTGGTCTACATAGTGAATTCCAGGGCAGCCAGGGCTACAGAGTCTGTCTCAAAAACAAACAAATAAACAAAAAGTTTAAATATACTTGGTATTTAAAGGTGAGAACATAGCATCTCTCTCCAATTACAGTTTCTCTCTGCTCTACACCCTCATGCATGTAGACAGCAGTAACTGGACTCAGTGAGTTATGGGAAATAAAAAAGAGGCCATGAAGGTGAAGAGTGTTGAGGAGAGCCAGGGCCGTGAGAGGGGAGTCTTAGGTGTACATGATCAAGACACATCGTATAAATGTATGAAACCGTCAAAGAAAATTCTAAAACTATTCTTTAACTATTCTCTCTCTCGGGAACCAGCTGGGCAGATGGTTCAGAGGTTTAGAGCACTGGCTGCTCTTGCAGAGGACCCGGGTTTGATCCCAGCACCCACGTGGTGGCTCACAGCCTTCTTTAGCTCTAGTTCAACAGGATCCTATGCCCTCTTCTGCTCATATACATAAAAATAAAATAAATAAACATTTTAAAAAGTTCTCTAACTTTTTAGGAGACAGTCTCACTAAGTAGCCATGGCTGGCCTGGAACTTGTTATGTAACCCAGACTGGTTTCCAACTTGTAGCAATTCACCTAACTCCATCTCCCAAGTGTTGGGATTCCAGTCATATGCCACCATGCTTGGCCTAAAGTTTTACTTGCCACGTAGTAATTTACCAGATTAGTAATGAAACTAAAGCAAGGAAATCCTAATTAGGCAGCTTATGTTTAAGACACTTGAAAGTAATTTGTAATATTAAGGAACGTGGAAACAAATAGAGTATGTTCATGTTAGCATCTCACTTTTAAAAGCTACATAGCAATACTTAGCAAAGTCAATAACAAAGATCATGTTTCTTTTTGAATCAGTTAAGACTTTAGAATGAGGCCATGTGTGGTGATGCATACTTTTAATTACAGCACTTGGGAGGCAGAGGCAGGTGGATCTCTGAGTTCAAGGCCAGTCCTGAATTCCAGGACAACCAGGGCTACACAAAGAAACCTCAAAAAAAACAAAAAATAATTTAAAAAAAAATTAGAATGAGGAGCTATTTCAAGGACATTAAAAGGTCTATCCATGATAAGGTGGGGGTTTTGTTTCCTTGTTGGGGATGCCAGGTAAGTGTTCTATCACTGAGCTATATCCCCACCTTCTTTTAGTTTTTAACCCTTAGTGCTGGATTCAAGGTATGCACCACCACCGCCCGGCTTTTGGTTTTTATTTCAAGAGTTTCACTAATTTGCCCAGGTTGGCTTTGAACTCAGCCTGTAACCCGGGCAGGTCTTGAACTGTCAGTTCTCTTGGGCCAGCCTCCCCCGTAGCTGGAATTTAAGCTGATGCTTACAGGCCTGGCTGGCGAACACTATGACCAGGGTTGAAAGCACGGAGCAGAGTGCCGCATGCATGTGCGCTAGAACCTCTTTCAAAGGGGATGCTGCTTTGGGATCACGTGGCTCCATGGAGCTTTCCCATTCAGTGTCCTGAACTTCCCACAGCACCTTCTACCCAGTGCAGGCAGCAGCCTTCAGAGATGAAAACCCCTGAGAAAAGGAGGGCCAGAGCTCCCACAGGCAGGAGGAACACAACATCTAGTGACTTACGAGAGTCATGTCGTCACAACAGGCAGCGCAGGTACAGGAGGCAGCGTGGGGGTTCAAAATACCATCCTGAAACATAGAAGGTGCCAGAGGTATCACAGAGGTATAAATATAGGATTATATAGACAGAAATACAGAAATGAGGGAATCTGCCACTACCAGGAGTTGTTCAGTGCTAGACTGCACCCCCACCAAGGCAAAAATCTGAGCATAAATACAGTCACTTCTGGAAACTTCTTGTCTAGACTGAGCCACTGCTGGTAGGCTTTATTCTCTCTTCCTAGGGATGAGACTCCATAGACATTGACTAGCCACAGCCAGGAGCTGACCTGGAGCAAGAATCAAGTCTTCTTCCTTGGGCTGGAGTGTGGGTGTAGTGGTTAAGAGTAATTGCTCTTGTAGAAGACCAAGGTTCAAGTCCAAGCACCCAATGGCTGCTCACAACTGTCTGTAATTCCAGTACCAAGGGATCTGACATCACACGTACCGTGCACATAGTACACATACACACATGCAGACAAAACACTCATACACATAAAATAAAAAAGTAAAGAAAAAATTCTTTCTTCCCTGTAAGGAAAATGGAGCAAAAGGGAGGCAGGTGTGGCTGGGTGCTACCGATCTGACTTCCTCTACCTTTATTCTCACAGGGCTGGTGTTTCTCTTTTCTGTGCCTCCTGCTACCCCATCTGATCCCCACAGCAATTCTCTGAGTCAGGGCCAGCACACACCCAGCGCACGCCCAAGAACATCATGAGAGCAGATAAACCGCTCTGGTCAGACAGTGAGTACATGTCATCAGACCCTGTCTGGTGCCATGTTCTGGGCACTTCCTACTGTTCATCTTAAAGCTGGTGGGTCCCAACACATACCTGGATGAGGCACTGCAGGGGTCTGCCCGCATAGCGGATGCTTCTCTTCCAGTCCTTGCTACTGGCTCTTCCTGCCATGGCCTCAAACTCAGTTGGGCTGTACCAGTTCTCTCCCTGCTTGATACACCGACCCCGCCCACCTGGAACGAAGGGGGCTGGCCTTTAGAATTCCTCAAGGCCCGTTGCTCCATTATGTCTTGCTGACATCAGTTCCTTCTCCTGCCTTTTTTCTTTCTCTGCCCTGCCTGGCCTCTAATCTCACCTTCCCTGTGGTCACCAAGAGGCTGCCTGGCAAGTCATGTCAAATCGACCATCCATGGCCACTGCAAGCTTCACTGGGTCCCCAACAAGCATCAGCCCACTTCAGGAATCCTCTGTCACCTGAGGCGTCTGAGATGACTGGGGAATATGGTTGAGCTCTGCCTCTCTCCTCTCTCCCATTTAGGGTCAACTATGACTTGTCCTTAGGTCTGTCCTTGCCTTGTGCCCGCCATGGCCTAGGCTTTAGTGACCAGGGATCCATTTCTTCTAACATATTCACATGACAGGCTTGCTTGGCCCCAGTCTACTAAGAGGGCCAAAGAACACCAAGAAGAAAGTCTGAATGGGGAATGGTGGTAGCCAAGTGCTACCTCACCTGAGCCGAGCCTGCTCTTGTAGAGAGTGCCACTGATGTTCCGACAGCGCACGGGCAGCTCACTGTCATACACGGAAGGGTCCCAGTTGTACTTGGTGCCACCTTTCTCCTGGCCAGGTGCCAGTGGGGTAGGAGGGGACTGAGGACCTGGGCAAAGAGAAGCTATGAGGATTAGAGCACAGAGTGAGCAGAGCAGCCCAGCATGTTCCATCCCCAACCACAAAGCCCTCACAGGTACAGAAAGGACAGCCCTGAAGTGCCACCCTTCCAACTGTGGGCAGCATCTCTTCTCGCCTGGAAACTTCTGCCCTTTCTACAAACATCGATTTTGTTTTCAGATTTACCACTACAGAGAACCAAAAAGAAGGCCTGGGGTCAGGTGCTGCGGGTACCTGGGGTGAGAGGTGCTGCTGGGCCCTTCAGCCCAGTGGTCTCCACAATGCTCCCATCTGTGTGGACAACTATTAGCGTGGCTTTCTCGGTGTTCAGGCTGTCCCCGATCTGCAGGGCTGTCCTACCAGACTAGAAGGAAAGACACTCTTGTCAGCTCTAGGGTAGCCAGAGGCCGATTACCTGACCCAGTGGAATGTGGCCCTACTGCGAGGCTCTCACCACTTATCAGCAAGATAGGATGTTTACCTCGGCCCACACATCCTCTCCACAGGCATCTATCTCCAAGGCACACAAGGACAGAACCAAGAAAAGCACAAAGGCTGCTAAGTGTCTGCACACCTGTCAAAGCTGAAGTGTTCATATTCACAATTCCTTTCCGGACACTGAGCAACTCTGCCTCTCCTAAGAAGACTGTGCCGTGTCTGAAGGCTTCGTATAGAAAGCAGAATGGTGTGACAGACCACAAAAAGTCTCTGACTATGGACACAGGTGCTACTGAAAGCATCTTGGATGCTAATGGCTACAGGAGTGAACATGAAGAAAGGACTAATGGATTGTGGGCCTCGGAGAAAGGAGCAGAGAGGTCAGATATAGGGACTCTTCGTGTGTCTACAGATCTCAACGGAGTACAAGCAAAGCCAGGCACTAAGAAGCTCTATTAGGGGCTGAGAGCAGCCGGAGGGAGTCTGGTGAACACAAGCTGTAACTTGTGAACTCCAGCTGGCATGGAGGACGGCCTGACCACAGCCTAAGGGCTCCTCATATATCCCCACCTTTCTAGGTGTATACAGCACCTTTCATGGTGGTGACCTAAGGTGAAGATAATGTCCTAGCTCAAATTGGGTCTTCTGCCTTGCCTAGCCCAGCCCTGAGGCTCCTCAGAGCACAGGGAGGCACACAGGCCCCCCATAGCTCCCAGAACAGCAGGTGCTCACCCACATCTAAACCCTGAGAGGGTCCTGGAAATGAGGACTACCCTCGTGGGCTGTGCAGAAGTCAAAGGCTCTGAGGACAGTTTGCCAAGCACCCTGAACCACACCCAAGAAGGGCTTACCAGGACATGTCCTGATATCGATGCTGCGTTTGCCACTGAGGTCGTGAAGACGTTATCTGCAGAGGACCCCACGTTTGCCACGGTCACTGTGGTCACTTCTGCAACAGAGTGGGACAGAACACAACTTCACACATGATGAAGGAGAGCACAAAAGGCAAAGATTGTGTGAGCTGTAAAGTACCCCACATGGGTATATGCATATGCACTCCTCCCAGACATGTTAACACTTCTATGGATGCTCAGCTGACATCTCCTGTAGTCCAGTCTAAAGTACTTGCTTCTCCCAGAAGAGGGGGACAGCTACCCTTCCCCACCAAAGCTTTTCCCATGCAGCAAAAATATCCACCATGACCTCCCATGCCCACTTCACCACTGGCCTTTCTCCCTTTGCAAAGAAGCTGCAAGTCTCTTAGGCCTGGGACACCTCCTTGATGATCAAGACATGGCAAACTCCAGTCCAGCCTCACCCCTCTCCACTGCCATAGCTCAGGCCATCCTACAGTCTTGTGTCCACTGTCTGAGATCTCCATGCCATCCTTCCCCAGAAACTCTTCCTCCTGAAAAACACGTGAACCTGCCACAGCCACGCCTGCAATATGAACTTGACTCCTTGGGGCAGACAGGTCTATCAGCAGTAACTTCACAGAGCAGCTCCATAAAGATGTGTCATGGCCCTGAGACTTCCAACCACACATACCACCAGGTTCTTCTGTATCCTGCTGCCTGACACTATGTATCCTTGCAGTTGCCCTTCCCGATCTCTACAAGAGGTTCCCAGGTTCCGTCTGGCACCCAGCATTCTAAAATGCCCAATACCCAGGGAAGCCTCTGGCATACGGGAAGTAACCAAAGATGCCAACTGGAATCCTGCCAGCCCCATTAACCCAGCCCTGACCAACCTGCACCCCTGTACCTGTCTAGCTCATATCCATTACCAGTCCATACATGGACACACCTAAATCATCAACTCAGCTAGCACTGAGCCACCTGAACATCATCTGACTTCAAAAACTTACACAAAAAAGTAGAAATGTTCTGATACATAAATATACAACTAAAATTCTGATACACACACACACACACACACACACACACACACACACACACCAGAGTTGCAATTCTCTGATGTCACCATAGACATCTTATTTTTTTCCTGAACTCAGAAAAATATGTGCAAAAAGGACAAAAACTTTATAGCCCCAAATCCCACTATCAACCCAGAATTCACAGGAGAAAAAGGAGTATCAAAAGCTCCAAGAAGGGTGGTGGTGGCGCATGCCTTTAATCCCAGCACTTGGGAGGCAGAGCCAGGTGGAACCTCTGTGAGTTTGAGGCCAGCCTGGTCTACAGAGCAAGTGCCAGAAAAGCTGCACAGAGAAACCCTGTCTCAAAAAACCAAAAAAAAAAAAAGCTCCAAGAAAAGCCAGGTGGTGGTAGTGCACACCTTTAAGTCCAGCACAGATCTCTGAATTCAAACCCACTCTAGTCTACAGAGTTCCAGGATAGCCTGGGCTACACAGAGAAACCCTGTCATGAAACAAACAAAAAATTCTAGAGAAGGAACCAGACATATGGCTCAGCAGTTAAGAGCACTGGCTGCTCTTCCAAAGGACCTGGGTTCAATTCCCAGCACACACATGGTAGCTTACAACTGTCTGTAACTCTAGGCACAGGTCCACAAATATACATGCAGCCACATACTTTAAATGAATTAATTTGTTTGCTTATTTTTTTTCTGAGACAGGGTTTCTTTGTGTAATCCAGGCTATCCTGAAACTAGCTCTGTAAGTCAGGCTGGCCTCGAATTCACATAGATCCACCTGCCTCTGCCTCCTGAATGCTGGAATTAAAGGCATGCACCACCACAGCCCAGCTGAAATTAACTTAAAAACAAAAAACAAAAAAACAAAAAACAAAACAAAAAAAAAAACCCTCCAGGAAGGGACCAGAGAGATGACTTAGATGCTGAATGCATACTGTACTTGCAGAGGACCCAGGTTCAATTCCCATCACCCATGCTGGGTGCTAACAACTATGTTTTAACTCCAGCTCCAGGAGGAATCTGATACCTCTAACTTCCACAGGCAACTGCAATCACATACACATATCCACATACACACATAAAAGTAAAAATATTATCTTAAAAAAAGGAAAAGCTCCAGGAAGACTCCCTCACTTCCGTGACGGGATCTAGACTTCAGGTTGACAAGCAGAACCAAGGCTTCTCCTCCTACTGCTCTGAACAAATACCCAGAGTTGATGCGCCTCAGCTCTGATGTACCCTGAGCAGAATCCCAATGTCAAACCTGCAGAGCTTCAGATTGGAAAGCACCTAACAATACAAAAAGCATAGGAAAACGATGGTCTTCCAAGGATTCAAATGTACAAGTATAAGACATTCAGGAGTTCCAATTGGTAGGGAGCTCAACACTCAGGAAGGTCAAAGGTTGGGGGATATGGTGGGACTGTAAGAGGTAGTATGGTGTGGCATCACTGTACAGGGTGATGCAGCTCAGCTCAAGGCTCCATTTGTCACAAAACATGAAAATTAGGGTACTCTATGTGTCAAGAAACCAGAAGAAGCAAAACAGAAAACTAAGTAATGGAGAAGGAGGGAATATCTGCATAGGAAAAGGCAGACTTAGAAGACCCAGCACAAGGAGATTCTAATGTCACTACAAAGCAAGGCTGATCTGCATCATTACCTTTGAAAAGCTGCCTGCCTTGGAGGACTCTCCTGGCCCTGGGCTCAGGTCACACTTGAACTGGCCTTTGGGGCAGACAGGTCTACCAGAAGTAATGCCGCTGACCAAACCTGGAGCACCTTCAGAACAAAATTCACATCTGACCCATCTGCGCTATCAGATCCCAGGAAGCAAGAGAGGACAAGGCAGGTAGTAGGTATTGAGAAAGTTCCAAAAGGGTAAAAACAAAACAAAAAGAGCAGAGAGGCACATTCACACAAGGGAGCAAATATGTATACAGTGCTGAGGCAAGCTAGTGGAGTGTGCAAGATGTGTATGCAAGGCATTGTGAGATGCAGGGCAGGGACAGAGCAAGTGTGCAAGGCATTATGAAGTGCATGGGCAGGTGCAAAGTAGGTGTCAGGGCATTATGAGGTGCATGGGCAGGTGTGAAGTGCATAGGCAGGTGCAGAGCATGTGTACAGAGCAGGTGTGATGTGCAGGGGCAGGTGTAAGGTGCATGGACAGAGGCAGGGCAGGTGTGTAGGGCATTGTGAGGTGCACTGGCAGGGCAGGTGCTGGGCAGATGTGCAGGACAGGTGGAAGAGAGCCTTTCCTGCGAGACAGATGTGCATGACAGATGCATAAAGCATATGGGAAGCGGCCTGTACATGGTGCATGTGTTCAGGGCTTGTACGCGGGAACCCGGTGAGGCGCGAGGCCGGCGGGCGCACTTGCCTGCGAAGGCGGCAGCGGCGGCGGCCTCATCGGGGCTGGGCAGAGCCTCGGTACCCATATCCATGTGCCCAGATTCGGCCGCCATCACCGCCACAGCCGTGACCCGCCGCGTCTCGCGCTCCGCCTCGGAGTCCGCGTCCTCCTCCGAGTCCTCGTCTCTGCTTAACACCGGTTCCTCCGCCTCGCTTTCTGCTGCGGCCGCGGCCGCCGCCGCCACAGCGGCCGCGGCCGCCACCGCTGCCGCCTCGGCCAGGCCCAGCTGTTTTGCCGCCGAGTCCGAGTCCTCCATACGGACTCCACCGAGTCCGCCCGAAGGCGCCGTCCGGGACCGCCCGAAGCGCCAAGCGCCGAGCCCGAAGCGGGGCCCGAAGAGGCCGCCCGAGTTGGGCCGAGGCCGCCCGAAGCCACCGCCCGAGCAGCGACCGAAGAGGCTGTCTGACGCCCGCCGAGCCGAGCCGAAGCCGCCCGCCGAGCCCAGCCGATTTCCCGAGTGTGGAACCGAGAAGCTCCGAAGTTTCCCGAAGCGAAGAGTCGAGTCAGTACGAATGGTTCCGAAGCTCCACGGAAGCTTACGAGCGTTTCTTCCTCGGTGCCTAGGAGGCTCATCTGATTGTGGTCACCGGCCGATAGGGCTGGTCGGCTCTGGGCAGTTTCTCGCTGGCTTCCAACGAAGTTTAGGTTCGCCGACCGACCCTGGCGCCACTGGACTTTTCCAACCCCCTCTGGCGGCGGCGGAAGCCGAGCCCACACGAGGCCTAGCCGAACTCCGCCGAACGTCTCCGAGCAGGATTCTCCGGAGCCTCAGTGCCCGCCTCCTCCTGTCCGAAAGCTCCCGAGTGTTGCCGGACGGGAGAATCGGGCCTCGGCCGCGGTCGGCCGCCCGCAGCACCGCGCGGCGGGAGGAGCGAAGATGGCGGGAGGGTGCGGCCAAGAGGCTGCTGGGATTGTGGCGGACCCAGCGGCAAAATGGCGGCCGTGCGGCCAGGTGAGGCGGGCGGGGCTATACGGGCGCCGGGACAGTGTGGTCGTGCTGTCGCGATGAGAGGCCATTTGGGCTAGCTCCGCAACTCCTCTCATTGTCACCTCGCAATTCCGGGCCCTGGTGGCTGAAGCCCACTAGTACGGATTTCTGCGCCGGAGCTGGGGGGGAGGGGGCATGTCTTCCGGTTGGGCGTGAGCTTGGGGCACTTCGGGGATCCGGCGGTTTCCCTGAAGCTCTTCTCTGTACACCAGGGACATACCCGAGATACACACTGGGGGACCCCCGTATACAACCGTACAACGCCTATGCACCCAGCACCCACCGGCGGCTCACCCACGGTACACTACCGAAGCCCACAACCATAGCTCGGTAAAACTGACCCGCATGGCAGGCATACTTGTGGCTCATCCTGAGCATACCCGCTGCTCACCCGTAGCACACACTTGACACACCCGTTTCTCAGCAAGCGCTACACCCTTGGCATACCGGGCTAGCATACTGAAGTTACTCGGAACACAACCATAGCACATTTTCAGCTCACCCCTGGCAGAGCTGCCGCCCACCCCAGGGGTAAGGATAAGGAGGAATTAAGTTTGTGGGAAGAAATAAAAGATGATGATTTAGACTATCTCAAACAGCTAGAGCAGGCTTGTGCCAGAGACATGACTATCATGTTGACTACCATGTCCTGGCCACATGATGATCAGGACACGGGATCCAATCACTCAATAACCAGAGTTCAAGATAACAGATTATGTAAGGGAAGGAGTGCTTGTTAAGCGCATACTAGGTAAGTTAGCTCTTTTCCTTAGACAAACTGGTTTTGGAACTTCAGGGTCTGTTGTCTCTTTTTGCAACCATGGAGTATCTAGGGTAGGGGTCAACTGCTTTTCTTTTGGACTCTGTGTGTCTGGAGTCAGGACCAGCTGCTTTTCTTCTGCAATACCCAAATAGCTGGCTTTCTGGAACTTTGAGCTAAGTTTTAGGGCCTCGGCTTTTGGTGGGATTCTTTTTACCAATTATAGCCATGACACACCTGCTGTTTGCCCTGGGATACACCATGACACACCTGCAGCTCACTACAGATTTATTCAAAGCACGTGCTGGGACATACTCAAGATATTCATAGCATGCATGCAGCTCACCCTAAGCACACCTATAGTTCTCCCCAGTACATCCATGGCATACCTAAGGTACCTCTGGCACACCTGGCACACACCAGACACAACCATGATATAGTGTCAGCTTACCCTGGGTGAATGCACACCTGTGTATTCACACACACTCATGCCCCTGTGGCTTACTTGAGTCCTGGGCAGCCAGAAGCTGCTGTAGCCCACATTTCACCATGGCGGAGTCCCATGCCCAATGACCCGGGTGATGTGTGGGCAGACAGGGCCAGGTGCCAGCGGTGTGAGTCAGAAGGTGGTCACAGCCAGCTCAGACCTGTGCTTGTCCATCCATCCATCCATTCTCCCAAATGTTCCTTAATGGAACATGTTTCAGGAATGTGATTTACTACACGGGCAGCCTAGGCTGCCTGGCACTTACTGCCATACTGCTTCATTTAGTATCTGCCGCAGGCTTGGAAGTGCTATTGTTGTGTGCATATTTAGAGTAAAAAGAAATGCCTATACAAAATTCCTATAGAGAACGTGGTCTTGGGATTAAGTCACATAAAAGGCCCAGTTTCCAGGCTGGGCTGTTGGCCTACTCCACTCATCCATCAGTTGAGAGGCTGAGTCAGGAAGATGGCCTTGAGTTCCAGGCCAGACAGGTCAGAGCTACTTAGTGATGTCCTGTCTCAAATTAAAACAAAACAAACAAACAAACAAACAAACAAAAAGAGTATAGTCCCAGCACTTGGTAGACTGAGGCAGGAGTACAAATTCAAGGTCAGCCTGGGCTACACAGGAGACCTTGTCCCCAAAAAAAGGAATAGTTCCTACCAGAAGAGCCTTTGTCACACCAAGAAAACACGTATTCTTTTACTCCACAGTGAACATCTGCCCTGTATCTGTTGATAGCCACACTGTGATTACCAAAAATCATTGAAAAAGAAAGTGTTAAGTCCCAAAAGTCAGACAGCAATTCAGTCAGATGAACTCCTGTCGGGTTGAAAGTGTTAGAATTGTTTTAATTAATTAGTTATTTTAAAGTGCCATTTAAGCTGGGCTTAGTGGAGCACACCTCTAATTCAAATCACTCGGGAGGCAGAGGCAGGCAAATCTCTGTGAGTTCTAGGCCAACTTAGTCTACATAGGGAGTTTTGGGAAAGCCGGGGCTACATGATGAGACCCTGTCTCTGAAAATAAATATATATTATGCCATTTGAGGGTTTTATACAGTATTTTTTTAAAAATGTTTTATTATATGCATGTGAACAGGAACACTTGAGTGCAAGATGCCCACAGAAGCCAGAAGGCAAAATGTGGACTGTCCTGAAAACCCTGGGGGAGAATGGTCTATGTAAGCTATCTGGAGGATCGGGTGTCGGGGTCCTTCTGGCTTCTGTGGGCATCTTGCACTCAAGTTATAGACATTTGTGGCTGCCTGATGTGGATGCTGGGAACCAAACTTGGGTCTTCCTTAGGAACAGTATGTGCTTTTACCAGCTAAACCATCTCTCCAGCCCCCTCCCTATATAGTATTTTTCTCAAGTCTCACAATTTTGATCTTTAACAATAAATGGCAGCAGATACAATTTAAATGTTTCTGCTACCTTTTTTTTTGGGGGGGGGTGTACCATTGTTGGGGATTGGGCCCAGGACTTTTGCATGCTAGACAAGTGTCTTTTATATACATCCCAGCCCTGATACTAGGTGTTATAAAAGGATCCAAAGGGCCGGGGCGGTGGTGGTGGTGGTGGTGGTGGTGGTGGTGGTGGTGGTGGTGGTGGTGGTGGTGGTGCACGCCTTTAATCCCAGCACTGGGAGGCAGAACCAGGCGGATCTCTGTGAGGTCTACAGAGTGAGATCCAGGATAGGCATCAAAACTACACAAAGAAACCCTGTCTTGTAGTGGGGGGATCCAAAGGGAGGCTGGAGAGATGACTCGGCTGTTAAGAGCACAGGTTGCTCTTTCAGAGGATTCAGGTTTGATTCCCAGAACCCATGTGGCAACTCACAGCCATCTGTAACTCCGCTCCCAGGGAACCTGACACCCTCTTCTGGCCGCTGCTGGCACTTCATGCATGAGGTGCACAGACATACATACAGGCAGAACACTCATACATGTAAATAAAACTAAAGGGGGAAATTGTAAAAATTTTAAAAAAGATTCAAAGGGAAGAAAAACCCCCACTGACATAAAACCAACCCAAATAATGACAGGTATCTAGGTAGCCTAGTTTAGCTGGGACCTGGAAAAGAACAGATCAGGTTTACTAGAGCACCCTGTGGAAACATGATGCCACCCCAGTCACACTTGGCTTCCTGCTCCCACACGTGTGCCCGCCAGGAGGCTGTCCAAAGGCTGTTACTAATGTCCTGTGTTTACCACTTGATGACCCGCCCATGCAAGAGTCCACCTCTCCAGAGTAGGCAGCTTCAAGCTGGCCTTCCAAGTCGAGTGACCCACGGGATCTCACAAAGCACTGCTTCCTTTTCTGCTGCAACCCCAGGGAGCACAGGAGACAGAGCAGAAGATGTGCACAGCTTGGGTTCAGGCGCTGCTGTCTGCTCAGAAGGCAGCTTCTTTTATAGGAGGTTTTGGCCAAATTCGGAGTTTTTATGGTGTGCATACACATGTAGAGACGTGCACAGCATGAGTGTGCAGCCAGTGTGAGACTACAGACAGGCAGCCTGACCCAGGTCACATTCCACCCAGGGATGGGCCAGGCAGGTTTTCAAGTACAAAACTTCAGACTCAGAGACACACGGGAGGTTCCATTACACCCTAGAGCTGACTCTCACAAGATGAAGGAGAATAACACCTACATGGAACATGAGATGTTCTGAGAGGCAGCATAACTACACGGATGCTTTAAAAAGAACCCCCCCTCCCCCAGACAGTTATTTTTGGAGAAGTGAATAAAATTCTATCAGAAAGCAATGTCCTAGGAGGCATGGATGTAGAGGTGATGCGGGAACCCAGCTGTGGCCATGGTTTATCTCCATTTATAAACATGGAATCAGAGAACTAAATGACTGCCATGTTGCTGTTGATGTCTTACTGGCAATCCTTTGTCTTCCAGGGAGAGGCTCCTTCAAGGTGGTATCCTGCTGCTGTTGCTTCCCAAGGCCTTGACCAAGCATAGCCCCTTTAAGGGCAGGACCACAGTGATTAGCTGGCCTGACACACTCAGCTCTCTGCCTTTTTGTGCCTTTCATTCTCCCCCCCCACCCCCCATTTTCCTTTGCTTAAATTCTGACTAGTAACTTGTAAGAAGGAGAGGTATTCCCTGGTGTGCTGGCTCTGTCACTCACCAGCTCAGCCCTGTTCCCTTCACAGGCCTGGTATGTTATAGGGATTGGCCACTTGCCTGCCACCAACCAAACCAGCATGGCAGGAGGTGAAACCTATTACTTTGAGTGGCCAAGTAATACATTTTCTCTAAAGAAAATGAGAAGGACCCTCTTTGTGACTCATGACACAAATCAGAATGAAGAACCCCCTCTGTCCTGCCTACATCTGCTGATAACTGGGGTACTTAGGCCATGCCCTACCAGGGTGGGAGGGGTCCAGCATCACTCTTGTGACCACTAGGTGCCCTCAGGTGAGCGAGCACTCCAGGAGCCCATGTAGCAGTAGAAGCCCCAGGTAGGCAGGAGCCAGTGGCTGGGTTCCGTGACCGTCTGTAGATACCCTGTTGGAACTTACCCAGACCTGCTGATTTACAGCTGTGGGTGGCAGGATAGGCCTTTCTGCTTGGCCATCTGAGTAGGTGTACTCCATTGGTGAGCTTAAGGATCCTTGATGACTTACCAGCTCTCATCAGTTCCTCTTCAGATGCTGTTTCACGTCAGTGGGCTGTACTATGCCCTGTACTTCCTAGCTACATTCCTGATGATTGCATATAAAAGTAAGTTCTGAGTGCCAGGCCCATCAAAGAAATTGTGCCCCTAATACGCTCATCTGAGTTCTGGCTGTATGTGTGTTCCTAGGTCAGGTTTTCAGCTATCCTGGTAACTATCTGGTCCTGGATCTGGTCCTCTTGCTTCTGATGGGGATTCTCGAGGTAGCTCGACTATACCTAGGTGAGTTGGCTGTGAAACCATAAAATGCTTGTGATCCCATAGGTGTTCTTTCAGACTTTCTGAACTTTTAAGTATTAATCGTTGTATAGTGTGGGTCTTGGAGACATTTTCGTTCAGGCAGCTTTGCCAGGTGCTTTGCAGAGTCGCCTATGGAGTCACTAAGTATTAAGAGTCACCTATGGAGTCACTAAGTATTAAGCTTTTGTTCAGAAGCTATGCTCCAAGGATAGACAGGTGACATCCTCCTGTCTGGAAGGATGTGTGGACTGCAGCTGTCCTCAGACCAGAAGCCCAGCCTAAAATAGGGCTCCACAGTGCTCCCCTCACCTGCCCTCATCCCTATTGCTTTCGGCAGTCAGGGAGAAAGTCTGGTAGAGAGGGAGTCTGGAGTATTTGCCAGATCCCTGCAAAGACAGGGGACCCTGCCTCCCCAGCACACTTTGTCACATCAGGTCCCACCTTGAGGTCACTCTTAGCCAGTTGCCTCTTTATTTTATTTATTTATTCGTGTATTTATTTATAAGACAGTCTTATGTAACTAAGGCTGGCCTTGAACTCCTAATCCTTCTGTCTCTTCCTCCTGAGTGTTGAAATTGTAGGCATGCATCAGCATGTCCAGTTTTTATGCATTGGTAGGCTCAAACCCAGGGCTCACGAATGCTAGACAAGCACTGTATCCCCATCCCTTCCCTTTTTTCTAAGTCACACAGTTCATTTAGATAAGGGTTAGGGTTCTTCCTCCCAGAGCTGGCTGCAGTGATGGGCACATGTCTAGGTCCCTAGCTCTGCCCCTGCTCTTTCCTATACTCAGTTCCAGACGTGTAAATAAGGCGTCTCATCCAGGTACATGGCACTGTCAGGCTCTGATCCCTCTCTTTTGATTGGATCTGGAACCTTCCCTCCCCCTCTGCTGGGAGTGGCAAGTATCCTCTCTGCTCATCTTAGACAGAGCCCCAGTGTCTGCTGCCATGGACTGTGCTGGATGGAGTTTGTACAGCTTTCGTAGTAGGCAGTGCTGCCCATGGGGTGCAGAGACTGTCACCACATCAATAAAGAGTCAGGCCAACCCTTTACAGTGCCCTGTAGGGGGGCTGTCAGCATTGGACCTCTCCAAGCACTTGGCATTCAGCAGGCCCTTAAGCACTCCCCACCACTAGAATCAGCATAATCAGACACCCAGGGTTAGGGTCCGAGAACCTTCAGATTTCCCCAGCATCTGGGGTCAGCAGACGCTCAGGCACCTCTGGCAGCTGGTCAGCTATTGGCAGCTCCAAGTTGGCATTTTCCATGACTGACCCATTTGTTTGTAATGTTTTTCATAAGTATTCATGAAATTTTCCAGAACCAACTTGCCTTAGCCCAGAGTAAAATATTTTTAGATATTTTAAACAAAATCCTTTTGATCCCACTTGGATTTAGAAAAAGGTGGCAAATGCCCACAGTTTTAAAACCACACTGTGTCTCAAGAGTACAGAATCCGAGATTGACCCGTTGCTGACGTGGAGTGGCCTGAGAGGGCAGTTTTCCCGAATCCTGTGACTTCATTGACCCTTAGCAAGCACAGCACCTGGAGCTGGGCAGCTGGTGGGGTGTCCTGTGGCCCCTGCCTCATTCTCATCTGTGCTCTTTTCCAGGCACGAAAGGCAACCTGACCGAGGCTGAAGTGCCGCTGGCTGCCAGCCTGGCATTCACAGCACTCAGTGGCCTCCTTTCTGTTCACTTCCTGCTCTGGCAGACCTTGGTACTGTGGATGGACTCGGTCCTCAGCACCATTCTCCTGGTGCTGCATGGGCTGGAGGCTGGCTTGCAGGTGGTGGTCATTGCTGACTTCATCAGGTAGACAGACCAGGATAACCTACAGAGCAGTGCTCCTCAGCTTCCAGTCAACTCCTTTGCTCCCAGACACAAAGGGTATCTTTTTTTTATTGATTGTCTGTAGATGGATGTAAATGGTTTGTAAATCTTTTTTAGTGAGGGGTGTACGGGAACCAGGGAGGGACAAACTTAGGAGCCTAGATGTCCTCATGTCATGTGGCTGGGGTCCTGGCTGTAGCAGCAGGACCACCAGTGATTGCCAGGCCAGTGGAAGGCAAAGCCCTTCAGGAAGTCAACATCTGAGGGCAGCCCAGAGCTCCACCCTGTCTCAGCCCCAGACAGCAGCATCCTGGCAGAAGGACTTGGCTCTGTTGCTCTGTCACCATGGGTTTTCTCACAGGAATGACTGACTTCCGTGCTTCCCACACTGGCCCTGCTTCTTGTTCTGAGAACGGCCTGTACCGTTTCCAGGCCTTGGTTCAGGCCTGGGATCACTCTGGAGCTGCAGGATGGCAGGCCCTGTGTTCCAGTGTCCCCCCAATTTGGCTCCCCATAAGGCCAGCACTGAATAAAACTCTCTAGTTTCCAAAAGGAAACAAAAGCAAGTATATACCAGGTGTGGTGCCACACAAACACCTTTAATCCCAGCACCCAGGAGGCAAAGGCAAGCCTGTCTTTGTAAATTCAAAGCCAACCTGGTCTACATAGTGATTGCAGGTCAGCCAGGGTTACATAGTGAGACTTTGTCTTTAAAAAAAAAAACAAAACACACACACACAAAAGCAAAAGTAGGGGTGGGTGGGGCTGAAGAGATGGCTCAGAGGTTAAGAGCACTGGCTGCTCTTCCAGAGGACCCAGGTTCAATTCCCAGCACCCACATGGCAGCTCACATCTGTCTGTAACTCCAGTTCCAGTGGATTTGACACCCTCACACAGATATACATGCAGGCAAAACACCAATGCACATAAAATAAAAATAAATTTTTTAAAATAAACAGGCCAGAGAACTGTGTGTGTGATGTTACCTCAGCTCCTTTCGGTGGGGTGGAGGGGTGGAGGGTGGTTTGTAGGGGACAGAGACAGAATGGAAGAACAGCGTTTAGCCTGGGAGTCTGTCCCAGTCCATTAAACTGTAGCTTCTGTCGAGTGCCACCTGAGTTCCGTCTCATCTCTTGCTTTTCTATTCCTAGCCCATTTTTTCTTAAGAAGTATTTAAGCAGTTTTTTTTGAAACAGATTCTTTCATTTGTTTCTGTTACGTGTTGTCTGTTTGTGATACTATGCCTAATTATCTAGTTTCTCTTTTAAAAAAAAATAAATAAGTAGTTATGCTGTCGTGAGTTTGTCTTAATTATAACCACCTACCTTCCCCCAGGGTCCAGTAGAGAGGAGCACATCCTGTTGCCTCTTCTCAGCTCTGTCCTGGGACTCGCCCTGTACTTTCTACCTCTCTCTACCCCAGGAACTACCGAGAAGCTCCCTGTGGAGTGTGTTGAGAGTGGTAGGTTGCTGGGCCATCCAGGACCTTCTCTGGGACCAGGGGCCCGTCTGTGCTCATGGGTCTTTGGCTGATTTCCTTTAACCCATATCTCCCAGAGACCATGGTAAATACCAGGATGGCCTGGAGACATGCTCTCCCTGTCCCACAGGCAGGCTTGGGAAGGACCAGTGATCTAGAAAGCCTAGGGGCACTTCCCTCTCCACTGGCCCTGTAGCTCAAGCAAGTCTAGTCTGGGTAATACAGAATGGGCTAAGGCTAGTGCATCTGGGGGCCTCAGCCACTCCCCGCACATCAAGTCAGGGCCTCAGTTGGGAAGGCAGCTTGTCACCTTCCCACAGAGTAAGCCAGAGTTTCAAGCCTTTAACAAGTGATATAATTATAATTCTACTCTTACTGGCCACATGGAGGTGGTATTTCAGGTGGCCCAGAGTGGACATCAGCTACAACCAACAGCTTGGGCTACCTGGAAACAAAGTCAGTGAACACTGGTAGCAGCTCTAGGGAGCCCCGCCTGAGCTGCCTTACATGTTTCCCACACCACCCTTACCCAGCTCTGCCCAGGAATGTCAGGGCCAGCACATGCACCTGCCCCTCCCTTTACACAGCTGAACACTTGACCCCTGCTTTCTGGGCCAGGGCAAGGTCACAGGCAGAGCAAGATTGGGCCAGTTCTGTGAGGTCAGCAGTAAGGGCTGGGACCCAGGAAGCCTCTCTGGGGTTCATCAGGAGCTGGGCCTGGAGGACCAAGTCCACCTCTGCCACCCAGCTTACCCGTGGTGTCCCAGACAGAGTGTATCAGGAGGGTCAGTGCTGCTGGCCCTATGTACGGAGCAGAGCGCTCAATGCCCTAGGAAGTGAGTGCTAACTGCCCACTCAGGACAAACATGCCAGGGCCCTGCCTTCTGGGACTGTAGCCTGGGCCCCTGACTTCCTGGCAGCACCCATTTCCTCTGTCCCAACTCAGGGAACAATAGCCGGGACCTTAGGGTCCCTTGTTCACATCAGGGCAGTACCCTTGGCTAGTGGGCCATAACTCCATTTGTTTCCTCCTAGCCAGCCAGTTGACTGCTCTAAATTCACCCATTCTTGGCCCGAGCTGTCAGCAGAGTGGGCAGGGTATTCTGGAAGTCAACACGGTGGTACAGGTAACTCTCCATAAATAGCCCATCCCTCAGGGGATGCTCCAGCTGGACAGACTTTAGGAGTTCCTATATGTGAAGGAGGGAGAGGCCCCCACCCAGGAGGCCTAAAAGCTCTCAGACTCAAAAGCCTTGAACCCAATATCCCAGACCCCAGACTGAACCACTGAAGAGCTCTAGCTCTGTCCCAGTGCAACCTGGGGGTGGAGGGCACCTGATGGGGGCCTTGTTGAAAGCCCCGCACGGCTTGCAGCCCTCATAAGCTTCATCCAGTACTGCCCCTGCAGGCCGGTCCAGGCCCCCACCTGCTGCGGCAGGTTAGCCAGTTAGAGCAGCTGGGGCCGCACCCTGCACTTCAGGCCCAGGTGCGAAGGGGCCCCAGGTGCTTTGGGGACCGCTGGGAGGACAGATGGAGGCGAGGGAGGCGGAACTGTGCTGGCGGGAGGAGGGTGGGGGGAGTGGTGCCCCAGGCCCGCCCCCTTCCTTCAGCCTCCCGGGTGCCCACTCCCGGGTGACTCGGTAACCTGTCGCTCAGGTTCCTCCTCTCCCAGCCCCGCCCCGGCCTATCCGGCCCAGCAGAGGTCCCGCCTGTCCGGGGAGAGAGAGCTCCACTGCCGCCGAGGCTCTGACAGACGGCCGGGCGGACAAACTGACCTAGGAGACTAGCCAGGCGCCGGCGCTGGCTGCCGGAGCAAACAGGTGAGCGCTTCAGCCAGGGAGTTTGCCAAGCTGGGTCTCAGTTTCCCAGAGTGGTCATGGGATGTGGATCTCTGGCCCGAGACTCTGGGTCGGGCGTTGGGTTTGGAGGGCAACCCAGCTGAGGACACCTGAGTGGGAGGTTTGGGATGATCTGGATCGCGGGACTCTGGGGACAGCTAAGTCTGGGTTTGGGGCTGCGGGTGGGCCGTAGGAACTTGGGAGAGAGGCTGGGCCTGAGTCTTCTTTGGACTTGTAGCCCAAGAACCGCTCGGCTGAGGCCCGGTCGGTCCAGCGGGCGGCGGCCAATGTTCAATGATATTTTTAAGCCAGTGGTGTGTGACTCACTCGCCCTGGTCCCGGCCCCCTCCCAGCCCTGGGGCGGATGAGGGGAACCTGGCAGTTGACAGGAGAGGTGGTGAGGACGGGAGGCCCTTCATTCCATCCAGCAGGCAGGACCTCCTTCAGGGTCTGACTCTGGAGTGCGCATACCACCCAGTGCCTGAAGGTTGGCTTTTCCTGCCTGCCTGAGCCCAAAAGAAACCCACAGCCAGGAAAACATCAGTCTGGGTCAGTCTCCAGGTCAAAGTTGGGGTGTGGAGTCTCAGGGGTAGCAGGGAGAAGCTGGAAGTAGATCCTATGGTGATGGGAGATCAACCAGTGGGAGGGCCTATGGACATCCACAGCTTGGCTGCCCAAGGTCCCTGGGACTGACAAGTCTGTGCTCCCACATGAAGGTATGCCCTGAGGCAGGGAAGGGGAGGCATGTCCACAGATCATCTCTGCTGTCTCCCCTCTGCAGCCTTCCTTGGCTGTTGAGGGAGGCAGGCCACTGCTGGGCCCCTCCCACCCTGGACTGTGGTCCTAATTGTGCATAGACCTCTACTAGACCTGTCTGTTAACCGGGACTGGTTGGCCCGTCACTCCCACCCAGCCTGCCTGGACCTCTTCTGGTGCACCCATCCCCTCCCACCAATAGCTTTCCAGTTTATCTCAGCCTCTGTTGCTCCCCCCTGATGATTCCTGAGCTTTGTTCCCAGAGTAGGACCCAGCCAGGACCCAAGGGACTCCCCCATTCCATTCCAGGGCCACACCCAGCTCCCACGAGGACAGCCAAGAGCCCAGGTGACTAAGCTGACCCCTCCCCAAGGTCACTCAGCATGTAGAGCTGGAATTTGAACTTGGAGCCAGTTCTTCCACCCTCCTTGCCCTGCCAGGGCCTCCTCCCCGTCCACTGCAGAACCTACCTACCAAACACTCCAGCATGCTGGGCCTCCCTTCAACCCGGAAAATGGCTACAGTAAATCAGTAAAACACCTACTGGGCCTGGGTGTTCCGTCTTCACCAGCAGTGGATTATGTAGATTTCCTGTCCCTCACCCACCCCACCCCCCTTCAGCTGTAGGCGCCTCCTGGGAGTGAGCCTTTTGCAGGCTAGAGGTAGCCCGGTGACATCCCTCCTACCTAGGCCTAAGGTCCTGGCCTAGATTCCCCCAAGGGCAGGGCTGCGTGTCCGAGCCTGTTCAGAGTCTGTGTGCCTTCAGGCCTGGGTCTCTAACAGTTTGTTTTGCCCTGGTGTGTGTATTCCTGGCCCCACGTGCTTGGTGCCCTTGGCTGAGCTAGCCAGGAATCCCATTAAGCAAACACTAGAACTCACCTACTGAGGTCATGAGCATTCCGGACATTCTCCATGGATAGGTGGACCTAGAAATCTGGCCCAGCCCCTTCTCACAAGCCAGGACCTGGGGTGTGGGTAGGAGTGCAGCAAGAGAGCTGGTCAAGCTAAGGCCTACAGTCCTCACCTCCTGGGAGCCCACCCCTCAAGACCTGGTCAAACCAGAAAGTACTAGAATACTACAGGCCTGCACCTGAGCCTTCATACCAGCATCCTGGCTGGTGGCCTTACCCCAGCATACTCAAATGCTAAAGCTAAAAGAGATGGTGGCCTTGCTGATAACATCAGACAGAGGTAGACTGTATGAGCTGGCCATAGAGCCCCAGAAGGACAGCCAGAAATGCCGTCTACCTGTCCCTCCAGGGGCATGAAGGTAGCCTATCACTGAAGGCTCCTCCAGCCCTCATTTCATGTCAGGCTTGCCCAGGCCACCAGCTTCTGTTATGTTCAGAGAAGGGTCCAGGTCTAGGATATAAGGAAAGTTTGCTCATACTGATGGTCATGCCTCAGTTTCCCCAAAATGTAGTTCGGAGAGGTCAGGGCTGAGAAGTCTATTCATGGAGGGGCCTTGCATGTGGTCGCCTGTGTTTGTACTGAGGAGGCCAACCACCCCAAAACTTCTGCCCTGCAACCACCCTCTCCGGGGTCACCCAAGAGCTGGCCTCCTTGCTGGATCTGGAGGAGCTGTCTCCTGTGGGCATGTCCACATGTATATGTAGGGGTCTCTTGGAGTGAAGCCTGGGGTAGGGAAGGAGTAGTGGGGTCTCTCTATACTTGGTGCCCTCCTGGGTGTCCAGCCTTACCCTCCCCTGCTATCCTCTCTCACTTCCTCGGGGTGTTTGTTTGTTTTTTCAGGACAGGGTTTCTCCGTGTAGTTTTGGTGCCTGTCCTGGATCTCTGCTCTGTAGGCCAGGCTGGCCTCGAACTCACAGAGATCCGCCTGGCTCTGCCTCCCGAGGAGTGCTGGGATTAAAGGAGTGTGTCATCAGACTTCCTCAGGGTTTTTGAAGGAGCTGTTCCCTCTCCTCAGAGTAATCCTCCCCCAGCCTCTCCTTCAAAGCCTCCCCGACAGCTTCTAGGAGCATCCCTGCAGAGAATCAAAGGTCTGAGGCCACCAGCAACAGTATGGGTCTGAAGGACTCTGCTTCCTGGGGATCCCCTGAGGAGTCCTGCCAGGCAGGGAGGTTCTAGTTCCTGGACCAGGAATAAGAAAGGAGACCCAGGCATAGCCTGCCTGGCCAGGAGAAAGTGTCAACTGAGCTCCTCTGTCCTCAGGTGGAAGCCAGGACCTGGGCTCTAGACTCCAGCCAGACTGAGGTCTGTCGACCTTGACACTGGCCACCACTGGGGACACCATGAGCCAGTCAGGGTCCATGAGCTGCTGTCCAGGAGCTGCCAAGTAAGTGTCCTACCTCCCCTCAAGTACCCCGGGTGTGAGTGTGTGTGTGTGTGTGTGTGTGTGTGTGTGTGTTTTCACACAGAGACTAGAAGGGAGTATTGAATCTCCTGGAGCTGGAGTTACAGGCAGTTATATGTATGTGGTGTGTATATGTGTGCTGTGTGTGTGTGCGTGAGCCTTGCCCTCACCTGCCTCTCCCCCTCCAGCGGCAGCCTGGGCCGGTCTGATGGTGTGCCCAAGATGAGCGCGAAGGACTTGTTTGGTGAGTGAAGTTTAAGGACAGCATGGACTTAAGGAAGATGAATGTGACCACGGTGATTCATCCCTGCTTGGCTCAAGGCTGAGCTCTAGCCTTGGGTCGTTCAAAGTGCCCAGAGGAGGCCTTTGGACCCTAATCCACTGAGAACTTTGGATGTCTATCTGCAAAACTCCCCAGCCACTGAACACTCTTTGCTATGCTGTAAGGGGAGAGGCCTTTACGAATAATTCAAGGAGCATTAATATTGATTCTCCTGTGCAGCCCTGCAACCCGATCGAGTAGGTGGGGTCAGATGGGACCCAGCTGCCAGGTATATGCTCCAGGGGACCAGGCTCCTTCTGCCCAGCCATGCCCCTCATTTGTGCCTCTGGATGCTGGATGCTAGATGCTAGAAGCTGGAGGCCTGGAAAGCAAGAGTTCCAGAGAGTGGGCCGTGTTCCGATGGTAGCTTGTAGGATAGGGAAGCCCTGGCCTGGACTCCTTCCCTAGGGAAGTGGACAGCCTCCATTACATAAGACTGAGTTTCCTGCCCACACCCAAACAAACCCTCAGTGAGAGGCTGCCCCCCACCCCCAACATGCTCTGAATAAGTCTCTGTCTTCTGAAGCCTCAGGTCCCCAGGGGTCCTGTCATAGGGCCAAGCCAGAGGGCCTCCTGTGGATCCCTCTTGTCCCCACAGGAGCCTCAGTGCTACTTTCCAGCCTGCATCCTCCCTAATGGCTGTGAGGGGTTCAGAGAGCAGCACCCTCATCTCAGTTCTCCTCTGTGCCTCCTGGGGGTCAAGTCCCACTAGACTGGGCCCTACTCTCTGGGGTGCATGACATCTGTCTCTCCAAACAGAGCAGAGGAAGAAGTACTCCAACTCCAACGTTATCATGCATGAGACGTCGCAGTACCATGTCCAGGTGAGGATCAGCAAACTCCCCCTCTTCCCTTCGTTCCTGGGACAGGTAGAGAAACTGAGGCTCAAGGAGAAGTGGGAAGGGAGAGCCAAGGACTGCCCCTGCTGGTCTTGGACCCAGCCAGGATGGGGACACAGCTTTCCTTAAGGCTGAGGGCGTTCATAGTGGAGCCTGTGTGGGGCCTGCTCTAGAAGTTGGTGACCGTGGCCCACACCACCCATGTCACTATGTAGCCCAGAAAAGACCATGGAAGGAAGTTGTCATCTTGGCCCCAAAACAAGGAACTGCACTGGGAGGAACGTGCTGGAACAAAGACACCCTTTATTGAGTGCTACAGGGAGCCTGGAGAGCACTGCTGAGTCTAGACATAACCTGTGCCCTTTGACCAGCTGCCAGCTTGAGTGGCCCTTCTCATCACTTTTAATTTGCCCCAAGCATTCAAGAACTGTCTTTTAAAATGTCCTGCCCGGGCCTGGGGGCGGGCTGGCTTCCTGGCCATAGCCTGAGCTTGTAGGATCATGAAGAAAGACAGAAGGAAGAAGGGGAGCCCCGGAGTAGCCAGCACTGGCAGTGGGTCCCCTGTATTGCTGGCTCTCCCCGGCCTCCTCACCCCACACAAGACCCATACCCCAATGTGAGGCAGGTTGCTGTCCTCGGGACCTTGCCTCCTTGTCTGTAGAATGGACCACAAGAGCCATCAGGAATCCCCATGGCTCCTCAGTCCTGCGGATCACCCACCTGGGCCAATGGGCTGTGACGTGGTGAGCGCAGCAGCTCAGTGTCCCAGGACAGGACTTGGAGGCACAGAGGGGTCACCTCTGGCCTCTTCCTCTGCAGACAGTGTGCCACCTTTCTCAGAAGGGGAACTTTGTCCTCCTTGGTGAGGAACTACCCGGAGCATCCAGCCTGGTTCCTGGACTTCAGTCCACACTGCTTACCTCTGCCCAGCTGTTGTGGGGACCTTTCCTGCCTGCTCAGAGGCCAGTGGAGCAGGGGTGTCATTAAGGTTTTTCTGCCCCTCTCCAATGGCTGAAAAAACAGTAGGGGGCCATTGAAGTTGTGCTTACTTCTTTTGACTTTGTTTTTTACAATAAATTAAGGGAGGGATGCAGCTCTGTTGCCATCACAGTGGGACATAGAACAGTTCCCCCACTCCTAGACTTCTCCACACCTCCTCGGGTTCAGTGCCACCCAACCCCAACCCCTAGCAATGCTGGTCCGTCTTGCATCCCCAACACTTGTCTTTTTGAAGACTATTGTCCTAAAAGGGAGATGCTGTAGTTCACAACCACCTTTGTTTATCGCTACGTGAACTTACTTTGAGAAAACCATGTACAGAGTGTGAGAAGACTTTCCTATCATCTCTTCCACGGCCCAGTCCAGGCTTTCCCCTACCACTGCCCTGCTTCAGGTATGCAGGGGTGCCCTGGCTTTATAGAAATATTTGTGCATATGGTTAGACATGTAGATTAGAAATAGCTTCCACTATGCTGAGCATAGTGGCACATGCCTTGAATTCCAGCACTTGGGAGGCAGAGGCAGAGGCAGTTGGATTTCTGTGAGTTCAAGACCAGACTGATCTACACAGAGAGTTCCAAGATTCTGCTTACATAGAGAGACCTTGTCTTTAAAAAAAAAAAAAAAAATCGGGGTTGGGGATTTAGCTCAGTGGTAGAGCACTTGCCTAGCACATGGAACCTCCTGGGTTCGGTCCTCAGCTCCAGGGGAAAAAAAAAAAAGACAAAAAAAAAAAAAAAAAAAAACTTCCTCCATTAGGTAATTTGTTAACTAAAGTGTGTCATTGTCTTTTGGTGAGCAGACACATTTGATTTTGGAGACATCTAGTTATATGCCCATTTTTCTTTTCTGGTTATTTATTAATCTCCAAAGACTTGTTGTCTAACAGTGAAAAATCCTTCCTGTGTTTTCAAGGTAGAGCAGTCTTTTGCATCTAGGCTCATGATCTAGGCTTTATTTTGTTTTATTTTTCTTTTCTTTTTTTTTTTTTAAATATTTTTTAAGGTTTATTTATTTATTATGCATACAGAGGAGGGTGCCAGATCTTATTACAGATGGTTGTGAGCCACCATGTGGGTGCTGGGAATTGAACGCAGGACCTCTGGAAGAACAGTCAGTGCTCTTAACCTCTGAGCCATTTCTCCAGCCCTTGTTTTATTTTTTGAGACCCTTTCTCTAAATAAATAAGCACATTGCTAGCATTTGATTGGTATTGAGTCAAATCTGTTATCAGTTAAGAAGAACTGGCATCTTAACAATATTTTGTGTTCCTATTCACAGATAAGGGATGGTTCTCCATTTATTAAGGCATTTTAATTTTTTTCATTTTTCAAGATAAAGTTCTCTATGTAACAGCCCTGACTGTCCTGGAACTTGCTCTGTAGACCAGGCTGGCCTCAAACTCAGAGATCTGCCTGCCTGGGAAGATTTCTTTAGTTTTTTTTAACAATGTTTTCTGGCTTTTATTGTGGGCGTCATATTTATTTTTAAATTCATTGGTTTACAAATGGTGTTATGAGAGGTTTTCCTAGTGCAATGGTTATTACATCATGTTTATCACATAAATCATCATATCGGGTTTTATTGTTGTTTGGTTTTGGTTTTGGTTTGGGACAGGGTTTCACTCTCTAGCCCTGATTGATCTGGAGCTTGCTATTTGGACCAGGGTGGTTTTGATAGAGACCCACCTTCCCCCACTCTCCTTGTGCTGGGATTGAAGGCATGTACCCCCACATCTGGCACAAATGGTATTGGTTTTGTTTTGTTACTTATGTTGTTGTTTTAATTTTTTTTGTTTTTGTTTTTGTTTTTGTTTTTCGAAACAGGGTTTCTCTGTGTAGCTTTGCGCCTTTCCTGGAACTCACTCTGTAGACCAGGCTGGCCTCAAACTCACAGAGATCCACCTGGCTCTGCCTCCCGAGTGCTGGGATTAAAGGCGTGTGCCACCACCGCCCGGCCTGTTGTTTTAATTTTTAAGATTTATTTATTTTATAGTATTTTGCCTGTATGTATGTATGTGTAGCACATGTATGTCTGCTCCCATTGGAGGGCATCAAATTCCCTGGAACTATAGTTTCAGACAGTTGTGAGCTGCCACGTAGGTGCTGGGAATTGAACCAGGGTCCTCTGCAAGAACAAAAGGTACTCTCAACAACTGAGCTGTATCTCCAGCCCCTTTTATTTTATTAGTTAGTTAGTTAGTTAGTTAGTTAGTTTGTTTGTTTGTTTATTCAGAGCTGAGGACCAAACCCAGGGCCTTGCACTTGCTAGGCAAGCACTCTACCACTGAGCTAAATCCCCAAGCCCTATTTTTTTGGTTTTTCAAGACAAGCTTTCTCTGTATAGTCCTGGCTGTCCTGGAACTCACTCTGTAGACAAGGCTGGCCTCGAACTCACAGAGATCCGCCTGGCTCTGCCTCCCAAGTCCTGAGATTAAAGGCGTGCACCACCACCACCTGGTTGATTTTTTGAAATTATAATTACACCATTTCCCCTTCCCTTTGCTTCCTCCAAACCCTCCCATTTACCTATTCTAGCTCTCTTTCAAATCCAGGACCACTTTCTTTTCCATTAATTGTTGTTACATATACATATATACATGTATATATTCCTAAATATACAACCTGCTCAATCTATACAATGTTGCTTGTATGTATGTTTTCAGGGCTGACCATTTGGTGCTGGATAACCAGTTAGTGTGCTCTTCCCTGGGGAAGACTGTTTCTCCTGCTCTCAGCATTCCTGGGTTGCCTGTAGTTCTTTGTGAGGGATTGAGGTGCAGGCCTGAGGGTTCCCCCATCCTCTTCGGCATGTCCACTGGTGTCCTACTGGTTACGTTCATGTTTGGGCAGTCATGTTGGTGAGACTTTCTGAGTGTAGCTTCTGACGTTACTAGGAGACAGTCTCACAGCAAACTCCCCGGTCCTCTGCTCTTACAGTCTCTCTCCCCCTCTTCTGCAATGTTCCCTGAGCTTTAGGTGTGGGCATGGTCGTGTAGATTTGTCGTAGGGACTGGGTGCCACAGCTCTGCGTTTTGATTGGCTGTGGTTTTTCTGTAATGGTCTTCTTTTGTTGCACAGAGAACTTTCCTTGTTGAAGGGTGAGGACTACACTTATTTGTGGGTACAAGGACAAATATTTAGAATGTAGTTAGGGATTATGCTGATGTAATAAAGTGGACGTTGTAGTTTCTCCTCCAAGATCCGTGACTTTACTAGTCCTGGGTAGAGGCCAGGTTTTCACTACCAGGTATGACTTCCCTCCTGTTAATAGGATCTTAAGCCCAATAGAGAGCTGTGGTGACAACCAAGGAACGTGCTCCACAGTGTTGTTTTTTTGCCTTTCAGTTACCTGCTGTTTAAGGAGGCAGAGGCAGGTGGGTCCCTGTGAGTTTGAGGCCAGCCTGGTCTACAGAGTGAGTTCCAGGACAGCCAAGTCTATATACAGAGAAACCCCTGTCTCAAAAAAAAAAAAAAAAAAAAAAAAAACCCAAGAAACAATAAGGGTTGGGAATTTATCTCAGTGGTAGAGCGCTTGCCTAGCATGCGCAAGGCCCTAGGTTCGGTCCTCAGCTCCGGGGGGAAAAATAAATAAATAAATAAGCAAACAGCTGGGCATGATTGCACACTCCTTTGTTCTCAGCACTTGGGAGCCAGAGGTAGTTCAAAGCCAGACTGACCCACATAGTGATTTCCAGAACAGCCAGGGCTATATAGAGAAACCCTGTCTCTTAACAAAAAAGAAGAAGCAAACAAAATGTATTAGCCTACTGAGTATGGTGGCACAGCCTATAATCTCTTAGCACTTAGCAGGTAGAAACAGGAGGATTAGGAGTTCAAGGCCAGCTAATTGTACTCCAGCCTCCACAGGCACCTGCACTCATGTGCACATACCCCCACACAAATCCACACACCTACACATAATTAAAAAATAATTTTTAAAACATATTTAAAAATGGTTTGGGCCTGGAGTGGTGGCTCAGTGGCTAAAAGCACTTACTGTTCTTGTAGTGGACCTGGGTTCGATTCTCAGCGCCCACATGGCAGCTCACAAGCACTAGCAACTTCAGCGCCAAGGGACCTAGTGCCCTCTTCTGGCCTCCATGGGCTGCTGCATGCACATGGCACATCGGAAGGGCAAACACACACACACACACACACACACACACACACACACACACATGAACACGCACAGGACAGTACATAAACAAACAAATGGATGGGTTAATTAATTAGCTAATTAATTTAAAAATTAAATTTCGCCGGGCAGTGGTGGCGCATGCCTTTAATCCCAGCACTTGGGAGGCAGAGGTAGGCGGATCTCTGTGAGTTCGAGGCCAGCCTGGACTACCAAGTGAGTGTCAGGAAAGGCGCAAAGCTACACAGAGAAACCCTG
This sequence comes from Peromyscus maniculatus bairdii, assembly GCF_049852395.1. Classification (NCBI taxonomy): domain Eukaryota; kingdom Metazoa; phylum Chordata; class Mammalia; order Rodentia; family Cricetidae; genus Peromyscus; species Peromyscus maniculatus. Next base: position 151,696,211 of record NC_134852.1, read on the forward strand.
TCTCGAAAAACCAAAAAAAAAAAAAATAAAAATAAAAAAATAAAAATTAAATTTCACTTTTTTAGATAGGCTCAGGTTTTCCTGGACCTTGCTATGTAGACAAGACTGGCCTTGAACTCAGAGATCCACCTGCCTCTGCCTTCTGAGTGCTAAGATTGAAAGAGTACACCACCATGACCAGCACTGAAATAAATAATAATTTTTAATGGAACTGAGGATATGGTTCAGTGGTGGAGTAGTTGCCTAGCATACATGAGGCCCTGGATTCAATCCTTGGTACTGCAGAAACAAAAAAGATACTTTAGATGTGTTCATAGGCTGACTTGCTAAAATTTCATTGAAGACTTTTAAATTTTTTATTATTTATTTATGTGTAAATGGATTTTTCTTTGGACTGCCAGCTCACAAAAAAAAAAAAAGAAAAAAAGAAAAAAAACATGAAGACTTATTATCAATTATGGAAGCTCAGCCTTTGCTAAGGCTTGTTCCTAACTAGTTTTTATAACTTAACCCATATTTTTTAATCGATTTTTAAAAATAATTTATTTTTTATTTTTTAACATTTATTTATTATGTATACAGTGTTCTGTTTGCATGTATCCCTGCAGGCCAGAAGAGGGCACCAGATCTCATTACAGATGGTTGGAGCCACCATGTGGTTGCTGGGAATTGAACTCAGGACCTCTGGACAAACAGCCAGTGTTCTTAACCTCTGAGCCATCTCTCCAGCCCAAAATAATTTATTTTTATTTTATGTGTTTTGCCTGCGTGTATGTCTGTGTGAGGGTGTCAGACCTTGGAGTTACAGACAGTTGTGAGCTGCCATGTAGGTGTGGGGAATTGAACCTGGGTCCTCTGGAACAGCAGTCAGTGCTCTTAACCACTGAGCCATCTCTCCATCCCCAACCGATATTTTTTTATGTGGCTCAGTTAGTTACCTTTACTCTGTGCTTCCCATACCGCTCCCTCTCTGGCTGGTTGGCGACTCTGTCTTCTTCCCAGAGCTATCTCTCTGGCCTGAAGCCCTCCCTGCCTCTACCTCCTGCCTAGCTATTGGCCATTCAGCTCTTTATTAGACCAATCACAGCAACACATCTTCACATAGTGTACAGGAATATTCCACAACATTCATATGTATGTATGTGTCTGTGTATGTGCCCAAGGAGGTCAGAGAGGTGTCGGCTCCCTGAAGCTAGAGCTCCAGGCACCTGTGAACTTCCTGATGTGAGTGCTGGGAATTAGACTCTGGCCCTCCACAAGAACAGTATGTGCTCTTAACCACTGAGCTAGTTTGCCAGCTCTGAAGACATTTTTTTTTTTTTTTTTGGAATAAATGTCTCTTAGAGATGTTTATCTCAATTTTCTATATGATAACCATGGCATGTTTTGTTTTGGTCTTTTTGAGACAGAGTTTCTCTGTGTAGCCTTGACTGTTCTGGAACTGTAGACCAGATCTCAAGAGATCTACCTGCCTAGGCCTCCTGACTGCTGGGATCAGAGGGAGCGCCACCGTGCCTGGCCTTCGAGATTTCCTTTGTATACAGGTTTCATTCTCATGTCTGTATGATTTGTAATAATGTCTCTTCTTTTCTTTTGGTTTTTGAAAATCATAAGGGTATTTTTATTTGTTCATTTGGGTTTTTGTTGGTTTTCTTTCTGTGTTTTGTTTTTTTTTTTTTGAGCTGAGAATCGAACCCAGGGCCTTGTGCTTGCTAGGCAAGCACTCTCCCACTGAGCTAAATCCCCAACCCCTTGTTTTTGTTTTTTAATTATTACTATTATTATTGTAGTTTTTCTTTTCTTTTTTTTGTGTGAGTGTGAGTGTGTGTGTGTGTGTGTGTGTGTGTGTGTGTGTGTGTGAGAGGGGGGGGGTCTTTCAAATTAGCCCTAGCTAGCCTAGAACTTGCTACGTAGACCATGCTGTCTTTGAATTTGCAGTGACCCTCCTGCTTCCACCTGCCTCTGCTTCCCAGGGTGTTGTGATAGCAGGTGTACATCATCACCACCGCCTGCTTGGATATCAGTGTTGCCTCTAATTACCCTTGCTGAGGGGCTAACTTTGGACTTCATTAAATTTTCTGATTGATTGTTCGTTCACTAGTTTGTGGATTTCTGTCCTTAATTTCCTTCCTTCTATATACTTTGGGCCTTGTTTTATTGTGTTTTGCTTGCTTTGTTTGTTTAGTTTCAGGGCTAGTGATGGAAACCAGGGCCTTGTACATGCCAGACAAGATTCTACCACTGAACCACACACCCAGCAGGTTTTTCTAGCTTATTAAGGTAAAAGCTTAGATAATTGATCTTAAATGCTTAAAAAAAAAAACTAGTATATTCATTGAAAGCTAAAAGTTTTGCTGAAACATTAGTTTATCTCACAAATTGTGATATGTAAGTACATTGTAACTTTGTGGCTTCATTTTTTTATTTTGTTTTTCTTTTTTCTTTTTTTTTTTTTGTTTTTGTTTTTTTCCTTTTTTTTTTTCTTTTTGGTTTGAGACAGGGTTTCTCTGCGTAGCTTTGGAGCCTTTCCTGGAACTCACTCTGTAGCCCAGGCTGGCCTTGAACTCACAAAGATCCACCTGCCTCCACCTCCTGAGTGCTGGAATTAAAGGCGTGCGCCACCACCGCCTGGCTTTCTTTTCTTTTCTTTTCTTTCTTTCTTTTTTTTTTTTTTTTTAAGATTTTATTTATTTATCATGTATACAGTGTGTGTTCAGCCTGCCTGCCAGAAGAGGGCACCATATCTCATTGTACATGGTTGTGAGCCACCATGTGGTTGCTGGGAATTGAACTCAGGACCTCTGGAAGAACAGCCAGTGCTCTTAACCTCTGAGCCATCTCTCCAGCCCCTTTTCTTTTCTTTTTAAGACAAGGTCATACTATGCATCCCTGGCTGACCTGCAACTCATAGACCAGGCTGGCCTGGAATTCATAGAGAGCCACTTCCCTCTGTCTTCTGATTGCTGGGACTAAAGGCATGAGCCACTGACATTTGCCTGGTTATGACTTCATTTTTGACCCATAAGTTATTTTACGAATGTCATTCATGCATTCATTCATTCATATGTTTTTGAGGCAGGGTTTCACTCTGTAGCCCAAACTGGCCTGGAACTCCTGATCCCACTGCTCCCAAGTGTGAGGATTACTAACATCTATCCCCATGGCCAGCTTAGTTTTAATTTATTTATTTGATTGCTTTTGAGACAGGGCCCCATAGCTCCCAGACCAGCTAGCCTGGAACACTACATAGATGAAGAGGACCTTGAACCCCTGCCTCCTTGTCTTGTACCTTCCAAGTGTTGAGATTACAGCTTTGCCCCACCACACCCTGCAAAGTTTTTAGTACTGATTTCTACTCTCAGTCCCCTAAGGTCAACGAACTCTGTGATTCAGTCTTCTGGTGTTTCCTGAGTCTTGCTTCATCACCTAGCAGCATGATTTTGTTTGGTTAGTTGTATGGCTGGATTTGGTTTCCGTGTTTACTCTGCCTCACAGAAATGAAGACTTGTCTCCTGTCCCACTGTCTACTCATTGCTGAACCTGTCTGCAGCCACCAACCTGTACTAAACCTGCATCTGTGCAGATTACCTGCAACAGACTGCATCTGTTGTGAAGATGCAAACATATGCTTTTCAAGATGCCACCAATTTGTCAGTAGAGAGGCTTGGCAGGATGAGAGCAGCTAGCTGCTTCTCTGGGTCTAAACACACAAGTGTAGCTCACGGACAAGTAGGATAGGTGAAAAAGTCAATGGCCATCTCAATCCTGAAATAATAGTCTCTTTTTTTTTTTTTTTGAGTTTTCGAGACAGGGTTTCTCCGTGTAGCTTTGCGCCTTTCCTGGGACTCACTTGGTAGCCCAGGCTGGCCTCGAACTCACAGAGATCCGCCTACCTCTGCCTCCCAAGTGCTGGGATTAAAGGCGTGCGCCGCCACCACCGCCCGGCTCAATAATAGTCTCTTAAGAGTGTCAGTTTGCAATTTTTTTTTTTATTCAGTCAGACTTCATCTAGTTCACTGTCAAAAAGTTACATTGGGTCGGGGTGTGGTGGTACATGTCTTTAATCTCAGCACTTGGGAGGCAGAGACAGGCTTTTAAGTTACATCAGGGACTGGAGAGATGGCTCAGAGCACAGGACCTGGGTTTGATTCCCAGCATTCACATGGTGGTTTGCAACTATCCCTAACTAGTTCCAGGGGATCTGATGCCCTCTTCTGAAACCCACGGGCAGCAGACACTGGTGCACATTCACACATGCAGGCAAACACTCATACACTACATATGCATGCATATAGATATAGATATATATGTGTGTGTATATATAGTATTGTGTTACATGTCTGTAACACTATGTATGTGTATATGTGTATATACATATATATACACACACATTGTGTGTGTGTGTGTGTGTGTGTGTGTGTGTGTGTGTGTGTATGTGCGTTATGTCTCATGCCTGTAATTCCAGAAGCACTTAGAAGATAGAAATAAGAGGATCTCGCCACAAGTTCAAAGCCAGGCTGGACTACATAGCAATAACCTGTCAAAACAAACAAACAAAAAAACAGAAAAAAAAAGAGACTATTCCTCCTTTAAAACCAGGATTTTTTTTTCTCACTTGCCTTAATAAAGCTCCATTCATTCTGATGAAACAAATAAAAAATAAGTCCTGGCATAGTGTATACCTTTAATCCCAGAGCTCCACATGCAGAAGCAGGCAGATCTCTGTGAGTTCAAGGCCAGCCTGGTCTATATAATGAATTCCAGGAAAGTCAGAGCTACATAGTGAGATCCTGTCTCTAAAACCAAATAAAATAAAATAGCTGGGTGTGGTAGCACACTTCTTCCATTCCAGCACTTGGAAGGCAGAGGCAGGTGGATTTCGGTGAGTTCCAGGCTAGCCAGGGCAAAAATGAGACCCTGTCTCAAAATAAGCAAATAAAAAAATAAATAAAAATAAAAAGCTATTTATAAGCCGGGTGGTGGTGGTGGTGGTGGTGGTGGTGGTGGTGGTGGTGGTGGTGCATGCATGCCTTTAATCCCAGCACTCGGGAGGCAGAGCCAGTGCTGAGTTCGAGGCCAGCCTGGGCTACAGAGTGAGTCCAGGAAAAGGCACAGAGCTACACAGAGAAACCCTGTCTCGAAAAACAAAAACAAACAAACAAACAAAAAAGCTATTTATAACCCAGTGCGGTGGCACGCACCTGTAATCTCAGCTGTGAGTTGGTGTCTCTAGAAGAACAGTCAGAGCTCTTAACCACTGGGCCATCTCTCCAGCCCATGGTGTCTCAAAAACCTATAACAAAACCAAAACATTGTTTATCTTTCCATAGATTTTGTGCTCCTGTCCTTCCTCTGTTTTTTGGTTGGGTGTTATCTTTTTTTGGGGGGGGGCGGTGCAGGGGGATAGGGTTTCTTTGTGTAGCCCTGGCTGTCCTGAAACTCGCTCTGTAGACCAGACTGGCCTCGAACTCACAGAGATCCGCCTGTCTCTGCCTCCCAAGTGCTGGGATTAAAGGAGTGTACCATCACTCTTTATGTATATAAACAAAACTAAGAAGGGCTAGAGATGGCTTTTACAGAGGACCCAAATTTGGCTCCCAGCACCCACATCCGGCAGCTCACAACTGCCTGTAACTCCAGCTCCAGGGCTGACACCAGACACACACATGGTACACATACATACACACAGGTAGGCACACACATGGTACACATATATACACACATGTAGGCCAAACACTCATACACATAAAATAAAACTAAATTAAATAAAAAGAAAACTAGCCAAAAGCAAGAAGTGGCACAGGCTTGTAATTCCAGCACTCGGGAAGCTGAGGCAGAAGGATTACTGGAAGTTTGAGGACATCCTGGGCTACATAGTGAGTTACAGGCCAACCTGGGCTACAGAGTAGAACCTTCTCTCAAAAAAAGGGGAGGGTGAGGGTGAGGTTGTGAGTTTGAGGCCAGCCTGGTCTACAGAGCAAGTCCCATGACAGGCTCTAAAGCTACAGAGAAAAACCAAAAAGGGGGTGGGGTGGGGGTGGGGAGAGGAGCTTGGAGTGTGGCGCAGTGTGTAAAGTACTTACCTAAGATGCACAAGGCCGGGCCGGGCAGCAATGGCACACGCCTTTAATCCTAGCACTTGGGAGGCAGAGCCAGGAGGATCTCTGTGAGTTCGAGGCCAGCCTGATCTACAGAGCGAGATCCAGGACAGGCACCAAAACTACACAGAGAAACCCTGTCTCAAAAAACAAACAAACAAACAAAAAAAAAAAAAAAAAGAGATGCACAAAGCCTTGGTTCTGATGCTCAATCCCCAAACACCACAGATTTGTACAGATGTGATGGCACAAACCTGCAATCATCGCGCTTAGGAGATGGGGCAGGAGAATCAGGAGTTCAAGGTCATCCTCAGCTACATAGCAGAGTTTCAGTTTGAGACCAGCCTGGGATAAATGGTACCCTGTCTCAAGAAGACAGAAGAAATGAAAACAAAGGCAATAGGGACGGTGGCGTCTGTGAGAGCAGGGAGGCCAGGACAGTGGGGGCGAAGGCCGAGGCTCCTAAATGCCGCTGTCCCTCCGTCACAGTGTCAGACACAAGAGGAGTGGCACAGGCTGTGCAATAGTCTGGTCACTTGTTTGTTTGTTTGCTTGTTTATGTACATTTCTTGAGGCAGGGTCTTGCTGTGGGTGGCCTGAAACTTACTGTGTAGACCAGGCTAGCCTCAACCTCACAGAGATCTATCTGCCTGCCTCTGCAGATGGCATTAAATCCTGGATGCTGGGATTAAAGGCATGTACCACCATATCCAGGCAGTCTGGAAAATGGTTTAATTATTTTTTCATGTGTATGGGTGTTTTGCCTGCATGTATGTGTCTGTACACCACATGTGTGGCTCTCGGCTGTAGAGGTCAGAAGAGGGCATCAGAACCCCTGGAACTGGAGCTACAGGGGGTTGTGAGCAGCTGTGTGAGTGCTGAGAGCTGAACCCCAGTCTGAAAGTTTTTGAGGACTTTAGTCAGCAATCATGACCCACAATGACACACACCAGAGCAGAAGGGCAGTTCCTCCCACCTGAGGTATAGCTATGGCTCCCTCAGGGTCCCCAGCCGGCTGAGGCCTTCCCTGGTGCTCAGGGTTTAAGTAGGAGAAGAGCTGTGCCCAGCACTGACCTCTGACCCTTCCCTTAGCACCTGGCCACATTCATCATGGACAAGAGCGAGGCCATTGCCTCAGTGGATGATGCCATCCGGAAGCTGGTGCAGCTGAGCTCCAAGGAAAAGGTCTGGGCCCAGGAAGTGCTGCTGCAGGTGAACGACAAGTCACTGCGACTGCTGGACGTGGAGTCTCAGGTACTAGTTGGCAACAGCAGGTGCAGGGAGTTGATGGGCAGGGGCAGGGCCGGATGTGCAGTTCACCCAGATGTGCGTGGCCATGCTTGTCTGTGGAAGGGAATGGGGCTGAGGGTGGGTAGGGGAAAATGGATCTAGCTGAGAGTCTGGGCCACTTTTGGCAACCTAGGCTGCCTTAGATCTGCATCTGCTAGGTTGCTGAGCAACCAGGGCAGCTCTGTTCTCTGCAGGAGCCTGGCTGCCTGTATCAAGCCAGACCTGGCTGTGCCTCAGGGGCCTGTGCTCTGGGGCATCCCCATTCGTGCCTGTCCCTGCCTATGGGCCAAGTCTGGGCTGGGTTCCTGTTTTGTACCTGTGAGTTACACATGTGTTTCTATCTGTGGAGCATAGTCCACACACGATGGCCAAAACTATCACGGCTGGGGTGTGGGTCCCTTCCTCAGCAGCATACAGTGTTATTTGTGCTCATGACGGCCTCCAGCCATATCCAGGGCCTGTCAGGCATGGCTGGCCCATCACACACCCTCCCACAGGAGGAGCTGGAGAACTTCCCACTACCCACTGTGCAGCACAGCCAGACAGTGCTAAACCAGCTCCGCTACCCCTCCGTGCTGCTGCTGGTGTGCCAGGACTCGGACCAGAGCAAACCGGACATCCACTTCTTCCACTGTGATGAGGTGGAGGTGAGGAAGGCAGCCAGGGGTGGGCAGGGCGCCAGCCAGGTGGCTGAGCTGGCTTGACACCTCTGTGTCCCCAGGCGGAGCTGGTGCAGGAGGACATCGAGAGTGCCCTGGCTGACCACCGACTGGGGAAGAAGATGCGGCCACAGACCCTAAAGTAGGGCCTTGCCCTGGGGGTGTGGAAAGTGAAGGATCTTGCCCTTTTGCTTGGGGCACGGTAGCCTGGGTAGTGAAGGCTGCAGGGTGGCCCGGCTGAGCCGCGCCTTTCTTTCCCTCCCCTCTAGGGGACACCAGGAGAAGATCCGTCAGCGGCAGTCTATCCTGCCTCCTCCTCAGAGCCCGGCCCCCATTCCCTTCCAGAGACAGGCTGGAGATTCCCCTCAGGCCAAGAACCGTGTGGGCCTGCCCTTGCCAGTGCCATTCAGTGAGCCAGGTCGGCTTAGGGGTGGGTGGGGACTCCCGGGGACTCCCCTTGGGGTTTATGGAGAGCCCTTCAGCACCTGTGTCATCCCCCAACAGGTTATCGCCGCAGGGAATCCCAGGATGAGGAGCCACGGGCTGTGCTGGCTCAGAGAATAGAAAAGGAAACGGTGGGTACCCAGCTTTCCAAGACTCTTGGCCATCCTCGCCCGCTTCCCGTCGGCACTGGGCCTGGCTCATTCTGTTGCCAAAGTGTCCCCCCCAGCAGGTGGGGATGACAGTGGCTGACCCCTGGTCCCTCTTCTCACCTCAGCAAATCCTCAACTGTGCCCTGGACGACATTGAATGGTTTGTGGCCCGGCTGCAGAAGGCAGCTGAGGCTTTCAAGCAATTGAACCAGCGGAAGAAGGGGAAGAAGAAGAACAAGAAGGGGCCGGCAGGTACCGACAGGAATAACGGGGAGGGGATGGACAACCCTGGGGCAAGACGTGGCGCGCGCACACACGGAGCTGGAGGAAAGTCGAGTCTGGATGGGGACAGTATCCATCAACGGGCGGGACCCACCAGCCACTCCGTGTGGGGTCCAAGGCTCACCGCTTTCCACCTTTTGCCAGAGGGTGTCCTCACGCTTCGAGCCCGGCCCCCGTCAGAAGGAGAGTTTGTGGACTGTTTCCAGAAAACCAAGCTAGCCATCAACTTGCTGGTGAGTCGGCCCCACCCTGTGCTAGTCGTGAGGGCGGGGTGTCACACAGGCTCATACACGCACATGCCACCTGTCACCTGCTTGATCTTTCCACCCCCAGGCAAAGCTGCAAAAGCATATCCAAAACCCCAGTGCGGCTGAGCTGGTGCACTTCCTCTTTGGGCCTCTGGATCTGGTGACTAGGGCTGGGGCAGGGTGGGACCAGGGGTGACAGAATCAGGACACACCGTGGGTTTGGGGCGGAGGGAACAAGTGCCCACCTAAGCATATTCAGGCTATGTCTAGGTTCCCAGGAGGCCACAGTCCCCCCCTGAGGGCCAGCCTGCAGAGCTGTGGTGGGTGGGTGGTAGGCTGGGTCTGGTAGGTTTGATGGGCTGGGCCCCCCACTGAAACTCACTCTGTGTCCAGATTGTAAACACCTGTGGCGGCCCAGACATTGCACGCTCTGTCTCCAGCCCTCTGCTGTCCACTGAAGCTGTGAACTTCCTGCGTGGCCACCTGGTCCCCAAAGAGATGACACTGTGGGAATCATTGGGGGAGACCTGGATGAGGCCTCGGTATGGAGAAGGGACAAGACATGAACTAAGAGGGAGGTCCCTGGTGGGTTGGTCCCAGCAGGGTATGTGACTGACTTTCTGGACTGCCAACCACAGCTCTGAGTGGCCCCGGGAGCCACAGGTGCCACTTTATGTACCCAAGTTCCACAGCGGCTGGGAACCACCCCTGGACGTCCTACAGGAGGCTCCCTGGGAAGTGGAGGGACTAGCATCTGTGCCCAGTGACCAGGTCAGAACGCCAGCCCAGCCCGACCCCGCCTATGGCCACCCCTCCCCAGAGCTCACCTCCTCAGCCCACCTGTGCCATCACCTGAAGGCCCCAAAGCAACATGTACAGCCTCCCTTGACCCCTGCAATGTCAGGCCACCTTGGCTCACCTGGGTATTTGACCCTTTGTCCTCAATGGTGTTAGGTCACAGCTAGGTCACAACACATTCACCAAGCTCCTCCCCTGTGTCCCTTGTCCTGAGACTCAGCATGGTCCCTCTAGTCCAGCTTGTATCCCACATCAAGCCCAGGCTCCCTGCTTTCTCCACAGCTGACCCCTGCGAGGCAACTCTCTGTACGACACTCCCCGAAGCACAGCCTCTCCTCTGAGACCCCGGTCCCAGAAGACACTGTACCGCCAGGCAGCTCCCCACATACTAACAGGTAAGCCCCCTAGAGAGAGAGCCACATGCAGTGGCAAATGGCAAGTAAGCTTGCCCCCACACATGGCAAATTCCTTGTTCTGGTGTAAAATACTTATTTTCCAAATGGGAATCCCATTTTATTCTTTTTTTATATAATTATTACTGAAAATAATTTTTTCATATCATATATTCTGATCATGGTTTCCTCTCCCCTAACTCCTCTCAGATCCTCCCCACACACCCATATCCACACCCTTTATTTCTCTCTCTCATAATAACAACAACAATAACAACAAAAAACACAAACAAACCAGAACAGGACAAAACAAACAAGCAGAAGAAAAGAGAGCCAAAGAAATAGCATAAGAAGAAACGTACAGACACAGAAACGTGCACACACAGAGAAATCCCATCAAAACACAAAATCGGAAACTTCTATAATACATAAGCAAAAGACCTGTAAGGGGGGGGAAAAGCCCAGGCAAAGCATTATGTAACAAAAACCCTACAAATATACCACTGAGTTTGTTTTGTGTTAGCCACCAATTTTCTTCTTAACCTTGTAACATACAAGTGAAGGAAAAATTTCAAGTTACGTATGCTTTTACAACCTTAATTCACATCCGTTCCTTCTGTACTTCCTTGCTTTACCATCAAGGTTAGAAAGGGATAGAGGCTGGGTGTGGTGTTGCACACAGGAGGCAGAAGCAGGCAGATCTCTGAGTCTACACAGTGAGCTCCAGGACAGCCAAGGCTGCTGTATGAGACCCTGTCTCAAAAAACAAAGAGCAAAAACGCCAGGTGTGAAGGCTTTTTTCCTAGCACTTAGGAGACTGGAGCAAGAGCTTTGCTCAGACTCCAAGGCCAACCTGAACTACCTGGGCTACATAGAGTCCCAAGCTGCCCTAGGCTACAGGGTGAGAACCTGTTCTTCCCTCCCCTAAATAAGACCAGGGCATAAAGGTGCCCACCTTTAATCCCAGCACTCAGAGGTCTCTGTGAGTCCCAGGCAGCCAATGACTGGCTGTCTCAAAAAAGTCAATTAATGAAAATCAAGATTAGAAACTTACTGAACTAAAAAAGAACAAAGAAACAGATGTACTGAACGGCAGCAGCTGCAGCTCTAGCAAGCGCTGCCCACTGTGGTGCTGCTGGGACAGAGCGAGGGTCCCCGGTTGTCCCCTCCCCTGCTGTGCATCCTACATCTCACAGTGACTAAAACGCAAGCCCAGGAAATGGGGTACCCCTCCTGTCTCTCCCTCCTCTGCTTCTTACTCCTATCCAGGGTCTACCCGGTGATCCCAGGGCTCCCTTTCAAGAGCTAGATACAGGAAGTTCCAGCAAGCAAGCCCCTTTCCTTGGCCTTCACTAGCTTGTTTACAGTGTCCCTGCTAGGACCACATGTGAGGATCATTCTCAGCCTGTCTGTACACTGGGCACACACCTGAATCCCCGAGTCCTCCTTCCTCTCCAGTGCTCCTGAATTGCCCTATAGCAGGGCCACGCTAACCAGGAATGTGACCTGGCTGGGGGTGGTAAACCAACAGCCAGAGCCCACCCTGCCCCAGGGATGCAGGAGGGCTTTCCAGAGGACACATGGTTGCCTCTAAGGGACTATGACTCTGAAACCATCTTAACCTTGTGGTCAGCTGGGAAAGTGTGACCCTGTCACTCCCCAGGCACACCTCTGGCTCTAGTCCCTCTGAGGAGCAGGGCAAGAGAGACTCCCTGAGACAGTTTGGGCTGGGCCAGTCTCTTGGAGTCTGTTCTGCCCCCTCCTGCCTGCTGGGGTGTCACAGTTTCCGTTCCCAGCTAATGAGCACAGCCTCTCTCCACTGCAACCTGGGCAGCAGAGCGAGAGGCAGCCGCAGCTGGGAAGCTAGAAGAGACCCCAGTCCAGCCCTGGGCCCTAACCTTTCCTGGTCCTGCAGGGGCTACCAGCCGACACCAGCCATGGCCAAGTATGTGAAGATCCTCTATGACTTCACAGCCCGCAACGCCAATGAGCTGTCCGTGCTCAAGGATGAGGTCCTAGAGGTGAGGACTTGGGCTATCCAGGGGAAGTGGGGCGGGCGTACTCTGGGACCAGGTTGTGTAATCCACCCGTCTTCCCAGGGTTCTTGACCTGGGCCCACAGGGGCCTCTCTGGCCCCCCACCACAATCTGGCCGAGTCACTGAGCTGCCCTCTGGTGTCTGGGGGATCCCTGAAGGTCTACCATGGTGGGTGGCCTTTCAATAGAAACCAGCAGGGTCTTGTCACTCATGCCCACCCAAGAGCACTACGGTAGACCAGCTTCTTTGTGCCAAACCTGAATCCAGGCCACCCACCGAGGGACGGAAAGTGGAGCAGGATGAGGGAAGCTCTGCATTCAGAGAATCAGGTTAAAAGGCACCCTATCCCCAGGACTGGGGAGGCCAGGCAGGCGTGGGGTAACCCCACTAGGCCAAGATGGTGCCCAGAGGATGAAGAGCTGGGCTTGAGGAGACCCCTGGAGGACTCTCTGCCCCTCTGTAAAGGGTCTGGCAAGGGGTCCCAGCATCTGACTCTAGTACGTCTAGGGGTCTGCACACGGGTGTTGGTGGGTCTCACGGACGTCCTGATACCTTGGCAGGTGCTGGAGGATGGCCGGCAGTGGTGGAAGCTGCGAAATCGCAGTGGCCAGGCTGGCTACGTGCCCTGCAACATCCTGGCTGAGGCTCGGCAGGAGGACGTGGGTGCCCCCTTGGAACAGGTGATCGCCTGCCATGGCTCCATTCTGTCTCCAACACAGTCAGAGCCCCTAAGGTCAGGGGTGCAGCTGGTCTCAATGTGACGTTTGAACCTGAGCCCTGGAAACCTGCTGCCCCCAAGCTGGGCCCAGGGCTGGTGTGGGTTCCTGGGGTCTTACTCAAGGGAAGGAAGGGCTGGCCTACACACCTGGGGTCCTGGGTAAGCCCTAACAGTCCCTCACCTTACCCCTCACCTCTTCCCCACCCTTTGCAGTCTGGCCAGAAATACTGGGGTCCTGCCAGCCCCACCCACAAAGTGCCCCCAATTTTCGCAGGGAACAAAGAAGGTAAGTAGAACCTTTTTGGGGTCAGAAGTGCGGGCGCGGGTGGGGGGGGGCGGGTTGGGGAGAGGCGAAGAACTGGAGGGGCTTAGAGCGTGTGCCCCACAGAGCTAATCCACCATATGGACGAGGTCAATGAGGAGCTCATGAAAAAGATCAGCCACATCAAGGCACAGCCGCAGCGCCACTTCCGCGTGGAGCGCAGCCAGCCCGTGCACCTGCCGCTTACCTTCCAGTCAGGTCCCGACGAGGTGCGAGCCTGGCTGGAAGCCAAGGCCTTCAGTGGCAGGTGAGCCATGTGTACACAGCCGGAGGGGCAGGGCCAGGACACCGCCACGCCCACAGCCCTGCCCTCATGCCCACCTGCCCCTAGGATCGTGGAGAACCTGGGAATCTTGACCGGGCCCCAGCTCTTCTCCCTCAACAAGGAGGAGCTGAAAAAGGTGTGCGGGGAAGAGGGCAGTCGCGTGTACAGCCAGCTCATGGTTCAGAAGGCCTTCCTAGAGGTGAGCGGCTCCTGCCTACTTCCTTCATTATTAGCAAGTGAACCTGCTCCTGGGGTTACCGGGAAAGCAGAAAACAGCCCTAACCTGTACACCCTATCCCTCCACCCCCCGGCTGAGGTCCAGTCTCTCTTTCCTAAAAACAGCAAAGTGGGTCGGAGCTGGAGGTGCTTATGAACAAGATTCATACCAAGAACCAGAGGAGGGCGGAGGACAGCTAGACCAACCAGCAAACTTCGCCAGAGGCAGAGGGGAGGCTGCATCTGTCGCAGGCCCCACCCTAATGTATGATGGAGTATTATTTTTATATGTGTATTATTTTATACCGAGGACACAGATGGGCTGGGTGTAGCTGGGTCACCTGTCTCCAGGCAGGGTACTGTGCACAGGCCGAGCTACACCTGCGGGCGGCTCCTTTGCCACCCCAGCCCCAGCCCCAACCCATACTCTCCTCTCCAAACCAGCCTCAGCCAAACCTGTATCTGGCAGTGCCAGTCCCCGCCCCCCAACCTGCTGCCAAGGCCCCAGCACTCTGCAGATGGACAAGGCCTCTTTCCCTGGCCTTCCCCGTGCACATAGAGGCTCCTGTCCCTTATGATGCTGGGCCCCAACTCCACACAACCCCCTTGTGTTGCTTGCTTCTGCATCCTCCTGCGCCTGCATCCACCGTGCGCGACCTGCAGGATGGGCCTGAGCTCCCAGCTGGCCAGCCTGATGACCTTGCCCACTCCCTTGCCCACGCTGCTAGCACCCCAAGAACAACCTGGTCAGGTGCTCCGGGACAGGAGGCCTTGGGTGCCCTGCCGGTATAGAGTATGTTGTATTCTTTACTCTTTCGTGATCTAAGCATGGACTAGACATAGGTACTGACTTCAGATGTCCTATCCCACCTAAACAGCCCGGGACAACAGCTGTCTCTGCTGGCTATTTCCGCCAGCCTTCGTGCTGGTGGCTGGTGAGTTTCCCAGCACTGGCTGGAGACTCAGAACCACAGCCTAGAGTGGAGACTCCATGGCTACGTCAATAAACCAGTTGTCTCCTAGCAACTTCCATGTCTGTCTCTTGGGGTAGCAGTGCTCCGACCTTAGTCTTCAGACTGACTCCTCTTCTTCCTCCTCTTTTTCTTCTGAGATGGTACATTGGCCTTGAACTCTGAGCCATCCTGCCACAGCCTCCTGTGCTGGGATTCCACGTGTGTATCACCTAGCTTGGCCATGCCCCTTCAAAGAGCTGTCCAGCAGAGAGCGACCCGTCCACAGGTGGTGCTGTGGTCATGCCAGGGGACATCTCTCACCTCCACACCCATCCAAAATAGCCCTAGGGGTATTTCTGGGAGAGACTCCAGAGGGTCTCTAGATGGCCCAAAGCCTTCCAATCAGCTGGCTTTCAAGGAGCCCATTCTGAATAGAAGCAAAGTCCAACGGACCCGGGAGCATGAGCCAGAGGGGAGGTAGAGGCACAGTTTAGACATGAGGGAGATGTCAAAAGAGGGCTTGGGCCTGAAAGACCCCACTGACAAGTTATCAGGGGGCACTCAGGTATCTGCTCTTCAAGGGCACCTGCCTAACTGGCCAGAGACTCGCCTTTGGAGCAGGCCTTTGGTGCCATCTGCTGGCTGCTGTTTATGCATCTTGGGTGAGGGCTTGCACCTGGTGTGGGTGAGGACTGCCTTGCATTCTAATATTGCAGGGGAGCCAAATCCTGGTGAGGGTCATCTGAGTCCTCAATGTACTGTGCAGAGTGAGCTGCACAGACTCTGTTCTTCAGCTAATCCACCACCCAGCCAGGCTTGGCCCCCAGCTCTCAGACCCTCCAGCCTCCCAGCTCAGACAAGTCCATGGCCCAGTCTTTCCAACAGTCTTCGCTCCAGGATGGTAAGGGGTCTCCAGATCCTGTATCTGCCGCCTCAGCTAGCTCTACTTCCACATCCCTGAGGCACCTCTTCTCAGACCCTTAATGCTGCTTCCAGAGAGCTGAAGAGGCTCCAGACCTCTAAAGCAGTCTCCCTATCCCAGAAGCTGCCAGCTCCTCACTCCCATGTGCTCTGGCCCCATCTAGACAGTCTGCTCAGGCTGCTGGGTTCTCAGAAGTTGTCCCTGCTTCTCTCAAGGGCCTTCCACCACCTCTAGAACCTTTGAAAAATAGACAGCTAGGTGTGGCGGCACACACCATTAATCTCTGTAATTAGGAAATAGAGGTAGGAGGATTTCTGATCTACACAGCAAGTTCCAGGCTAGCCAGGGGAGGGTTACCTAGTAAGACCTTGTCTCAAAAAAAAGTAAAAATGTTTACTTTTAAATGTTTTTTTAGATTTTCTTGTTTTATTTTATGTGTATGAATGTTTGCCTGTACATGTATGTATGTACACCACATATGTGCCTGATGTCCACAAAGCCCAGAGAGGATATCAGATCCTCTGGAATGGAGTTTTGGGTAGCTGTGGATGCTGGAAACCAGACCCTGGTCCTCTGCAGCAGGAAGTGTTCCCAAAGACTGAGACAGCTCTCCTTTTTAATTCTTTTGAGGCACAGTCTGACCTCAAACTTCGATGTGGCTGAGGATGGCCTTGACTCCCTAATGCCTCTACCTCTCAAGTGCTGGGATTATAGGCATGTGCCCAGTTTTATGTGGTACTGGACAGAGAGGCAAACACTGTGCCAACAGAGTTACAGCCTCAACCCTCAGGACCGTTTTAAGAAGATAGCAAAGGACCACCAAACCCAGCTGCCTAGTAATGAGATAAAGATCCAAGTGCTACTGTGTCAGGCAGGGTAAGTCAGCCCAGGCCCTGTCTTCTCATTCATGGCCTGCTGATGAAGGATAACATTATAACCATGTACCAAGCGCTATCCTCAGCACCAGGAGGCCTCAGTCACAACTTAAGATACAAGCCTAGACCAAGAATGAGACACAAAGAGGCCAGGTCACCTGGGCTGGGGTTCAAGTGGAACTTTCCTAATTGCAACACGTCTACACCCTGATCCCTACCCAACAAGTCAGCTGGGGAGGGGGGAAGTTGGCACTCCCCATGGGGCCCCAGCTGAAGAGGGTCTGGCCATAGACTGGAGAATGTACTTAAGACCCCCAAACAGAGGGACGGTTTCCGAACTGCTCAGCCTATGAGCTCTCTGTGAATGGGACTGCTGGTGGCTACTGCTCTGTGCCTAGCTCCACCACCAGCAAATATTTCCATGAACAAGGCCCTTCTCTGTCCAGGGACAAGCATGTCTTTGTGGTCTGCCAACCCCCAACCACCCACCGCAGGCCATGGACGCCTGCAGTTACTCAAACCAAGCAAGACACAGGGCTTCCCACACCACTCAGAAAGGGCTTTCCCTTCCTTCTTAGAAAATGAATTATAAAATAGTTACCTTCTCTCCAGGGCTGTTACACAGAGAAACCCTGTCAAAACAAAAACAAAAAAAGTTGCCTTCTCAAGATATTTGTGGAAATGATGCAGATGGTGAGGTGTCCCTCATGATCCAGCGCCAAGATGTACGTGTTACCTGGGGAGAGTGACGCTTAGCCAAAGTGACCCTACACGTCCCAGGAAGGGACTCTTGGGGGGGAAAGTGGTGCTGAGAAAATGCTTTGTGTGTGGAGAAAAGGAAAGGATCTCCCCTGCCCCCTAAAAGTGAATGTGTCCCAACACATCAAGGAAAACTGTCCAGTGCCTGGGAGAAGGTTTGGAGACCTGTGACAAGGCAGTCGAAGATCTGTGCTCAAGCCAGAAGAGACGACTTTGGTTTCAGGGACTGTGTGCTGCTACATCTGAGCATGCAAAAAATAGAGAGGGTCCTTTACCAGGCCTGGTGACTCGTGCCTATAATTTTAGCACTTGGCATGCTGAAGCAGGAGGTTTACCATGAGTTTGAGGCCAGCAAGGGCTTGTAGTGATACCCTGTCTCAAAAAATAACCAAAACCCAAGCTTCTTTTGGTGAACACTGCTCCTCACAGTGCCATCAAGAGACACGTCACACACTGAGTGGTCTGGAATGCACCTCACCGTGCCTGGTATTTTGGGAAGACATCTGCTTAAGTGTTTCAGGGTTGGAGGTAAAGGGGACTAGTGGGGGCTGGGAATAAGGTTGGGGTGTAGCCCAAGGAGGATCTTTGGATGCTTGCTTAGGACTAGGCATACAGGAAGCATAATTCATTCATGTACAATGGACACATAACTAAAATGAGTTCAAAACTCAGAGAATCCTGCTCAGCTGTCCACTTACAGGTCCTGAACAAGAACTTTCTGAGGGGCTGGAGAGATGGCTCAGTGGTTAAGGGTACTGGCTGCTCTTCAAGAGGACCTGGGTTCAGTTCCCAGCACCCACATGGCAGCTCACAACTGCCTCAAAAACAAAATGAACAATTTTCTATAACTTCCCAAACAAAGTGTTTGAAACCATCTTCCTGCTATGAGTGCAACAGAGAAGTGTGTGTGTGTGTGTGTGTGTGTGTGTGTGTGTGTGTGTGTGTGTGTGTGTGTGTGTAAGCTCACATGTGGAGGCCAGAGGTCATTGATTTCTTCTATCTTTACATTTGGGGGGGGGTGACACTGGAGATTGAATCTAGACCTTTGTGCACGCTGTGTCCCACTTAGTCTTTTTGACAAGTTGACCAGAGCCAGAGTCATTTGGAAAGAGAAAACCTCAACTGAGCAAGTGTTCCACCAGATTGGCCTGTGGGCAAACTCATGGAACATTTTCTTTTCCTTTTGGTTTTTCGAGACAGGGTTCTTTGTATAGCCTTGGCTGTCCTGGAGCTAGCTCTCACAGAGATCACCTGCCTCTGTCTCCCCAGTGCTGGGATTAAGTGTGTGCCACCACCGCCCAGTGGGACATTTTCTTAATTAATGATTGATGTGAGAGGTGCCATCAGATCTTGTATAGTCAGATCTTGTCACAAGAAGCAGGGAAGGGGCTGCAGAGATGGGTCAGGGTTAAGAACACTTGTTGCAGGCTGGAGAGATAGTCAGAGGTTAAGAGCACTAGTTGGCTGTTCTTCCAGAGGTCCTGAGTTCAGTTCCCAGCAACCACATGGTGGCTCACAGCCATCTATAATGAGATCTGGTGCCCTCTTCTGGCATGCAGGCACTATATACATAATCAATCAATCAATCTTATTTTTTTAAAAAAGAACATGTGTTTGAAAGGATATACGGCGATGTTTTGGCTAGCACTGATTGGTCAGTGCTAGATCGGCAACGCGGAGCTGGTTTGGTCTACGGTGAAAAAGTCACAATTGGAAGAATCAGAAGCCATGGTTACCAGAGTTAGAATGGGCTTTATTAGAGAGAAGAGGGGATAGGACAGG